>NW_024412412.1:37269958-37511211 GCF_014898765.1 Herpailurus yagouaroundi | reverse complement strand
TATATATATATATATATATATATATATATATATATATACTGTATATATATGTATATATGTGTGTATATATATACATGTATATATGTGTATATATAGTATATATATAGTATATATAGTATATACATATAGTATATATATGTATATATATACCGTATATTGACAGAATACAAAACCTTCCATAACTCAGAGATTGTCACTGTTAATATGTGTATGTATTCTTTTCCAATATTTTCTCTGAGGGTATGTATTCACATACAGATAATAGACATTATACTGTATATGCCATTCCATATAGAATTTTGACTTAATACTGTATTGTGAAAAATTTCCCATGCTTAAAATATTTTTCTATCTGCCTTGGTGTCTGAATAATACTCCATCAAATAGACACATCAGCATTTATCCAACTGATGGATAAACGGATGGATACGTTTGGGATGAGAAAAGGCCGTTTTGATCTGGCAACAAAAGAAAGGCTTTGACAAAAGTTACCTAGAGTTTCAAACCTCTTCCCATTTCACACTGCTAAGCAATGATACAAGCAGCACCTGATAAAGGAACTTCCAACCATTGTCTTTGTCTCAGATTTGTAAGTTTAAATATTTGCACCATTTGCTCAGTAGTCATTATTCTGATTGTAGGGGGCCCTCTATTGTTCCCTCTCTTTCCACAACACATCAGTGATCTTAGTGACAATGAAAATAATATAGAATAGAATCAGAGATCTGTTTTCAGGAAGTCAATACAGTTTTCAGCCTATAAAGCTCACTTTGCATCTGACGGTCAGAATTATAAAATAACCAACATTAACAACAAGAAAGAGAAAATACACACACCTATGCAGGAATTAATTTCCCATCTGATGCCCAAAATTCTATATTGATGATCTCATGCTAGTTTTTGCCTTGTTGCCTGGAAATGTACAGCTCTGTTTTATACTCTGTTGTGGGTTGTCTTTATAATGCTTTCCTTGATCAAAATTTTCCAGCAAATGAAAAGAGACACACCTTCTATGGGGAAAATTAGGTCACTAGCATGAGCTTTTTTTTTTTTTTTAACTTCCCTTCTCTGATTTTCTTCCACAATAATCTTTTGTAATAAAAGAATAAGCTTTAGCCTTTTTTTCTGAGATGTTGATTTCTAAAAGCCCTCTTTTTAAATCCTTGAGAACTATCACATAAAATCTTCCCAACTGACATATGGAGACTCAGAGACAAAAGGAATTGAGGATCAGCCCACAGTTACACTGTGCGTTAGGAGATAGTCCACACTGAATCTGGGGCTGGTGACTCTGAGTCTCATGTTCTGACCACATTCTCTACTGCTAGGGCCAGCTGGTCTTGCATTCCTTGTGGGTAAAGTCAGGACAGGATTTCAACAAATAAGAAAAGGACAATAACCAGCATAAGGGTGACTATTTATTAGGAAGGTAGTATTATGATTCTCAGTTTGCAAATGAGACCTAGAAAGAATAAATAAACAAATTTTTGTTCAAGGTTATAGAACTAATAAAATCAGGATTTAAATTAAATCTGTCTAGCTCCAGAGCCTCTTAACCCTAATACTGAATTTCACCCCTTTCCTCAGGTCAAGCTGTCTGTGTGAGTGTATGTGAGTTTGGATTATTAATGTCCATTTAAAAAGAAAATAATGATACCTCCTAAAAAATTGCAATATCAATTATTTATATCACTGCACAATGTCTCCTGATTTTTATCAACGTACAAAGGTGTTTTATGTTATTACAATTGGTCTATATCTGTGTTTAGCTCATTTTACTCACTATTATTTTGTACAAATAGTTCCATATACTTAAAATCCACTAGCTAGGGGCCCCTGGATAACTCAGTTGGTTAAGCATCAGACTGTTGATTTTGGCTCAGATCCTGATCTCATAGCTTGTGAGATTGAACCCTGTGTCACGCTCCACATTGACAGCATGGAACCTTACTTGGGATTCTCTCCCTCTCTTTCAGCCCCTACCTTACTCTCTCTCTCTCTCTCTAAAAATAAATAAATAAACTTTAAAAAAAGTCTACTAGCTATATATTATATGCATACCAATATCCATTAAATGTAGAATCCTTCTACCAAAAATCTATTAGAAGTAATAAATGGATTCACTAAATTTAGAACATAAAATTAGTATATAGAAATCTGTTGCATTTCTATATACTAATAATGAAGTAGCAGAAAGAGAAATTAAGAAAACAATTCTGTTTACAACTGTACCCAGGAATAAACTTAGCCACAGAGGTCAAAGACCTGTACTTTAAAAACTATAAGACACTGATGAAAGAAATTGAAAATAACACAAACCAATGAAAAGATATCCTATGCTTATAGATTGGAAGAATTAATGTTGTTAAAATGCCCATACCACCCAAAGCAATCTACAGATTCAATGCAATCCTATAAAAATACCAATAACATTTTTCACAGAACTAGAACAAATAATACTAAAATTTGTAGGGAGGTACAAAGACCCAAATAACCAAAGCAGTCTTGAGAAAGAAGAACAAAGATGGCAGTATCACCATCCCAGATTTCAAGATATACTACAACACTATAGTAATCAAAATAGTATGGTGCTGACATAAAAATAGACACATAGATCAATAGAACAAAATAGAGAGTGCAAAAACAAACCCACACTTATGAGATCAATTAATCTACAACAAGGAAAGCAAGAATATCCAATGGGGGAAAGACAGTGTTTTCAATAAATGGTGCTGGGAAAACTGAACAGCTATATGCAAAAGAATGAAACTGGATCACTTTCTTACACCATGCAGAAAAATAAACTTGAAAGGATTAAAGATCTAAATGTGAAAGTTGGAACCATTAAATTCCTAGAAGAAAACATAGGCCGTCATCTCTTTGACAGCAGCTTTAGAAGCATATTCATGGATCTGTCTCTTGAGGTAAGGGAAACAAAAGCAAAAATAAACTATTAGGACTACACGAAAACAAAAAGCTTTTGCACAGCAAAGGAAGCCATCAACAAAACAAAAGACAACCTACTAACTTGGGAGAAGAGATTTGCAAATGGTATATCCAACAAAGGGTTACTATCCAAACTATACAAAGAAATTATACAACTCAACACCAAAAACCCCCAAATAATCCAATTAAAAATAGGCAGAGGACCTGAATAGATACTTTCTCAAAGAATGCATACAGATGGTCAACAGACACATGAAAAGATACTCAACATTACTAATCATCAGGGAAATGCAAATCAAAGCCATAATGAGGTATCACCTCACACCAGTCAGAATAGCTAGTATCAAGAAGAAAAGAAATAACAAAGTGTTGGTAAGGATATGGAGAAAAACTAAACCCTATGCATTTTTGGTAGGAATATAAATGGTACAGCTACTGTGGAAAACAATATGTTAAGTTCTTAAAAAAATTAAAACTAGAAATACCATACAATCTGGTAATTCTACTACTGGCTATTTTATTTACCCAAAGAAAACAAAACCACTAATTCAAAAAGATACATGCATCTCTATGGTTATTGCAGCATTGTATACGATAGCCAAGATATGGAAGCAGGCTAAGTGTCCATTTGTAATGAATGGATATAGAGATGTGATGTGATGTGATGTGATGTGATGTGATATGATGTGATGTGATGTGATGTGGTATGTGTGTGATGGAATATTACTCGACCATAAAAAAGAATGAGATCCACTTGCAACATGGGTGGACCTAGAGGGTATTATGCTAAGTGAACTAAGTCAGGCTGAGAAAACAAATATCATATGATTTCATTTATATGTGGAATCTAAAACAAAACAAGACAAAACAGACAAACAAAAAAACCAGAAACTCCTCTGGTGGTTGCCAGAGGCAAAGGGGGTTCAAGGATGATCAAAATGGGTGAAAGGGAGTGAGAGGTACAGGTTTCCAGTTATGGGAAGAATAAATGATGGTGATGAAAGCTACAGCATAGAGAATATAGTCAATGGTACTGTAATAGCATTGTATGGTGACAGATGGTAGCTACACTTGTGGTGAACATAGCATAATGTACAAAATTGTCAAATCTCAATGTTGTATACCTGAAACTAATGTAACACTGTGTGTCAACTATACTTCAGTTTTTAAAAATTAAGTTAAAAATAAAATTGTTAAAAGCCATATATACATACAGATACAAACTCCTTGTCCAGTTCACTACTATTATTTAGGTGATTACTTCATTTTTGCTATGATGAATAGTAGTATTGTTATAACAAGCTATAAACATATTCCTTTGGTTCATAATCCTGTTCTTGAGATTACCAAGACAAATTATTGGATCACACACTATGAACAGTTTTGTGATCCCTAACCCATAGGACTGGTAAATTTACAAAGCTGGGAGAAATGTTTTGGTGCACTTCTTAGTCCCTAATCCTGCCAATACTTTAAAAAAAAAAAAAAATCATTTGGTTAGTTTTCTTAATTTTAACAGATGCAATAGAACTTTATGGTTTTCTCAGTTTGAATTTTTTCATTATTAGGAAAACTAAAATTTTTCCATAATTTCCTACTTTCATTTTTCTATACATAAAATATTTGTTTTAACCTTTGTCTTTTTATATATTAAAAAAATATTCTGCTCCTGAAACCAATACTACACTGTGTGTTAACTAACTTGAATTTAAAGAAATAAATTTTTAAAAAGAAAATATTTTAAAAATATTTTTAAAACATGTTTACAGTGTTTAAATATTAACGCTCTAAGCAACTGAGAAACTCTCATGTTCAATTTCAATCGAGTCATATTTTGAGATATCATCATAAAACCCTAATAAATTATAAAATAAAAATAATTATAATTGTCCAAGACATTAGAGAAGATGCCAAGTAATACTATCTGACACTACCATATGGAAATTTGATTTAACACCTATGATTCTATAAATGGATATACCACTTATCCAATTACTCAGTTATGCTTACTTATTTCTTTTCTTTAAGAGTTTTGGTTCTGGAGTTCCTGGGTAGTTCAGTCCATTGAGGGTCCAACTTCTGATTTTGGTTCAGGTCATGATCTCACAGTTTGTAAGATCAAGCACCTCATCAGGCTCTGCACTGACAGCATGGAGTGTGCTTAGAATTCTCTCTCCTCTCTCTGCTCCTTCCCCTGCTCATGCTCTTTCTCTCTCTCTCAAAATAAATAAATAAACAAATAATTATAAACAAGAGTTTTAGTTTTCTTTAAGAATCGGATAAAACTCTATTGGTCATCTCCCTGGAAAATGCCCATATGCATAATATTCTTTTTGCATAAGGATTCACAGATTTTCATGTATTCCCAGATAATGACACCTGTTTTACAGTAGTCTTAGACTTATCTCTATCATTTTTCCCTTCAAAATATTCCTAACTATGCTCTTATCTACATCCTCCTACCAATCCCCTTGTTCTGTATGAGGTTACAGAGAGGAACGGTAGAGGAGAAAAATATAAATGGACACTTGTCAGTGTTGTCATTACAGCACTGAGTTCTGTGACAAAGATAAGGCCAGAGAACTGTGGAGGTATTGGAGGAGAGCCACAAGCTATCATTGCTCACCCAATTACAACAGCACCCTAACTGATCTCTCAATTTCTCTCTTGCTTTCTGTCTCAGTTCATTTTTTGCTCTTGCCTTCTGTTTCAGTTCATTTTTTGCCTGGTAGAATAAGATGTCTTTTTAAAGCATAACCAGATCACATTATTCCTTCAAAAACCTCTCTATTCACACTAATAAAATTCAAACCCCCTATTCATATCTTCAAGGCTCTATCTGATCTGGCCCAGCCCTTTCTCCTACTGCTGTCTGCTTAGCTTAATTCATTCTAGCTCCACTTTAATTCTGCCTCAGGACTTTCCACTTAACTTTTGTCTCTGCCTGTATCACACATCTTCTGACCATGACTATCTTTCTCTCTTTATTTAGGCCTCAGGTGGCTGAGATCCTGACCACACTACTTCAAATCTGTCCTTCACCCTGTTTTGCTATTTTTCATCACACTTGTTACTAAGCACTTCATTAATGTGTTGTTTGTTTTCTGATTTTCTCACTCTTATAAGTGCCATGAAGACAGAGACTTTGCTTATTCACTGGTGTATCTCTAGGGCTTAGAACAGTATCCAGTACAGATGATAAATTGTTCAAATATTTGTTAAATAAGTGTTGAGGTTAATACTTTGTTCATGCACTGTAGACCATAATTGAGTCTTGCACATAAACAATAAAAGAAAACTTTTTAAAAAGTAAAAATTTGAGGAGTGCCTGGGTGGCTCAGTCGGTTAAGTATCCAACTCTTGATCTCAGCTCAGGTCATATCTCACGATTTGTGAGTTTGAGCCCCATGTCAGGTTCTGCACTGACAGCACAGAGCCTGTTTGGGATTCTCTCTCCCTTTTCTCTCTGCCCCTACTCTACTTGCACTCTCTCTCGAAATAAATGAATAAACTGGAAAAAAAGTAAAAATTTTAAACTACTTCTAAGATAAAAAGAAAAAAAGTGTAATTATATTAATTCACATTTTTTTTTTTATTATTCAAAATGTAGAGTCAGCCTAAATGTCCATTAATAGGAGATGCTAAATCAACTACTGTAGATTCTACTATGGAAATATTGTGTAAAGTTTCAAAACAATGAAATAAACTTTTATTTATTGATATAGAATGATGCCCAGGATTTATTATTAAATGAAAAGAGCAAGTTACAGAACACAGAATGGTGTGCACAACATGATCTTATTCATATTAAATACACACACACTTGCCCCAAATCTAGATAGATACCTATCAAATTAACAAAAGTGGCTCCCCCTGGGTGGAACTAGGTGGGAATCAAGAGGAACTTTCTTTTTTTATTTTTTTTTTAAATTTTTTTTCAACGTTTTTATTTATTTTTGGGACAGAGAGAGAGCATGAACGGGGGAGGGGCAGAGAGAGAGGGAGACACAGAATCGGAAACAGGCTCCAGGCTCTGAGCCATCAGCCCAGAGCCTGACGCGGGGCTCGAACTCACAGACCGCAAGATCGTGACCTGGCTGAAGTCGGACGCTTAACCGACTGCGCCACCCAGGCGCCCCAAGAGGAACTTTTGACATATTTGTATTGTGCACATTAAAAAACCAAAACAGGAAAAAACATGAAACAAGAATAAATTACTGTATTACTTGTTTGATTGAAAATAAATTTTAGAAAACAAGAAAAACAGGTATGGCAATAGCTAATAGTCTGATATTCATATTTGAAACATACCTACTATTGTGAAAAATTAGCATGAGAAGACCTAATTGTAATTTTTATTAAAAAAAGAAGCTGTCATACATTGTATTTTGAAAAAAAAAAATCAGTGCAAACACCTAATAAAGGATTGAAATCACACAGAAAGATTATTAAATTAAAAGTAGAATTTTCTTGGGGTGCCTGGGTGTCTCAGTCGGTTAAGCGTCTGACTTCGGCTCAGGTCATGATCTCACAGCCTGTGAGTTTGAGCCCCGCGTCGGGCTCTGTGCTGACAGCTTGGAGCCTGGAGCCTGCTTCAGATTCTGTGTCTCCCTCTCTCTCTGTACCTTCCCCGCTCGTGCTCCGTCTCTCTCTCTCACTCTTTCAAGAATAAATCAACATTAAAAAAAATTTTAAAAAAAAGTAGAATTTTCTCACATATATGTGCATACATTTATATATGTATTTATGCATATATATGGAGATATATGCATATATACATACATCTATACTTATATAAATATATACATATATACTTAAAATACTATATATTTGTATACTTAAAATGTATACAAATTAATCTACTCTACCTACCATTTGGTAATTGCTTTTAAAAATCGTATAATTTATTTTGAAGGATTTCTTAACACTTAAGGCTATACTGAATTCTTCAAAGGTTAAGGAATACCTTTGGCTGGGTAGGCTGTAATTTAGGAATGGGCATCTAGATTATTTCTAGATTTTTCCTATTTCAAAATGTTTCAATGAATATGTCTGTATATATCCATGTACATGCATATAGATCAATATAGATTACATATCATATAATAATATACATGATGTATATATGCAATTTAAAATATTTATCACATATACTGAGATAGATAGATGATAGATAGATATACAGAAAGATAAATAGATGAGTCTGACACCACCAAATTGCTTTTCTAGATATCATACCAATTATGCTTTTAGCAATAGAATATGAAAATTCTTGTTTCCTTATGCTCTTACCAACTTTGGACATTAGTTCAAAATTGCTGTCATTCTCACAAATTAAAACAAAATGGTGTCTCATATTGTTTTCCCTTTCTTTTCTTTAATTATTAAGACATACAATGATACTCAATCTCACTCAAAATTAAGGAATGCTTGCTTCAGTGTTATAGTTCGAAAGAGCTGTGGGTATTTATACCAAAGGCATGGAAATGAGATTCACCTAAAATAGACTAAATAACCAAGTAATGTTCACTTAATTTGTAATATATGATCAGGTATGTAGTTCAAACTCTAAAATTTTCACATATGTGAAAAAGTTTATTGTTCTCTGTTAAGTATCTATCTCTCATTATATCACAATGGTTTTCTAGAGGCTACATACAATGTATATTTGTAGTACTTCTATCCTTTGCCTTCTCTTCAGTTTTTGGTATTATACAATAATCCTTCCTAAAGATTTTCTCTTCCTTTTCCTTCTAAGACATGTGCTTTATGTTTTCTCCAACTCTAATATCATTCCAAATTTGATTGCAAGATATTCTTTGTTTGTTCATCCCCTAATCTTAGTGAACCCTTAAAGTTGGTCTTTAGCATTTCCCCACAGTACACACACTGACTTACTTCTTTTATTTCCATATTACCTACATGGTGATGCCACAAATTTTTATCTCAATTCAGCCTGTATATATTCTTGTGGGATATTTACCTATACAATTCAATAGAAATCTCATTCAGAATATTCCACTGGAAACAACTAAACAGATCCCCAATTAGCTTTTATCTTTTCCTTCACCACCATCTGCAAAGTTCCACACTTTCTTCTCTATTCTCTGCACTATAAACAGCACCACAATCAATTCAATCGCTCAGACCCTAAGCCTGGACGGTCACCTCCCACAACTAGCTAGTCGTTCTTGTATCAGTTCTATCTTTTAATTTTTAAAAAATGTTTACTGATTTTTGAGAGAGAGATGGGGGTGGGGGTGGGGGGCGGAGAGAGAGAGAGAGGGAGACACAAAATTCAAAGCAGGCTCCAGGCTCTGAGGTCTCAGCACAGAGCTAGACACAGGACTGGAACTCAGGAGTTGTGAGATCATGACCCAAGCCAAAGTCTAACTTTTAACCAACTGAGTCAGGTGACCTTCTATTTCTGAAATAGTACTGGAATATGTTACACGTGTCTTACACTGCTATCACCACCCTAAACATTCCACCAAATGTTTTTTTTAAATAGATACATGAGGGAATAAATCGGACAGGAAGACAGTAAAGTGCAATAAATAATGGCACATAGTGCCCTATGTTAATCACGGAATAGGTTTAATATCTTTTCCGTTTTTCAAAGTGCTTTTTCAGAACTTGAGTTTTCCTCAGTGTCATGAAAATGGGTGACCTTTTCTTGTACATGCTCGCCTTTCTTCCCCCTCCTTCCCTTCATGTGGATCCCTTTCGTGTTCATTTCTTCTCTCTTAAATCTAGCCTTTCTTTCTGGGACCCACTTCCGCTTCTCCTTCCCTCTCCCTGGCCCGGCGCCTTCCCTCACAGCACGCTGGTCAGCTCCTCTCGCTGGTAGGCGGACTCACACCCGCCCACACGGAGCCGGAGTCACGAGTCTGCGGGCGGTGAGCTACGAAGCAGGCGGCTTAGCGGGCGGGGCGAGGCCGGGGCGAGGCCGGGGCGAGGCCCCGGCGCCGCAGCGCGCGTGGGCGGAGCCAGGCACACCGTCCGCCCTTGCTATATCTGCGCCTGCGCTGGGCAGCTGCGGGGCCAGTCGGGACGGAGGAGACAAGATGGCGCTGCGGGCGATGCGGGGAATCGTGAACGGGGCCGCACCCGAGCTACCCATGCCCACCAGCGGGCCGGTGGTGGGATCCCGGGAGCAAGCGCTGGCAGTTAGCCGGAACTACCTTTCCCAGCCTCGCCTCAGTGAGTATCAGAGAACAAGACGAATCTTGTTTTTGCTCCTTACCCAGTCCGTGCTCTCATTCACCTGCTTAGCGGGGGAGGGGGGATTTATTTTTCCCTCTCTCACCGCCCCTACACTGACCCAAAAGTCTGTTCTTAGAAGGAGATATGAGTGTACCTAACGTTTTCGTAACATAGGTAGGCCAAGGGCAAGAGAACCGCCAGGAACTTTTTCCTGGGGGTGGTGGGCTCCAGGCTTTTGCCCCGCCCTCTCCAACTTCCCTAGACTGGAGCTTTATCAGGCACTTGCTTCCTGTCTCTGAGGCAAGGCCGCTTCTTGTGACTTCAGTCTTCAGCTGCCCCCGCCCCATATCATTTGGATATGTACCCTCTCCTCCCTCTGGTATAGACCTTTAGGGGTAGTCTGGAGTTCCTGCCTAGGGAGACTCTGTAATGCCATCGCTGACGTGGTCTGGCCTTTACTTGATGGAGGTCAGGCTCACAGCCAGAGGGAGATGTTTTGTGGAAGGGCTGCTCCACGGGAGGACACCTTGAGATCAGAGAATGCTACAGCTGAAAAGTATTCTGCAGGTCATCTAGTCTAACGCTCTCATTTTACAGTGTGAAGCTTACAGTCTGGGTAGTACACGACTTCCAGACTTTAAACGCTTAAATGATTGGCAGAGCAGGAATTAAAATTCCGTTTCTTAATTTTCTCTGGGCCCTTTTCTACCATTGTCTCTTCATTTACTGATGAGTTAAACCTAACACGATTGAGTGCAAGGATATCCTGGGGAAGCCAAGCAGCTTTGCCCGTATTATATAGTCTGTGTGCAAAGCATATCATACATATGCATGTTTAAGTGTTGTTGTGACTGTAAAAAAAAAAAAAAACCTGCCTTAATAAACCATGTTTTAAGTGGACTACCAAAAGAAATGTTTATTTATTTATTTTTATTACTAAACAGTACAGTTGTGTAGCATCAGATGTCTTCACAGCTTCCTTAGGAATTAGGGATCAGCCCTGGAAATTGACTCTTTTTAAAACCTGGGGAAGCACCTGATGTTTCCCCAGGTGGTGAGACAATATTTGCACTGGTTAATTGCCAGAATGCCTGTTTGTGGGCGGCTCATTGGTTAAAAAAATTTTCAAATGAAGGGTTCCAGTCTAGGGCTCTCCAGTCTGACTAATCCTATCCTGATCTATCACTAGGTCATATGACAGCACTGCAGTGAGAGGAAGAGGGAAAACACAGTTGATTCCATGGTTTACTAAAATGTGCTTTTTACATTGAATTATCTGAATTAGAAAATGCCTGTTGGAGGTTTATATAAATGAATGTTTCAAGAAATTGACAGATATTGCATTCTTATATAGATTTTGACAATAAATTTATACCCAACAATTACACATTTTATTTTATGAATTGCATTTGCATGCTTTGCTTTTCTGGGTAGAGCAGGTAAACATTAGTGACTTGTAGGAAAAGATTATAAGGGTGCAATAGTTTCCATATAATCTTTCTTTCAGTGTTAATTCAGAGAGTATCAACTGAAATAATAAAATTGTTTAAAACATGGTTGTTAATCCTTAAGAGAGGAGTGTGGTTTTTCACTATTCTTTGTGTGCTTAGCCAGCAGCAAAAGAACTCCAGAGGAGATGCCTCCTGACAAAATTGTTACAATATAATGCTTAAAACTGAACCTCAGGAATCCTTTTTGTGTCCTCATTGTAGCAAGGTGCTTGACACATAGAAGGTGTCTTGTAATTGTTTGATAACCTGCATTTAAACCCCTTGTTTTAATAATTTAGGAGATTCTTACTGTGGGTGGAATCAGAGTAGGGAGTTGGGACACTTATTTGAGTTGCCCTTCTGTGTCTGGGTTATTCTGAAAAGCATAAATGATACTGAATTTAGGCTAACAGTTAACTATATTTGAATATCATCCTTTTCTTATATTGCCATATTCTTGATTCTAGTCCCACAGTTTTAATTGCTTCTGAATAAATATTGATTAACTTCTTAATTTTTCTAAAGATTGATTATACCACCTTAGGTGATATGTTATTATAGTAATTTAATGTGTGCTTTTTGAATAAAGGAGTGGAACTAATTTGGCAGTTCCACTGTAAAAATTCGATCCTGTTTTAAAACAGCATCACAATTATGGGTCTGTAAATGAGAAATGGAAAATGAGATATACAGCCTTGAAGTAATCATGAGCATTTTAGTTGAATTTCTAATCACAAGGAAAGAAAACTTAATTTTCTTTTAAATTGTGAGCAAAATTCAGTAATACATATAGAACTTTTATATATTGAACATTTTGAATTAGATGATCTCTGTTGTTCTTAAGACCTTACTTAGATCAGAGCTAACCTTAAGTTTCTTATTTCATAGTGCAGAGTTAGCCTCAGAACTAACCTTATGTTTCCTATTTCATAGAGCAGAGTTAGCCTCAGTGAAAAGTCAAGTAAAGGAATTATCAGTTTGCCTTTTTTTAGAACCTCTCAGTACCCACCTGTCAGGGTGTGGGTCTCTACTATTCTTGCATAATTGAAGATGATTGCTTGGGGTTTTTGTTTTGCTAATAAGGTGGAGGCTAGAGCACTGGATCTGGTATTATGCAATGACTGTCTAATTTTCTCTGAAAATTTCACAATCATTAAGTGGCGTTACTAGTGTTGAACAATATCGTATCCTGCAGGAGGAAGAGGATGTCATCTGACAAAATAAGTGCTTCTTAAAACCTTTGTAAATTTAGATTTTAAAATATACTCCATAAATATTACTTGATAGTACTTGCTTGATAGTTAAGGATCAAAGATGTAATGTGTTCAACATGTAATGTAAACATGTATCTATGTTGTCCAAAGTTCTGAATATCCCCTGCAGACTCAACTTACTCATCTGGGAATTTTCATAAGAAGAGTGGTCATTATTTTGGTAAATACAAACGTTTATATAATTTGTGAATAGGTTTTGACTTTTCATAGAGCAGCTTAATGTCTTTGGCAGCCTTACTCTAAACTTTTCTCTCTGCTTTGGGCTGTTAATAGTAATTGTGAGGAAGGCTGGGTAAACACTGTTGAGAGGTAAAAAGTAGTGTTTGGTATCATTTTCTCTGCTTGTATTTTTTTAAAATAGTTTTATTATGGAAAAGAGCTATAGTTGGTATATATAAACTGTCTTACAGTACCTGTTTGTAGTCAAAATGCTAGGAACTGTGTCACCTCTATATTTATTAAATTATATAGGAGACTAAGTTAAGAAATACAGGGTCATAGAATACCAACCTTAGAATTAGGGGGAGAAAAAGCCAAACAAACCAAAAATCCAATTCTAAGTCCAGTTCTTACATTTAGTAACAAATTTGTCAGAGCCTTAGTTTAAGTGTAGAGTGGCTTTATCAGCCTTGCTGATCTCCCAGCATTTTGTGAATCTGAAATGAGGTAACTTCTCTGACGACACACTGTATAGTGTGAAACACTCTCTAAATGTAAAGTTTGGTAATATTTTTATTTAGTTTGGGTTATAGCTTTTATTTGTTCGGTTTGTATATGTCAGTTTAATTTAAATCGAGATGTTGCTTAAGCTCTGATTTGTATCTGAAGTAGTCTCCTTGCATTTTTTAAGCTTTCCAGTGAGGGGAAAGAAGTAAGCATCTCCATTAGATTCTCCCACTCTGCCAGTGGCTATATGCCATTGTAGAAAGACTGTGTAGCAGTAGTGACAAAATTTAGACACAAGAGAAGTATTGTCCAGTGCATTAAATAGCAACAATAACTTACTTTTTCATAGCTAAAGTTGCAGACTTGTGAAATTGTTTTGAGTGGTATAGCTACTTAAGTCTTACTAATAATTACAAGAGTGTACCAGACCACGGAAAACAACCAGTTCAGTTTTGGAATTTGAGCTGCAGTACAGAGTTAAAAGAACAAGTGGCTCTGGGTCCAGGCTATATATAAGTTCAGATTCTTGGGGCACCTGGGTGGCTCAGTCGGTTAAGAATCCAACTCTTGATTTCGTTTCAGCTCATGATCTCAGGGATCCTGGGTTCGAGCTCTGAACTGTTGGCACAGAGCCTGCTTAGGATTCAATCTCTCTCTCTCCCCCTCTCTCAAACTAAATAAACTTAAAAAAAAAAAAAAAAGTTCAGATCCTTGTCAAGTTACTTGACTACTTATCTGAGAGTCCTTTTTCTCTTCTAAAACTTGGAATAATATTAGTTAACTCTGATCTGTTAATGGAGATTGAGAATTCCTGACAATTACTTATTAACTGTATATTGGTGGTGTTGGTATTAAACAATTAATTTGAATGGTTATTTATAGACTTTTTAAAGTATGTACATTGTTGCAAATTTAGAGACTGCTTTTGATGAAATAGAATTTTCTGTAATAGAAGTCAACTTGATTCATTGTTTCCAGCAAAAACAATGACTAGTGTTTCTTTTTCTTGGTCAGGCTTTTGCTTGTGACTGGCAAAACTTCATAATTTGAAATGAGCTTGAATTTAAACGTGAGATTCTGAAGGATCTGGTTGCGGAGGCTAAAAGTTCAGAGAAGATGCCAATCTTGATGAAAAAGTAGAGAGAATTTTCAGAATCTGAAGAATTTTGTTGGTTACATTTTATTCAAAACAGTTGCCTCTATGAGCACCTGGATGGCCCAGTTAGTTAAGCTTCTTTCTGACTTTGGCTCAGGTCATGATCTCACAGTTGGTGGGTTCTAGCCTTGCGTTGGAGCTCTGCACTGACAGCACGGAGCCTGGAGCCTGCTTTGGATTCTGTGTCTCCGACTCTCTGCCCCTGCCCTGCTTGTGTGCTCACTTGCTCGCTCGCTCTCTCTCTCTCTCTCTCTCTAAAATAAACATTAAAAAAATAAAGTTAAAACATAGTTGCCTATAAATCTCAAAACTAGATCCTCACCCCCACCCCACCAGCTGACACCCTCCTCTTATCCCTGACTAAGTGAAGGTTTTGAAAATGTGTTGTTCCTATATTTTTAAAAGCTGTGTTCTAGGAAAACATGTTTCAGATGTAGCTCCCTTTGCATTTCTACATAGCAGTTTTAGAAAGTCATTGAAAAACTGAATGTTCAAATTCACTCAAAATGAGAAAAATTAATTTTTTTTAGGAGTAGGAATTATTTTTAAGAGTATCAGATTATTTTCATATAGTGGGGAGGATTTTGATAAAAAGCCTCTGTTTTTTTCTGTTTCTGTAATTTAAAGAGAATTGGATTAATTGTTTTACATTACCATCCATTCAAGTAACTTAGCTTTTTAAATTTGTGACTTGGTTTTTATTATCCAAGGTTAAAAAAGTCATTTGGGGCCCTCTGTTGAGATAATTACAATTACAGATATTCAAGCAAATATCTGGTATCAGGTTTAAATGTCCTATGAGCATGAAAGACAAATGCCCCTGATAGTGCTTTCCTGCTTCCAGCATTTGTCCCAGGGTGCTTGCTTTCTGGTTGAAGAAATTGTTTTCAAGTTTTTAAGCCCCTTGAGTGGACAGACTAGTTATATTAAATGGTTTCCTCATTCTTGGAAGTCTATATTTGTGCCAAAAATCTCTATCCCAAGACCTCACAAGAAATGAAGCAAATGAAAAATTCTCAGATGACAATTTCTTAAAATGTATTTAAAGCCTTGTATTAAGTTTTCTTCATTTATTTCATTTTTTCAGCTGTTCTGATTATGAAATTTAGTTAATTCTGAGATTAGAATTACTGTCTCCTGAGTGTTCTGTTTTATACCTAAATAGCGTTACATTTGACATGTTTGTCGGTGTAGGATAGCTGGCTCCTTTCTGAAATGAAGGATTTGGGTAGTACCTTATTGGCTGGTAGTTTATTCCTAGAGAATAATTTGCAGTGGAAAAATACAAGCCTCTAAACTGACAGTAACATTTTACTTTTTCTAAGAAAAAAAAAAACAAAAAAAGGTCTTATTTGACCTCTTCCATTGTCTACTCCCCACTTCCTAAAGTTCTTTTCCCTGTAATTTTTATGACATCATTTAATTATGGCTTTTTACCTCACAGATTACATTTTCTCAGATTTCCTTTGTGAGTTTTGTCATTTGTGTTTAAAGTTGTTGAAGCCTTCCTTTCCCTTCCTTATCTACTTTGCTAAGTGTCACCTCTTATTTAAAGCATTATCTTTTCTCTTTGAAGTAAGAACTACTGCTAGGTTTTTCCTGTGCTCCCACAAACCCTCTATGTCTGTTATAGCCCTTAACTCTCCCCCCTTCTCCATATAAAACTGGGAACTTGTGAAAGAGCTCTGCCCCTCTATGCCATCTTTGTTTTTGTGTCCTGGGTCCATAAAATAAAGTGACTTACAGTAAGAACACAAAATGTTTTTGGTTGGATGAGGATGGATTATGAAAAGTTGTACAGGCACAGGCATATTTCACAAATTCAATGAAAAGTTTTTAACTATTTCACTGCTCCATATTATAATAGGTGCAGTAGAGAGAGTAGCTTTTTGGTAATACTACAAAGACAATTGTAGGTTGTTGTCCTCTTTGACTAAAGCTGACTCTTCTGTGTTTCTTTCCAGCGTACAAGACAGTATCAGGAGTCAATGGTCCACTAGTGATCTTAGATCATGTTAAGGTAATACCACTATGATTATCATTTAAACATTTATGTAATTAAAGACATGGCATTAAGTCCTGTTCAGCACACTTTAAATTTTGTGTTACTGTTTTTAAGCCATTCTTTGGTCTGAATGTCAGTGCTATCTAGGAGACTAGTTTTAAAATCAAAAGACAGAATATTGGATTCCAGTAGTGGATCTACTGTGGATTCTGTTTATGGCCTAGAATTCCTCATTTGCAAAATTAAAAAAAAAAAGAAGAAAGAAAATTGGGGAGCGGTGTCAATCCTACCTCATAGGTTTATTGAGGAAAAACAACAGTAATCTATGAATGTGTTTTATAACCTATAGATTATTATTAGCTATGTGATATCTTTTGGCTGTTGTCATAGACTGCCATGTGTTATACTTATTTGTTAATAGTATTTGTCTTCTTTACTAAATTTTAAGGTCTTTGAGTGAATAAACAAAGTTACTTTTATCTTTGAGGGCCTGACACTGGTTTTCAAGTAATAATAAACAAGAACAGGTTATCTCAGCAGTGACTGAAACTCTAAAGAACGGTTTTTACTTAGTCTGTTGTAAGGATCTTTGGTTACATATTGGTTATTTAGCTACACCTATGCTTAAGAATTAAAAACACTATTACTGTTATTATAGAAAAAGAGGCATAGGATATAGACTGTAATTGAATATCCTGGGGAAAGCCTGCTACCTGAGCTCTATGATCAAAATATTTTCCAAGAAAATAATTTATATAGTATACTCTCTAGAACAATAATTCTGCATTGGTTGGTGTTGGGGTGGATTAGGGGAGAAGCACACAATTATTAGTTTGTTGGGAGAAGTAATGGTGGAAATATGTTTGACATGTGACCTCTCTGGAAGCAGAAAATAAATCGAAAAACGTTTCCTCAAAGAAAGGGCAAAGTGCATTGTCTCTTCAGCTTTATCACTAAGAGTATATTTTTATGCATAACAAGGTTCCTTTACAAATTTTAACCTTAAGATTAAGCATAACAAATGCATCTTCTGGCCACAGTCTCATGCTAGTCTGCAATTTGATATAAAGCCTTAATTTATTGCACTCAGTTTGTGCAGGGTGTAGGCAGGTGCCCATTAATATTTTGTGAAGTGGAGCCTACACTTTTATTTTTGAGGAAAAGATTGGATGCTTTCTTTTTTTCTTTTTAATCCTTTATTTCTCCTTTTTTTTCTATGTTAGATAACATTTTTGACTCATTATAAATATGTTATTGAAAACAATTAAAAATATTCACATTTCAATTATGTTAAGCGCTGAGCTCAGAACAGAAGATATGATAGTGAACAATGGGCCCTCCCCCGTGGAGCATCATGTAGTGGAGAAGCAAATATAATACATATATATATATATAAATATGTAGTTAGTATTGCTATGAAGGCTAAGTGTGGGATGCTATAAGAGTCAGTAACAAAAAGGATTTTTATTTTTAAGTGTATTTATTTTGAGAGAGCACATGTACGTACACAAGCTGAGGAGAGGCAGAGACAGATGGAGAGAGAAAATCCCAAGGAGACTCCACTGTCAGCATAGAGCCTGACTTGGGATTCGATCTCACGAACTGTGAGATAGGACCTGAGTCGAAATTGAGTCAGATGCTTAAGTGACTGAGCCACCCAGGTGCCCTGAGAAGGACTTTAGAAAATATCTTTCAGGAAGTAATTTTAAGAGTGATCAAAAAGTCGGGGCGCCTGGGTGGCGCAGTCGGTTAAGCGTCCGACTTCAGCCAGGTCACGATCTCGCAGTCCGTGAGTTCGAGCCCCGCGTCAGGCTCTGGGCTGATGGCTCGGAGCCTGGAGCCTGTTTCCGATTCTGTGTCTCCCTCTCTCTCTGCCCCTCCCCCGTTCATGCTCTGTCTCTCTCTGTCCCAAAAAAATAAATAAAAAATGTTGAAAAAAAAAATTAAAAAGAGTGATCAAAAAGTTTCATTGATGTTTGCTCCAGCTGAGGAAAAACTGGTGAATATATGTAGTTGTAGAAATGGCTTTATAACACCACATTTAGAGTAGCTTTTAGAATTTAAAGGTTAAGGAACAGATAATTTTATGCAAATTGTGTCAGAAAAGAAGAAGATGGAGACTGCTCAATTCATTTTATGAAATTGGCACATCTTTGGTTTCCATAGCAGACAAAGGGTAGTAGTGGAAAAGAAAAAAAGACAGCTATCCTCGCTTATAAATACGGATTCCAAAATTTTTAATAGTCATGTATTGGAGATTAGCAAAAATGAGTATGTAAAAAATCAATAGAATTGTGACAAAGTAGAGTTTGTCCCATTAATACAAAGATAATTTAATGTTAGGAAATATATCAGTCATTTAGCTTAATTCCGCTCATTTATGGATTAAACTAGAAAGTGCTTGTGCTCCTCTAAATTAATAAAGAAAAGGTGATAAAGTTACTCATTTCTACAAAAACAAAAGGTTTTAACCTCTTAAAGGATATTTACCATAACCTACAGCAAACAACATACTTAAGGAGAGACTCGAATAACATTCCCATTTAAATCAGGAAAAAGCTGAGGATGCCTGGTTGTCACCACCATTATCTATCTTTGTACTTGGAACCTGACCAGTGCTGTGGCTAAAAGAAAGAAGAGTATAAAGGTATTAGGGGAAAGGCACAGGTGTCATTATTTCTTGGTAATACCATTAACTAAAACCCAAGTCATTCAGTAGGCAAACTACTAGAAACAATGGTGTAACACAGAGTTGCTGGATACAAGAATCAGTCTATAGAAATCAGGAGTGTTGTATGTGGCAGAACTCCTTATTTACAGAAAACCTTAAAACTTTGTTGGAAGACAAAAAGGAAGACTTAAAATAAGTGGAGATTCCATGTTCATTAATGAAAAGACTCAGAATAGGCAAGATACTGATTCTTCTCAGGCAACAGAATCAGAGAGAGAGTAATTACAAATAAAGATTTGGTGCAGGCATAAGCAATTGTCATCAGTGGAGCAAAATTAAGCTCCCTCAAACCAACTCTTGTCACAGTGCAGATTGTGACTTGGTAAATGATAAAAGCAGCATTGCAAGTCACTGGGGGACATTTTGTGCTGCGTAAATATTTTGGGGGTAATTGGCTTTCTATATGAAAAAAGAATAAAAATGAGAAAAAAAATGGATACCACAAAGGCAATTGGATTAAAGTTAGCCTAAACCTGAAAAATTTACTAGAAGACAAAATTGAAGACTATTTGTGCGACTTAGATTAGATGGTTTTCTTTCCTAAACCAGACACAAAAGGCACCAACATAAAGGAAGACAAGTCATTTTCTTACATAAAAAGTTTTGATATGATACCATAAAGAAAATTAAAAGACAAGAAACAGTAGAACCACATACTTACAGAAGGATTAATATCCAGTACCTATAAGAGAAAGAAAAAACAGATCCATTTGAAAAGTGAAGAAGAGATATAAGCCAATCATAGGTAATGAAGTCTTAATTGTCAATGGAAATGAAAAGCTGTTCTATATTAGGAGAATCTGGAAAATACATATTGAAAAGATGCTATTTTTTACTTCATTAAAATGGCAAAAATTAAAGTTCAAATAATAAAAGATTGGCACAAATATAGGGAAAAGATAGCTTTGTATACTGCTAGGGAGATCTTAAAAAAATACAGTTCCTTTGTAGAGTAGTATGAAAATTTAGAGAAAATGGGCACAGCCTCTAGCCCATCACTTGGTAACCAAATACCTTATGGAAAACCCACTTGCATGAGGAGCTGCATGCAAGAATGCTCTTGTAGCATATTTGTAATAGTGTAAATTTGGAATAACCTTGAATAAAATGTGGTGTCATTTGATTTTAACTACATTTGTTTTGTTTTAACATTAATTTTGGGATGCCCATTTATTCACATGTTAGCATCCCCAGGTGACTGTGTGGCTCAGTCAGTTAAGTGTCTAAGTTGGGCTCAGGTCATAATCTCATGGGTTGTGAGTTCAAGCCCCACATCAGGCTCTGCTCTCAGCACAGAGCTCGCTTCAGATCCTCTGCCTCCCTCTCTCTCTCTGTCCCCCCACTCGCATGTGCTCTCTCTTCTCTCTCAAAAATAAAAACATTAAAATAAATAAAATTTTTAAAAGAGTGTTTTAAAATCAGTGATGCACCATTGTTTAATGGAGAGATGTTTTCCTTCACATCACACAGGGAGCGATGCACTTTGCAATAGATTGTGTTGATAAAAGAGGTAAGTATTACCATGACAGATCTAAAACATAAGATCAAGTGAAGAAAAAGAAAAGCTTCAGGATGATATATATAATATGTTGCCATTTATGTAAATAAAACACTAAAATATATTTCTGGGAAATCTGCATTTTAAAATATTAAAAGTGGTGGGGGGTGCCTGGGTGACTCAGTTGGTTAAGCATCTGACTCTTCGTTTTGGCTCAGGTTATGATCTCAGTTCATGAGTTGGAGTCCTTCAGCAGGCTCTGTGGCTCTATGCTGACAATGCGGAGCCTGCTTGGGATTGTCTCTCTCCCTCTCTCTGTGCCCCCTACTCATGCATGCATTCTTTCTATCTCTCAAAAATAAATTAACTTAAAAAAAAATAAAATATTAAAAACGGAAGAGGCATACATACTTGGTTAGGAGAGTTTGAGGGGGAACATTTATCTTCTTATTTTCAGTTGACATTTTTATCCCCTCCCCACAAAGTATAAGGGTGAGTACACACACAACCCAGAAATAAACGTCAGTTCTGAGTACTGGGAATGTGGTCATTTGTAAGTTTTGTGCCTTTCTTTAGTTTCAAAGTTTAAGACATATACACAGAGAAGAAAAATTTAATTGCTGCGTTTTTATGGATTTAAGACCTTTCTCTGTACCTTATGTTGTGTTTATCAGTATATGTACCAGGTGCTAAGTGTTTAAAGAATGTAAACTACCTGACGATGTTATAAACTCTCAGTATATACCTTTGGGGGAGATTTTACATGCATACATGCTATGATGGAGATAGAGCATACAGAGGAATTTGGGGAGCTTTTAAAAGTTGGTTATTGATCTTTTATTTTTTCTTATACAGTTTCCCAGATACGCTGAGATTGTCCACTTGACATTACCGGATGGCACGAAGAGAAGTGGGCAAGTTCTAGAAGTTAGTGGTTCCAAAGCAGTGGTTCAGGTAAGCATCATTTTCAAAACCTGGCCAGTTGAACAAAAACATTAGGTGACACTTCTTGTCTTTTCTAGCAGTTATTGAGTAAGTATATCTTGATTACTGGCTATTGGTAGAAAAAATTTTTTCTTGTTGTCTTGCCAAATGTCAGCATCTATATTCATTCTAGCCCAATAGCTCCACTGATAAATGGCTTTTTTTTTTTTAATTTTTTTTTCCTTTTTTTTTTCAACGTTTTTATTTATTTTTGGGACAGAGAGAGACATAGCATGAACGGGGGAGGGGCAGAGAGAGAGGGAGACACAGAATCGGAAACAGGCTCCAGGCTCTGAGCCATCAGCCCAGAGCCCGACGCGGGGCTCGAACTCACGGACCGTGAGATCGTGACCTGGCTGAAGTCGGACGCTTAACCGACTGCGCCACCCAGGCGCCCCCCCCCTTTTTTTTTTTTTTTAATAAAACAAAGCAGATAATCACATGGAAAGAGAAAGATGAAAAGACAGAATTTATAGCTTATGGGATGAAACCAAAACAAGATCTGAGTTTGTTTCATTTTCTTGTATAATACCTAGCTTTTAATGTTACCAATTATGAGAAATGCCAGTTTTCTCAAATAACATGTTCCTCTAAAAAGTACTATAGAGCAAGGATCAGCAAAATTTCTGTAAAGGACTACATAGTAAATTTTTAGGCTTTGTGGGGCCACCTAAGGTCTGTGATGCATATTCTTTTCCTTTCTTTTCCTTTTTTTTGTTTTTAAACACTTTAAAAATGTAAACAACATTCTTAGCTTGATGGAGTTGGCCTAGAGGCACAATCCTTGGTTTAGAGGTAGGCAGTTTGGTTCATCACCAGGGACATTTCTCTTTTTATTATGAAAATAGTATGCATTGATGTATTTTACTTTATATAGGCTGTTTAACAGACAAAAATAATATTTAAGTACTTATGATCTAAATCCCTTTTACTCTTCTGATTACTTTTTCTTTCTCAATAGGTATTTGAAGGGACTTCAGGTATAGATGCCAAAAAAACATCTTGTGAGTTTACTGGGGATATTCTCCGAACACCAGTGTCCGAGGATATGCTTGGTAAATGGATGCTATGCGTTGTGAGCAGAGATCTGTTTTCTTTTAAACATATTTCCATGGAGTCTTTCTTAAAAATGATGACTGTTTGAGTCATAGTCCACTCTGTACTGTCTTGTTACTGTTTTACAGGTAGGGTATTCAATGGATCAGGAAAACCTATCGATAGAGGTCCTGTTGTACTGGCTGAAGACTTCCTTGACATCATGGGTAGGAGCAATAAATGGATTTCTGTGTTTTGAAGAAAATAGCCTCTATTTTATAATATCTTTGTCAGAGAGTGATTTTTTTTGATAGTTTAAGTAGACAAACAATGTGGTACATATTAATTGTATTATTTAATTTTTTTCTAGAAATCTTAAAATTTTATATAAAATATTTTAAGATTATAAAATATCACTAGGGTATATCTGAAATATAAATAGCTTTGAAATGTAAAGGATTTTGAAATTAGGATTTCTCTCTTATTTATTTTGTTTTAGGAACTTGAGTACTGCTACCATGTATTTTGTGTCTACAAAAGACCGGAAATATTACTTAATGGAAAAGTTACTTAAACAATTTCAGATTTTTAAAAATAACTGATTCCATAAGAGTAGAAAGAAATTATTTATATGGCTATAGTCTTAATGTATTAAATGTTATCTTTTGGAACTACTTTAGGCCAGCCTATCAATCCTCAGTGTCGAATCTACCCAGAGGAGATGATTCAAACTGGCATTTCAGCCATAGATGGCATGAACAGTATTGCTAGGGGGCAGAAAATTCCAATCTTCTCTGCTGCTGGCTTACCACACAATGAGGTGAGAACTAGGATCTGTTTTGTGTGAAATTTAACAAGGGAGATTTTTTTTTTTTAATGTTTTATTTATTTTGAGAGCTTGTTATTGTGAGTGGGGGGAACAGCAGAGGGGAAGAAAGAGAATCGCAAACAGGATCTAGCCACACTGTCAGTGCAGAGCCCAATGCGGGGCTTGATCCTACAAACTATAAGATCATGACCCGAACCGAACGTTCAACCAACTGAGCTACCCAGGCGCTTCATCACAAGGGAGAATTTTCAAATGCTTCACTGTTAGTAGGAAACCAAATAAAGGGTTTTCAGCAATACTCACTTGTACCCATTGCCCATTTCAACAGTATTGTGCTTTTCATGCATGAGGTTTATCTTGCTTACTCTTACAAATCTTTGCAAAAAGTTACAAAAACTTTTTTGGGTAAAGTCCTTTAGAACATCATTTCATTTATAATTCCAATTTCAAAAAGTTTAGGATAAAAACGATTTTGTTGTAAAAATTTTAGATTTCAACTCAGTTCGTTTATACTTGTCATCAGATTGCAGCTCAAATCTGTCGCCAGGCTGGTTTAGTAAAGAAATCCAAAGATGTAGTGGACTACAGTGAGGAAAATTTTGCAATTGTATTTGCTGCTATGGGTGTAAGTATAATTTTTTTGTTTTAATATGACATATAAAATTAATTGTTTGTTATTAAAACAGTGCAGAAAGAACACATACATTGTTGGATTTATTTCTAGGTAGAGAAGTTGCAATTTGGCATTTTGGGGTAAACTCAGGATTAAAATTTAGCACTTGACTGCAAAATTTAAGAATAATTTTCTCTATGCCCAAAGCAGGCTGTTTTTACTCTGTTGGCTTTTGTGAAATTTTGGGGAGTACTTGAAACTTTAAAAGAAGGAACAGTGTAGATCCATAGCTTAGCCTTCATCAGAAATAAATACTGAGAATTTTTCTTCTCCCTGCACTGATGAAGTCATTGTTATTTAGGTAAACATGGAAACTGCACGGTTCTTCAAATCTGACTTTGAAGAAAATGGCTCAATGGACAATGTCTGCCTCTTTTTGAACTTGGCTAATGACCCAACGTAAGTAAATAGAGCTATTTCTTTCTGCTCATTCAGGATTTAGATCAAAAATGTTACTAAGCCAATGGAAGTAAAACGTTACAGTGAAAGCAACATGGGGATAGGAATGGCAGAGCTGTGTTTAATTAAATTCAGCTCTTCTTGCTGGCTAATTGGCTTTGGGCTAATCACCTTGGCTCTGAAGTTCAGTTGTCTCTCTCATAAAATATGACCAATAATACTTGTCTCATACTGTTGTGCATTTTAAGTGAGATAATACATATAAATTACCTAGTACCTAGTAAATGATCTTTTCCTCTTACTTGAGAAACCTAGCCCCTTGCCTATTTCTTCCCTCCCTGTTTCTCTCTCTCTGTTTTAAGAACAATGTAGTTCTGAGAAATTAGGGGCCCGTTTCTAAAATGATCTAACTTTGTAGCATTAAGTAATTCTTACTATAAAAATATATAAAATAACTGCTTACTTAAGAACTTTTAAAGTAATAATTGCTTTACCCTCTGCAATCTATTTAAAACTTTGAAGGGAAACTGTACTGTTATTTCCAGAATCATGTTGTTTAGTCTTTGGCCTTTTAATTTGAGTAACAAAGGACTTAATGTTCCATTTCAGTATTGAGCGAATTATCACTCCTCGCTTGGCTCTAACCACAGCCGAATTTCTGGCCTATCAATGTGAAAAACATGTATTGGTTATCCTAACAGATATGAGTTCTTATGCTGAAGCACTTCGAGAGGTAACTTTTTTCTAAAAATGGATTATTTTTCAGAGTTATCTTGTCTCTTTACAAGTTTTTATTTTTCTTTAATCATTTTTTTTAAGCTTCATCACTCATATATTAGTAAAATACCTTAATTGGAAAGGAAAACACAACTTTTTTTTTGTTAACCGAGTTGAAATTATTATAGGATAAGATTTAAATTATTAGCCTAGTTATCATACTGTCACCAGCTCCATGCATTTAAGACTTGATTCTAAAAGAGAGCAAATGATGCAAGTTGTTTATTCACTTACTCTCCTAGGATGTTCTTTGTCCAGATTGTCAATTTTTAACCCTTTTCAGAATTTCATTCTTAATAATGTTAGTATTTAAATAAAACAGCATACTCTGATAGCACCCTCTTTAGAACTTTTTCCTTCAGAAAACTCAGTGTTTTTTTAGGAACAATGTTAAGATTTTCGTAGTTACCACCCAGAAGTTTGGGGTGTTTGTTCTAATACAAGTTACTGAAATTTTGAGTAAGTTACTCTTTTAAACATGTAAAAAGGGAAAAAGGACTTCTGAAGAGACATGCTGTATAAATACCCAGCTTCTTAAAACTCCCTATGATCCATCACCATATCTCATTCTATTGCAGTGCTTTTTCAGCATAGGAGTTTTTTTTTTTCCACCCATCACAGACCAGTACTTTTTAAAAGTACAGTTAAAATGAGTTATTAGCAAATTTTAAAGAAGGTATAAACTTACAAGCCTGGAATTTTACTTTTACTAGATTCAACAGATGTCAGATTGCCATCAGTTTTTTAAATACTTATTCTACTTTCTGTGTTCTCTCATTACACATTGATAAAAGCTGGTCTGCAGACCATGCTTTGAGTACCACTACTGTAGCACACTCTTTTGGAGGTGCCAAAGTAACACCTAAAAGTTGGGCTTAATACTTTAGAATTCTTGGTGGTTGTAGGTTAATATATATGCCTATATTGTAGTGTGCATGTCTCTAAGGGAAAGACTATAACTATTCTTATTTTGTGTAATGAATGGACTCCTGGCTCTGTTATCTTGGGAAATTATTTAGCCAACCCTTGATTCCAACTGTAAGTTGGAGTTAACAGCATTACCTTCCTCACAGGATTGTTATGAGGATTAAATTAAATATGTAAGCTGCATCAAATGATCCCTGGTATGTATTTCCTTTTCTTTTGACCTTTTCAGCATTAGTTAGCTTACATAAATATGGCAAGATCCGTGGCATGAAATAAATCTTGTGAACTAAGAATGTTCTCTTAGTTTTAAAATAACTTCCTTTGATTTATAGAATTACAAGCAGATTTTTTTCTAGCAACATATTTGAAGATTTGCATTATGGTGATATGATTGTAGCAAAAGAAAAAAGAAAAACTTCTGCCCCCCCACCCCTTCAACATTTTTGTTACAGAATAATCTGAACTTGTGTTGCTAGGTTTTTAAGTCATCTTCTAGAGACTATTTAAAATTAAAAGAGGATACTTCCCACATTGTAATTGGGTATGTTTAAGAAAACATGTTCTAACTAAGCTTACTTTTCATATTCTGGTATGTGATATTCTCCTTCTTGACTTACTGTCAGGTTTCAGCAGCCAGGGAAGAGGTTCCTGGTCGAAGAGGTTTCCCAGGTTACATGTACACCGATTTAGCCACAATATATGAACGTGCTGGTCGAGTGGAAGGTAGAAATGGCTCCATTACTCAAATCCCTATTCTCACCATGCCTAATGATGGTAAGTTTTGGTCTTTGGATTATAGCACACCTAATCACTGTAAGGACTTGATTCTAAGACAGAAGAACATTTACCTTTTTGAGTTGAAATTCTGCCCCCCCCCCCCCAAAAGTTTTTATTTAAATTCCAGCTAGTTAACATACAGTGCAATGTTACTTTCAGGTGTAGAATTTACCCATTTCCCCCCACTCCCCACCTCCCCTCCCATAACCATCAGTTTGTTTTCTATAGTTAAGAGTTTGTTTCTTGGTTAGCCTTTTTCCCCTGTGTTCATTTGTTTTGGAGTTGAAATCCTTTTGAGAGTTTATCCTTCAAGAGTTTAGTGATTTGTATCTAAGTAAAATTTTTCATTTGATAACTGCCTATAATAATCATCCTTTTGTGGAAGAAGAAAAACAATTTTCTTTATAATTAAAATTTTCAATTTTCATTTATTAAATTACTACTGGGTGACTGCTATTATTGGGGACACAGATCTAGATATAAGGAATTCCTTTTGTGTTTTTAATTCAGTCTCTCTTTAATATAAGTTACTTGATCTAGTTGGATATTTTTTATGTATGTGTACTAGTAAGGTAGCTTAAGTGCCAAATGAAGAGCACAAATAAGAAATGCCACAAGACTTTAGAGACAGAGTGATCACCAAAGGCTGCTTAAAAATGACTCTGTTTTAGAGGGGGAGGCAAACCATAGGAGACTCTTAATGGAAGGGGGGTGGGTGAGGGGACAGAGTAGATGGGTGATGGACATTAAGGAGGGCACTTGTTGGGATGAACACTGGGTGTTATATGTAAGTGATAAATCACTAAATTCTACTCCTGAAACCAATACCACACTATATGTTAACTAACTAGAATTTAAATATTAAAAAAAGGACTCTTATTTTGTGAAAGTACACAGTGCAATGCCTGTGTGAGTGTATGCTCGGGAGTGAAACCATTCAGTAGTCCTCTTCTGTTACTGCCTTTTTGTCCTTACCTCCGTGCTTAAAAAGCACTTTTACAAAGTATTTTCAGAATCAGTAATAACTCACTGTAAGCACTGTTTTCAGTGTTTTATAAATATTACCTCATTTGATCCTCATAGCAGTTTTGAGGTAAATGTTCTACTCTGAGGCATAGGGAGGTAAAGTAACCTATTAAAGTTAAGAAGTGATAGCTTTAGAACCCAGACAGTCTGAATTTATAATTCACACTATACTGCCTCTCACATGAAAATACTTGTTCCAAGAAAGTACCTACAAAATTACTTTATTCATTTAACCAACTTAAAAACGTCTTGCTTTGTGGAACTTTATTGGTGCTGCCTGCATAGTGGTGGTTTGCTTGTCTAACATTCCTATACTTTCTGTGTTGAAATGGTGTGTATCCACTTGAAATAGCTTATGAACGAAGCATGTTCTCTCAGTATATATTAAATTGGTAAACCTCTGCCAGGGAACTTTGTGTTTAAAATGGAATTTTATTTATATTTTGGAGAGAAATAACTAGGAGACATGGTACTTTTTCTGAATGTAGCTAATTGACCTTAAATGCCCAATACATGTCTAACTATGCTGCAACTCTAACGCCAACCAATATGATAACCTCTAGCTACATTTGGCTGCTTAAACTCTAAAGTTAATTAAAATTAGGTAAAATTTGAAATCAAGTTTTTTGCTTACATTAGCCACAGTTCAAGTGCTCAATAGCCACATTAGGCTGGTGACTACCATATTGGACAGCACAGATACAGAACTTTTCTATCACAGAAAATTATTCTAAAGAGCACCATTTTATGTAATGCTATAGGTAATGTACTCTCACTTCTTGTGGGTTTGTTCATATGATATGGACACTTTAATGTCAGATGTTTTCCTCTGGTAGATATCACTCACCCCATCCCTGACTTGACTGGATATATTACAGAGGGACAGATCTACGTGGACAGACAGCTGCACAATAGACAGGTATTTGACATTTGAGCAGTGCTGTAAATCTTACAAATCTATTCTTCAGTTTCTCTTTACTGACTTTGACTTTGCTTTTAGGAATTATTTTGTCAGAAAATGTCAACTTGAATTGTTTATAATACAGCTGTAAAATTGTCATTTCTGTATACTTAAATCCTATTGTGGACAAGAATGCCAATACTAAGAATGAAGTTTCCACTTTTCTTAAAATGGAGTCAGAGGTCTCAAAGAACTTTCTTGGGTATTCTATTCCATAATAGCATAATCTACCAGTCTTATTATTAATACAAAAAATATTTTTTTCTATTTTTTATTGCAGTATCAGTGATAGTACATTTTATTAGTTTTAGGTGTGCCAAGTAATGACTTGATATTTATATGTATTGCAAGGTGATGACAGTAAATCCAGTTACCATCCATCAATACATATAGTTACAAAACACTTTTTCTTTATGATGAGAACTTTCAAATCCACCCACCTGGCTACTTTCAAATATGCAATGCAGTATTATACACACTGTAGTCACCACGCTCTGGATTACATCTTTATGACTTACTCGTTTTATAACTGGAAATTTGTACCTTTTGACTCCCTTCACCCAGTGCCCATCTTAGGCAGCCACCAGTCTCCTTTCTATATCTGTAAGCTCACAGTTTTTTGGGTTTGGATTTTTTAGGTTCCACATATAAGTGAGAACATAAAAGTATTTATCTTTTTCTGCCTGACTTATTTCACTTAGCATAACCCCTTCAAGGCCCATCCATGTTGTAAATGGCAAGATTTTTTTTTAATGGCTGAATAATCAAAAAAAGATTGATGGTTTTGTAATAGATGTGGCTTCTAATACCAGCTTTTGGGTGGAATTACTTACTGTTAATCTTTTTATTTCATATGTGATTATATGAATCACATAGAGCTCAGAAGGCTATTTACATTTGATACTGTAGGCAGATGTTGAAAATTCTAGCTTTTCAATATGCTCTTGTACTTTTTTTTGTAGGTTTCATTTTGAGTTTGATTCTCAAAAAAATACTATGCCATAAAGTCTCACTTCCTTTTCTTGCTAGGAAAAGATATTAGAACTTAACTAGGAAAGAAATAATGCAGTTTTATATAATTTAAGGGATAATAATGAGTTTCAAAATCCTTCTTTACTACCAGTAAATCTTGAATTTTGTATTTAAATGTACTTTTTTTCCTCATGTTCTGTGCAAGATTTACCCGCCTATTAATGTGCTGCCCTCTTTATCACGGTTAATGAAGTCTGCTATTGGAGAAGGTATGACCAGAAAGGATCATGCTGATGTATCTAACCAGCTGGTATGTATGTCATCTTAAGGATGGTGTTTAAAGAAACGAATACCTTTCTTAGTCCATTTGCTGTCTTACGCCTCTTGTCTTTCTCCCATATCACTGTACTTATCTCCCAATCCAAGTAGAACTTTAATAAAGGTTGCATGTGTAGAATATATAATCATTCATTAGAACCAAGTCTTTTTTTTTCCCCCATTAAGGACAGATGCTGATAGCCAAGTTTAAAACTCATATGCTTGATACCCATGTCTAATGCTATACAAGATAGTTCTAAATTAAAACAACAACAACAACAACAATATAAGTCCATTTTCAGTTATTATTAGTAACCTTAGTAATAATTAGAGTATTCCTGAATGATACTGTAATTTCTTAAGATCTTAAGCAATCACCAGAACACTAAGGGATACAGCTTTGTGTATTCTGTGAAGTCCGTGGTTTTTGTAGTTGTATGAGATTGTACACCAAGCACCATAAAGAAAAATACTTTTGACCTTAAAGTAGAAATGGTAAGCCTAGGAGCACCTGGGTGACTCAGCCAGTTGAGCATCTGATTCTTGATTTTGGCTTAGGTCATGATCTCATGGTTTGTGGGTTCGGGCCCCACATTGGGCTCTGCGCTGACAGCATGGAGCCTGCTTGGACTTCTCTCTCTCTTCCTTTCCTCTGATCACACTTTCTCTCTCAAAATAAATAAGTGAACTTTAAAAAAAAAAAGCAAACCTCATACCGCAAATAGTTTTTCTGAACTTTGAGATGGATTTCTTTGTGGTATGAGTTCTGACTTCACATGCTATTAAAATGTAAGCTCATTGAATGTTGAGGAAGTGTATGTTTTAGAGAATATTAGTAGTGCCTATGGACTGCATGCCAGAAGACTCCTTTCTCAGTGAGACTATAATAAAATTTTTCTTACACTTTCATATGAACTTTGTGTGAATTATGTTTGTAAATAATGTGAAATTCCTTCTGTGGTCTCTTACATGAAGATAGGTATAGAAATACTCCTAAATATATAGCCCAGATTACTGTTAACATTTATAAAATCTTATCCCTATTCATATAAGCGTTTCTTCTCTTTAGTATGCATGTTATGCTATTGGTAAGGATGTACAAGCCATGAAAGCCGTAGTTGGAGAAGAAGCCCTTACCTCAGATGATCTTCTTTACTTGGAATTTCTGCAGAAGTTTGAGAAGAACTTTATTGCTCAGGGTAAGATGACTGTTTTCTCACAAATATAAAAACCTCATATATAGTTTTGAAGACTTCTTTCCCAGTCTGGACAATTTACATTGGTCTCTACATGATTTTCCTTCTGAGTAGAGAAGAGGTTCTTCCAATTGTCTATCATGTCTTTGTGCACTTAGCCCTCAAGCTCCTTCCCCTTTGCCTTCAACTCCATTATCCATTCAGCTCCCATCTGAATTTTTCCTTCTCTTTCACCTGGCTTTCTGCTCTGCTGCCTCCACTGCTGGTTCTCCTTCCTCTTAGCCCCTCTGCAATGATCTCCTCTTGCTTTGGGGGTTTGGGGCTTTTCTAATTCACTTATTTTCATCTCCTTTTCTGATATCTTATCTTCCTCTTCCTTCTCAGAGGCTTAGCTTCCTGTTCTTTCTGAGCTGTTTTTTCCCTCTAGATTTAACTTTTTTCTTATGCTGTTGACTAAATTGCTATGTAGGATCCTCATCCTCTTTCTAAAGCTCTAATCCCACATCACCAACTAGGATACTTTTGTTTATGCTGCCATCTCCTCAGGCTTAGCATGGTCAGAACCCAGAGTTTTTTGGGGTTTTTTGTTTTTTTGCTGAACACCTGCCTAGCAGTTCTCTTTTCAGTTTATCTATCTCTTGCATGAGCATTGTCTTACTGAGCCCAAGCTCAGTGGGCATTATCCTTCACTTTATTCATTTATTCTCCAGTGACCAAATATTTATTAATTTGTGGTGTTCTTATTTAAAATATCCTAAGCACGGAGCCTGCTTGGAGTTCTCTCTCTCCCTTTCTCTCTGCCCCTCCCCTGCTTGTGCATGTTCTTTCAAAATAAATGGAAATAAACAATAAATAAGATATCCTATTCTGGTTTCATTTCCATTACAGTACATTAGTCCAATGTTTCTCAAATTTTAATACACTTTTGAATCAACTGGGATCTTGTTAAATTAGACATTCTGATTCAGTAGTTCTGGATGGAGCTAGAGATTCTGTATCTGGACAACTTCTTGGGTAATGTGGATGCTACTGATCTCTGACCACACTTTGCATCTTAAGGCCTAGTCCATACCCATTTCCCATCATCCTAGTCATCAGTGCTAGCTTTTTCATCACTTTTCCTGACTCTCTACGTCTCATTGCTAGAATAAATTTATTACTAATTTTATTGATTGTCCCTCTAGTAAAAAAACCATTATTGATAATGGTTTTCATCAAATAGCACATGTAGGGTTTTCAAGCTGTTTTGATTGGTCTCTCCTTTGCCACCTGCTAATGCTGCTAATACTCTACATTTGACCTCAGTGGTACTTACAACAAATGTGTTTTCTTTGGAATAATGCATCACGCTATACACTTAGGACCCGTGCACTCTTCTATGTATGTGATGGATTTTTTATTAACATTAAACCCAAAAAAATGTGGATAATTTTTTAATGCAGAATCATAATACCTTAAAAAGATTAAAATGAAGTTCTTTTAGTAGAGAAATGAACCCAGAATTTCAGCCACTCTGATTCTTCAGGCAAGAAATGAAATTTATTTGAGGATAAGAGTGATTCTGCTATTAAAATAATTAGTAACAACTTTGAAAATGACTGACCTATTCAGGGTATTTAGTTGACATTTAAGGTTTCTCAGTGTGTACAACCCTCCCTCAAATTCATCCTCTGTTTCTAGAAAAGTGCCTTTCTTGTCATCTCTGGACAGAATACTGGGTCTAGTTTCCATTGCTCCAGGTATTTAGGATCCTACCCAGTTATCCAAAAAGATGTCCCCCCACACACCAGACTGCCCTCTCTGGCCTGCAGGCCTCTCTCCCTTTTCTCTGATTCCTGATGGTACTTAACTGTATCCTTATTTACACATTCGGTTGCTTTCAGTCTTAAGAGACCTAACTGCTTTGTTTCTGTTTTCTTTTTTTTTCTTTCTTTTTTTTATACTCGATGCTCACAGCCCTACTGTGGCATAAATAATGAATAACACTGATAAGTGGTAAGTAGTTTACCGTTACTCATTCAATCTCATTTTTTTCTAAGGACCTTATGAAAACCGCACTGTCTATGAGACTTTGGACATTGGCTGGCAACTGCTCCGAATCTTCCCCAAAGAAATGCTGAAGAGAATCCCTCAGAGCACCCTGAGTGAATTTTATCCTCGAGACTCTGCAAAGCATTAGCTGCTACTTTATCGCTGGCTCGATACACTTGTGAAATAGTGTTCTGTTTTCTTTATTCCTTTTGCACTCCCTAATCCCCCATCTCTGTGTTGGAGTTTGCCTTGTTACCCTGTAATTAAAAACAAAGAATAGGTAACATGCTGTGCCAGTGTTGCAATGTTTTAAACTTCTAACAGACTTTAAAATATCCCCTGTTGAGAAAACCCAGGTCATCAGTGCTCTTTTTAAAGTAGCTTCAGGGATGGAGGTGAATTTTTCTTACTGATGTGTGTTTGTACATAGTGGTGCAGTTAGTTGCCTAATAATGTCTTCATTATTTGGGTCACCTCTACTTTATCTCTCAGCCCCCTCAAGAGTATCACTGTCTGAAATTATAACGCTTTGATCTCCAAGTTAGGGCCAGGATCAGGTCTAAAAGAAGCCTCCTGTCTGAAGAGCCAAGAGCCTTTTCCCTGAGTATTTGTTTTTGGATTGTTGCTGTGCTCGTAGGTATGTGCTGCTGCTCTAAGCAGATGGTTTTAACTGTCCACCTGCTTTTTCCTACTTAATGACTAGATTAGAAAAGGAGTTTCCTTTTTCTCTTTAGTCCATATGAGTTGGGAATCCTGTGTTTTACTGTTCTCCCTCCCTCTGAGTGACACAGAATCCTGCAGCTTTTGCACAGCTGGCATCAGTCTGATAGTAGCGAGATGCCTTGTCTTAATGATCCTTACTGGGTTTCCCTGCAGAGGAATCATAATTAAAATAACTAATAGAACTGTTGCTTGGAAAGAGTTGGGGTATAATAAAAGAAGAAGGAAAAACCCATATCCATTCTACATTCTGACATGCTGACAGTGGCTTAAGTTTCTAAAGTGTTTACCAGATGCTGAGGGCAAGGTGGGGAAGAGAAAGCTTTTCTGTGTATGGATATTTTAAACTCTGTTGACAGCAGCCTTTGGAAGACCCCCTATTTGGTCCTGTTTTCTGACCCATCTCTGCCTTTTCAGGTTAATCTTGTGATACAAGTGATAGCATTTAAAAGCTTTCGCCTTTTAATTCTCGCTCCTTCCTATTGTGAGCCCTGAGCTGTCTTCTATGCACTTTTGCCATGTCTACTGTTTAGTCTCTTTGTGTTCTTTGTTACTTGGGTGCAATAGCAACTTCTCTGTGCATTCCATCTTTCAAGTTGTGTAAAGTTCTTTTTTCTCTGAGGGTGTAGGGGTGGGGGGAGTCCGCATGATTATATTTTAATGTAGAAAATGTGACATCTGGATATAAAATGAAAATAAATGTTAAATTAAATGGAAGTTACCTAGAGTGACTCTGTATCTTCTAATCAGAAAAACAATAATAACAAGTGGATATATAATATATAATCACCTCTTTGATTTAGTTTTGAACATCATAACTAGTGTTGTACACCAGCCCCCTGTGTTATAGGGATATGGCCCATGTTTTATATCCTTCTGTCTTCAGGCTGACCTTTCTTTCCAAGCTCTTTCCACAGTAATATATCTTCCAACATACTGTGTTTTGATTCAAGCTTGAGAGTTACTACAAGTGTTTTACAGCATTGTTAAAACATTTTTCAAGACCTCTAGAACCTATCTGCAATGGATGAAAGAGGATGATAAATAGAAAATGAAACACATATTGAAGCATGCCAAAACTTGCTTCAAATAATACCTTAAATAGACATCCAGAATATAAAGAAAACATGGTGGTTAAGGACAAAGGTGTGGCATCATGGAGGCTTCCATTTCTCTCCCTTCTTCAAAGCAGTTGTTAGGAGATATAGAGGAGGAAGGGACCCAATCATGCAAGAACTAGGTAGACCTGTGTTCTAATTCTGGTTCTGCCAGTATTCATGGGACCTTGTTTAGTCTTTAAAAAATTTGACTCTGCCTGTGTTCCTTTTAGGGTTGTTAAAAGGACTATGGCCAGTGCCCGGTCCCTGGTAGGCACTTGTTGTAGACCATTTTTATTAACAAACTCTTACTGAGGCAGATTTGACTTGAGTATTCTTACATAATACTTAGGAAACATTGACTTAGTACCACTCTTGTTACTTACTTTTTAGTGGAAACATTAATGTACCTTTTTTTAAGTTTAAGTAATCACACCCAACACGGGCTTGAACTCGCCACCTCAAGATCAAGAGTCGTATGCTTTTCTGACTGAGCCAGTCAGGTGCCCCTTAATGTACCTTTTTGTACCAGTGATAAGACCTAATTAAAGGACCAGTTAAAAATGAGACTTTAACATGGACCCTTGTGATTATGTAATTTAAAAAAGGAAATATTTCAGTCGACTTCTGGGAAGAGAAAAAGTATTTTCAAAGGCCAGGCTAACTAGATGACTCATTAAACATTTATTGCTTTTAGTTGATTGTCATTTCGTTTTGCGAGATTTCATGGAAGTAAAAACATGTTTTCAGACTAATAAATACCTCACTAAGCTGTTTTATTTTCAAATGTCTGAGGTCAACAAAGCATTGTGTGTTAGGTTTTAAAAATGAAAGTTATGTGACTTACTACCAACTGTAGTTTTATTCCATATCCTTTTACCAAGTTGGGGCTGAACACCTACCTAGTGCTTAAGCGAACTGTGTGGTGTCTTCATCCTCTATATGAAGCCCTGCAATAGTTGAGGAGGTGACTCTGTGTTTAGAAATAATGAGAAATCTCTTTCAGTGACTAATCACTCACAGAGCTTTGTATCCTCAGCAGGAGTGGCCCTGAAGGGCTAGAGTTAGGAATTTCAGGGCTTACACCAAAAGTTAAGCTTTTTGAGGGGAGGTGAGACGGGGTTGTAGGAGCTGACAAGAACCTCAAGTCCATCTTCATTACTTTTGACCAGTTATATTCTTCACTTCCACAAGAGGGCAACAGCTCTTCAACAGCCATGCTCTGGCTAAACACTGAGCCCCAGAAATGGGGACACTTTTCACCTGCAGCAGCAGGACAATCAATGACTCATTGAATCAAATGGTGTTTTAGGGGCTACACCTTAGCCTGGGGGCTACAAGGAAACATGCTGTAATAAAAATAAACCAAAACCAAAATTGGTTGCCAAGAGCAACTTCTGACTGGACTCTGAAGTTCTAGATTAGAAAGATTGCAGAGCCTATATGGTCCAACTCCTGATAATTGAAGGCCCTTTTAAGCATCGGAAACATGGAAACCCCAGTTCTGGTGAACATGGAACTGTCTCAGGAGGCAGTCTACTTCAAGGATTAGCCTCTCTGATGGTTGGGATGCACCCAAGTCAAGGTAAACTGCCTCTGGATAACTTTACCTTTTCTTTTTTTAAATCTTGGCCTGTCCACCAGGGCTCTTCCATGTGATAACCCTACACTGCTCTGAAGATAGTTGCCAATTTTAAGTCTTCTTCAGTCAAATTTTTCTAGTTGACCCCTCACTTTATGGGTGATGGAATTTTTCAGTAACTTAATAGGTTCTGCATCTGATCTAGAACGGGAATCTTTGTACTTCTGTTCTAAGCTTTATGTTGTCCCCAGAATAAGAAGTTTCTCCAAGAGGCTCAGCCCATGAGAATCAAGTAGTCTCTGGAACTGAAATCATGAAAACACTAAACATGATTTTTTGGACTAACTCCCATTGAGGCTAGGATGCTGATTCAAGCTTAGGCTACTGGAAATCTCAATATGCTCTGAACTAAGACATTCTGTTCTCTGGTTCTATTGTACTTTCCCCCAGGATCTGCTTATTCAGTAGCACTCAGGTGGAACCCAAGCACTAGGGAATTTCATTAATGGTTTACCTAATAGATACTCATTGTACAGATAAGACTCAAAAAGTACAGGTAAGTAAAAAGAAATAAGAATCCTATAATCCTACCACTCAGAAGAAACTATTTACAGTTTGTCATATAGAATCCCTTAACAATTATGGCTTCTTTCCCTAGATACTATGTATACCAGATTATGGGAGTTTAAACTACAAACTCTTAATACATACACTTACAAAACAGCTATGTATTTTAATTGAGTGGTTAAAATAACACGGCACGTAAAACAAAAATAATTTCAAAATAAAGTTCTTTTGTTTAGATTTCTTCAACTACCATGAACACAGTACTTCTTAAAAGCCCCTTCTCATTGGTCCACTACTTCTGTCTCCTTCAGTGCCTTTGATCAAGGCCACAGTCAGGTCTGAGGAAACTTTTCCATTATGCTGCTTTCTAAAATTTTTTTTTTAATGTTTATTTTTGAGAGACGGAGCATGAGCAGGAGAGGAGCAGAGAGAGAGGGAGACGCCGAATCTGAAGCAGGTTCCAGGCTCTGAGCTCTCAGCACAGAGCCCAACATGGGGCTTGAACCCACAAACCGTGAGATCATGACTTGAGTCAAAGTCAGACACTTAACTGACTGAGCCACCCAGACAGCCCCTCATTATGCTGCTTTCTATGCTCTCTTCCCCTTTTCTATCATGAGACCTCAGGAACCAGGGTGGTCAGGCTGAACCCTGTGGGAGGGTGGAGAAGGAAAGCAGGCTGAGGTTCCAGTAAAGCTAGAAGCCCCCACTCTACTTGAAGTCAGGGGTAGGGGCAGGGTAAAACCTGAAAGGTTGTATGCTCGTTTCTGGGCCACCCAGAGAGGGACTTGGCCCATGAAATGTACCCCTGAGTACTTCAACAATGCCAGGCAGTTACTTGTATGTTTTGCCAAGGATTCTGAAAGATAAAAAACACAAGTATGAAAGATGTTTTAAGCCAATAATGGCTGGTGTGGAGAAATTTAATCACAGGTTCAGGCTGCATGCCATGGTTTATAGGAGAATCTGCTTTGACAGATCATTACCTGAAGCACTCAATGTGCCCTGGACTGTTGCAGGTCATATGGTTGTAGGTCACGCAGGAGAATGGTTACTCTGTGTGTGTGTATGTGTGTGTGTGTGTGTGTGTGTGTTTTAATAGCAGCTGTACTGAGATAGAGTTTACATACCATACAATTCACCTACTTAGAATACTTGCCATTCAGTGTTCTTAAGTATAGTCACAGAGTTGTGCGACCATCACAATTTTATAACATTCTGATATTGGCCCCCCCCCCCCCCACTCCTGTACCAATGAGAAGGCACTCCCTATTTTCCCCAGACCCTATCAGTCTGTATGGATTTGCCTATTCTGGACATTTTACATAAATGGAATTATGTAATATGTAATCTTTTATAACTGCTTCTTTCACTTAACCTAATGTTTTTAAGGTTATCCATGTCTAAGCATGTATCGTGCTTCTTTTTATTACTGAATAATACTCCATTGTATGGATATACTAATTTTGATTTATCCATTCATCAGTTGATAAACATCTGGGTTGTTTCCACTTTGTGACTCTTCTAAATAATACTGCTATGAACATTCATGTACAAGCCTTTATGTAGACATCTATGTCATTTCTCTTGAGTATAAACCTAGAAGTAGCATTACTGGGTCACATGGTAATTCTGTTTAATCTTTTGAGGAACTACACAACTGTTTCCGAAGCAACTGCATCAGTTTACATTTCCACCAGCAGTGTGTGAGGGTGGGATTTTTAATACCAAAGAACGTTTTGCTTGAGAAGCGAGTAACTTCTAGAAATCTTACTTACTGTGCTTTTAAAGATGTATTTAATGCCATTTTTAAAATTAGGCCTTTATTTACTATGAGACCAACTGCTTAAATACAGTTGAAATTGAAGATATATGAATGTTGCAGCCTGCCTTTTTACTTAATTGCCTGTGAAGCTGCACTTATCAAGCATTCAGACAGTTTAATGACTGTTTAATACTTTATCATAAATAGACCATATTTCCTCTATTGTTTAACACTTGAGATAGTTTTAACTCTCACTTATGCTGTGATGCATTTGTTGGTATATAAATAATTGTATTGTGAGCTATTTACTTAAGAGATTTCCAAAAGTATAGTAAAAAGAGTACAAACACTACTAAAGCTCTTGACTTATACTGGCAAACTGCTTTTAAAACATATTTATGACAACTTATGGTCCCACCATCAGTGTATGAGTGTTCATTTCATTTTGCCCACACTCACCTGAGTGTTTTTCTTTGTTAAATATAATCAAAAACAGCATCTTGATTTTAAGAAAAAAAAATTCTATTAAGGTAACATATAGACAATTACATAAATCATTAATGTATAGCTTGATGAATTTTCACAAAATGAACACACCTATATAACCAGATGCAACTCCATGGACTGGACATTTCTAGCACCTGAGAAATTACCATCATGCTCCTTTCCAGTGACCCAACCATTCCCCACTCACTCCCCAGGAAAACCACTATCCTAACTTCTAATACCATGGAGAGGGTGTGGGGGAAGCTTTGCTAATTTAATTCATATAAAATGTATATTATAATAAATCAAGTTACCACAAATCCCTAACCTTTTTAGCCATTTGTGTTTCTTTCAGAAATCTAGGTCCTATACTTTGCAAAGAGAGATTTCTTTATTTTCAGTTCAAAACTTGGGTGGGAAACAACACAGCCACATTTCTCAATTCCAGGATCTCAGATTTGACCTGGGCCAGTGTGCCATGCTTCTTAATGTCCCGATCCCTCCTGGGAATCCACTGGGACTTTCTTATCATCTTGCTTAGGTAATGATGGGTTTTTTCCTGCCCCTCATACATCATCAAGCCAATCTCCAGAGGATACCACTCCAGGATTCTAAGCCAGTAATAGAATTTTCACATGAATGAAACATTTTACCCAAGATAAGACCACCGCTAAACTCATGGATCTACCCCTGATCAACTTTTCTGTAAGTGGTGACTCCTTTCTAAAACAGGATGGAGTAAGTATCTTAGGAAGCCATTGCTCTTTCCCCACAGACCTGGGCACAAGCCTGGAATGGGAGAACTATTTTCCCATGTCTGAGAACATAGGATACTTTTCTCAGAAGATCAGGCATTTTTCTCCAGCCCTGCCTTATCTGTTCTGTTTCCTGGTCTTCCTCTTACACTGACACCCAAGAATTAACATACCACAAATGATGTCACCAAAAATTCAGGAGACTGGAGCATTTCTCTGCTGCTGCCATGTAAAGAGAAGGAATAAGAAATAGGGATTTCCTCAGAAATTCTTGGAAGATCTAAGTATATTGCTGTTTTTAGCACTATCCTTCAAGCCCACTTAAACTCACCATATCATATTGGTCTTTACAACCATCCCAAGATAGGGCAGGATAACATTATTCCCTTTTATCCAGGAAGCAAGCAAGTTAAACAATTACTTGGATTTGCTGGTAGAACAGGAACTCATGGATCCTGAAATCTAGTTGAGTGACTTTCTGTCATTCTGTACCTCTGCTATGGTTAGGAGTCCTCAGACTCTGGCAGCCTAGCGTGGATAATCATGGACTTTGGAGAACAACAGGCCTAAGAGGAAATCTATGTTCTACCACAAAATTACAAGAATTTAGGCAAGTCATTTACCATCTTTGACCCTGTTTATCATATAAATGGGGATGATACCTACTCTAAACTATTGGATTAAGTGAAAACACCCCCAAATACCTAGCAGAATATCTAGGTTTGAATCCTGACTGTGCACCTTTCTTACTGATTGAAATACTGTTTTATCTCTGTCCCTTCATTTCTATGTCTATAATAATACACCTTTTATTTAAAAAAGAAAAGGGGCACCTGGGTGGCTCTGATGGTTGAGTGTCTGACTCTTGGTTTCAGCTCAGGCCATGATCTCATGGTTCATGGGATTGAGCCCCAAGTCAGATGACAGCCCAGAGCTTGTTTGAGATCCTCTCTCTCCCTCTCTCTCTCTGTCCCCTCCCTACTTACTCGTGTGTGCATGTGCTCTCTCTCTCTCTCTGTCAAAATAAATAAATAAACTTGAAAAGGAAAGGAAAGGAAAGGAAAGGAAAGGAAAGGAAAGGAAAGGAAAGGAAAGGAAAGGAAGAGTTATTTTATTCATGATCAAATGATTCGCAGCTATGGAGAAATTGAATGCCCACACCTCAATGACTAAATCAATTACTTTTAGCTTCCTCAACTGTACATCAATCTGAGCAGGGCCATCCCTATAACCATCATGTGGTAATAGAAATCAAAAGTAAATGAAAACTACTTTCTAGTGCATGATCTCAAAACAATGTAGAAATATTAAGACTCCATGTTTCTTAAAAGAATTTGTGATCTTAAGCCTTAAGTGTTCAGGGGAAGCTAATACATCTCTTGTATGGCTGGTGAGATACTTTCCATTTTTATTAATGTCAGCACTGAAGCTATATATTAAGTAACTTGCCCAAGGTCACATAGATAGTACACAATTGACCTGGGTTTAATTCACAGTTTGTTCTCCAAAGACAATGGTTTTTTTGGTAAGAAGGTCATGAATAAGACCTTAAGTCTTATTAGAAAAATGAGACCTATAGCCATAAAGGTGAGTCATGCAAGTTTCTAAGTGGGCTTGTTTAGGATTGCATTCCTAAATAAAACTGTTTAAGGGAAGAAGGGTCAGGACTGGCAACTTTTTGCAAAAGAGGAAAACAAAATAGCAAAGCATAGTGACTCAGTACTGCCTTCTCTCCCCACCCACCACCACAGCAGAGAAACCTCAAGAGAGCTGCCATGGGGGTGGCTGTGTGGGACCAGGGAGGTCCAACTATCCCACTGACCAAGAAAACCTCTCATTTCTGCTAGTGATACCCACTGAGGACCAGGGCTCAGCAGGCAGAGGTGGCAGTGACTAGGGAATCCTCATAACCTCAAGGCAAGACAGGATCCTGTGGCTCCTGAAGGGCCCAGGAAGGCACAGAAGCATGTATCATCAGCTCCAAGAAGGCTTTACACTATAGGCTCCAGAGAGTTTCAGTGACACAGCACTGTCCCTTCCAAGAGAAGGTGCCCTTCCCCAAGAAGAAGTTCTCAGAAGACAGCCTTGGCCCAGCCCCAGGCAGCAGCTGGACAGCCTAAGAGAGGGAGCCCTCTTCCGAGCTCTGGCTGGGTCCTTAGACCACAAGCCCAGCCACTACTGCTCATGGTTTGATCATCAAATATGTAAAATATTGGGTGGGCCCTGCATTTCAGGTAATGCCTGGTTCACCCTCAGGTTGGGAGCTGTTAGGGGACCATGCCCTGTTAACCTCAGCCAAGACAGATGACCCTGAAAGAGGCAAGTGACCCTGCCATCTGTAGTGGCAGTAGTAAAGTGACCAGGGTAGAGAAAGAACAGATGAAGGGGATGGAAGGAGAAAGAAGGAAGGGAACAATCATGTCTCCTGCATGTCTCAGCACCAAGCCTGAGCCTTATACTGCCTCACGTTTTCCTCACACTTTATTTAGCCCACCTTCCAGGGGTGGTATAATAGGGAAAGATAGGATAAAACAGACAGAGAGGGAAAGGTTAGGACCTGAGGTCCCTGGGTGGGGAAAAACACATATTTTTGGACAATGCTGGGAGTGTTTACAGCCAAACCTTCAGGCATAAGGTCCCTCTTCAGAATGTAACAGACACTACCTACTCCCACTCAGGATCCCCTCAGGAATTCAACAATCAAAATACCTAGCTAAAAAAGGTAAACCATAAAACTTATGTTATAAGAAGGACAGTATGACTAGTCTGACTCCTCACACAATGGAATAGAGCCAATCAGGAATGGACAATCCAGCACCTGGAGTTATCCTGCCAGTAAGGCTAGAACCTGAGAAGGAATGAGGGAGAAGGGAAGGGGTGCTGATAGGAACCTTATAAAACAAAGACCTTTACCTACAGTCATGGGCCTTCACTTTCGAACGCCCCCTCTCTGTAAGGAGAGCTTTCCTATTATTCTTACTTTCTGAGTTTATACTCTAATAAACTTCTCCCTACTGCTCATTGTGTCCACCTCCTCATTCTTCAAAGTGGCAAGACAAGGAACCCCAGGTTTTGAGGTAAAGAATCCTGCAACAGTGGTTCTGAGGCTTAAACCTTTGTCCTAGGGGGAGAGTCTGTTAAATGTTATTATTGATGGGCACTGTGTTATATATGCTTTCTCATGATGGATCAGTAGGCATTGATTCCTATTTTACAGATGAGAAAACTGAGGCTCAAATTAATTAACCATGACCAAAGCTCCACAGAAGCTGAGTACCAACAACGGTCACCATATTTGTGCGGATTCCTAGTCCCAGGCTTTTGGAGCAGAACCCTGACTTATCTTGGGTGCTGACTTTGAGCCTGGGGTTTGAGGTGGAGCCAAATGGTATCCCTAGAGCGCCCCTTCTGCCAACGGGCCCCCTGTGCCTTCTTATCCCCAAGTTCACGCATTGATTCTTATCAAAACCATCAAATATCCTGTCCCCATCTTATAAATTAGCTCAGATGCCACCAAGTCTGCCTGGAAGTAAACTGCCCGTTAAACAAAGAGTCGCTTGAGCCCTTCCTCCCCTCCCCCGTCACCACAGTCCTGCGGGGGCAGCAGGTATCTAAGCAAATGGTGAAACAGGACCGCAGCTGCTGCCCAGCACATTAAATGCTGTTTTTTTTAATTCCCTCTCCCACTAAGTGGTGATTACCCGGACTGCCTGGGGGCTGATCCTTCCAGCCACCTGACTTCGGTCAGTGGGGCACCCGGGAGTGCAGGAGCAGCTGGCGGGGCGCACTTCCGGCAGGGGCAGAACCGGCTGTGGCAGATGCTAGGCACTGATTATTCAGGGCAGGGGTTGCACAGTGGGGCCTGCATTTGCACTTCAAAGGGGGACAGGCCCCAGTTCCCCACTCTTGGGACTTGTTTCTGTTCTGGGGAAAATCAAGTTGCTTAGAGTGAGTTAGCCATTGGGGCCCACCCCCTTCCTAATGGGAGGGCGGTTTTAAACAACACCCGGAGTTAAAGCGCTCTCCCTAAACACTCCCCAGAACCCTCCTCCTCTGTCTTGCAGCTCTTCTTGGTTGGGGTCTGTTTCGGTCTTCACTGGGCATGAAGGGCTGTGGTGATTAGCTACCCCCCCCCCCCAACATGTTAATGCCCTTGATCTCAGTCCTCCCAACACCTCTTGTTATGCGTTGGATTGTGTCTCCCAAAGAGAGATATTGACGTCCTAATGTCCTAACCCCCAGTACCTTAGAATGTGACTTATTTGGAAATAGGATCATTGCAGATGTAATTGGTTAAGGTGAGGTAACCCCTAATCCAATACGACTTGTGTCCTCAAGAGGAGAGAGACACTGAGAGTGACATGTACAGACAGGAAGGCACAGGGGAGGAGGCCAGGGGAAAATGCCAGCAGAGATTGGTGTGATGCTGCCTCAAGCTAAGGAACACCTGGGGCCAGCAGAAGCTGGAAGAAAAAAGGAAGGATCCTCCCCTGGAGGCTTCACAGGGAGTGAAGCCTTGCTAACCTAACACCTTGATTTCGGGCTTCTGGCCTCCAGAACTGTGAGAAAATAAATTTCCTTTCCTTTAGGACACCCAGTTTGGGGTGCTTGTTAGGCAGCCCTAGTATAGTAATAGACCCCTAAAAGGTGGGTGGCATTATCCCTATTTAACTAAGCAGGAAACAAGCTGGAGAGTTTCCGGACTTCCCTGGGGGACCAAAGCTGAAGTTGTGGGGCCTCTGTTGTTCACATACCACTCTTCTCGGCATAGTTTCGCAAGGACCTCCCTATAAGCCCAGAGCAGTCTATTGTGACTAGAGGAGACCAGCCCTGGTGCCACCTCCACAACCCCCATCACCATGACTAACCCCATGGGAATTAAGGTGTGACCAGGGCACTGAAACCACATGATGAAATGGAAAGACTAGACAGATCAATCTCCTTTTTCCCAGGATCCCCCCTACCCCAGCTGTTTGTGAAGTCGGCCTCATGATTACTCCTGTGTCAGTCTCCTCAGCCTAACATTGGCCCTGAGTGCAGAAGCTGCCTCCCTCTCTTCCCCTGCTCTTTCTCCACTCAGTAAATGCTAACAGACTTCATCTCTTATGCAGGGTGTGGTTGGGATTTGAAAGCTATTAGCACCCTCAAGGAGCTTACAGTCTGAAGGAAACCAGGAAGGAAGATGTATTTCGACTCCTTCCAGGCTCGTGAGCAGCAGGAAGGCAGCAGTACCAAGACATGTCCTGGCCCAGAGCACAGACCCTGAGGTCATTTCTGTCCCCGCTTTTGAAATGTGGTTGTCTTCTTATGGCCTCTAGGAAATGGGGCAGTAAGAGCACTGCCGACCTGAGGCATGAGGGTCTTTGCAGGCTGTAAATGGCTACTGTAAGACCCCTCAACCCCACTGCTATGGGTGTCCTAATAGGTCAGAGTGAGGGTGCCGGGATCCAAGGGGTAGGGGGGTGACATCCCCACCCACAACCCAGGCCCCCTTAGTTACCATGGAACAGCCCTCATCGAAGTTTCCTTTCATAAATTTTGGCCACTAGCATTCCAGGGAAGGAAGCCAGTTTGGGTAAGCTCAGGAGATACAGATTAGAGCACAAGAAGAAGAGAGACAACCAAGGGGAAACCAGGAGAAAGTGTTGTTCCAAAGGTCGTTAGCCATGCGGGGGACCTCTGCGGTGTCCCCGTCATTCAGTATGCCTGTGAAATGGGGATACCATATATCACAGTTGCCATGGCTCCTGTGGGACATGGACCTGAAGCCACGTAAGCCAATGTGCTTTTCCTCACAGGCTTCAGAGCTGCTGGGCTCCCTCATCTCTGTGACTCTGAGAGAAAGGAGGGACAGTTACTATGCCTGCCCTTTTTGGAACACAAAGCAGGAGATCCTTCCCCAGCCCAGTCCTGCTCCAGCCTTCTTTCTAGGATGCTGAAGCAGCCTTAATGATTTCTGCTTGCCTAATTAGGCTGTTGTGTGGAGAGCCCTTAGCTCTCCCCAGACCAGCCTCCCCACTGTCACAGTCATTTGTCTCTACACCTTTTTCCTTTCCTCTGTGTAGAGCACAATAGTCTGGAAATGTCTACTTCCTCTGTCATTTACTACCTGGGATGGCTTTACCAGGTAGCCATAGGGTAAGAGACTTGCCATGTACCCTCCAGATCTCCAGGACCATGTGGGTACAGAAAGCCAGGGTCCTTGGAGTTAAGACATTTGCTCAAGGTCATTTGGGGGAACTGGCAATGGAGACCCATGGGAAATCTGACTCCCCATCCAGGCCACATCCACTGTGGCCATGTTGCTGCTGGGCCAGCTTGTGAGGCCACTGCTCAGAGGTTAACCACAGGTGAACTGGCAGCCTGGCTCTATGCAACCCAACACAACACGACACAACACAGCACAATCCCCCTTAGACCTCCTTCCCTTGCCAACCCTAACTCTGGCTGGACCAGCTGCCCTGCATGTGCCTAAAGTTCCACCACTGGAGAATTGCTGGAGATATCCAGGGATCTTTAAAAAGTGTATGTCAGCTAGGCACACTGGAGATATTTAACATATGTTCCTTCTCTCCTCTGTAATTTGTCCAACTTCATAAACAAGTTTGGTTCTTGGCAGTAAGCATTACTGAGCATCTCTACAATTTTATTTTGGAATCAGGAAGAAGGGAGTTGTGAAGGTAGCCTGTATTTCAGCTTTACACAGCACTCTTAGCTTGGTCTTGGTGTCATCTATGAGGGCTTGGAGGGTGGGACCGCTAGGACTAGGATGGATATCACGCCATCCATAATGCTTTTGCTTGTGGTGCAGTGTTGTGGGAGGGTGGGTGGCAATAATGGTATAGGGAAGAGAGGGAGAAGACAGAGCAGGGAACATGTAGACCATGGTGGATGGCCTAGATCCCCCCCCTCTAGGAAGAGACTTTCCCACCTGCTGGGAGTGTAGTGGCTGCAACTGTCAGCTGAGTCCCTCTCTGAGATTTGCTCTTGGCTCCAGATAGCTTCCTAGCCCATAGCCACACCTCTTCTAAGGGGGCCCCAGGTGATGACTAGGATGGAGGTGAGGGAGTTGAGTAAAGACTTTGTGTCATGATCTCACAGTTCATGAGTTCAAGCCCCACATTGGGCTCTGTACTGACAGTGCAGAGCCTGGAGCTTGCTTTGAATTCTGTGGTCTTCCTCTCTCTCTGCCCCTCCCCCATTCATGCTCTGTCTCTCAAAAACAAACTTTTTTTTTTTTTAAGTGAGAGCTTGTGTTGTGGCTACAATTAGGTCCCACACACTGGGGGCCACCGTTCTATCATATGTAAAATACAGAGTTGTTATGTGGTAAATGCAGATGCTAGCTTGAGAAGCCATCTAGCCCCCAGCCCAGTAAAGGTTAACTTCCCTTCTGCTTAGCATGGGCAGCGCCCCCTTGCCCTAACCCCCTAGCCTGCTCTATTGTACCTCTGTCTTCTTGCCTGGAAGAACTGGTCAAGCAAAGGGAACTTTGGACCTTGAACACTCAGGCTATATGTGTACCACCTGGCTCTGGGCCCCCACTGCCCAAGAGAGTGCCAGCAGCTTATGGGTCTTGATGGCTCAAACCGTCCTGTTACTTTTGGTTTAAGGAATTTAATTTGTCTCACCTGTCACTGATTACAAACACCATCTTAAGTCTACTTACAACTCAATTAGCCCTTATTGAGGTGGTAGGGGGTGGCAGGCCCTGAAGGGAGAATACAATGGGGACTTGGGGTGTGTGCATAAATGTGTGCTGGTGCTGGCACTGGAGAGGCTGCCCTTAGTGGGGTGGTGAATAGGATTGTAACTGGGTACCCCTGGGCATGGGGTTTTGGTCAGTGTCACAGGCTGGCTCCAGCACAGACCTGCTCCACCACACCCCCTAGCAATTCCCTCTTTGTTCCTTTCTTCTCCCAGCTGTGCCCTCTGTCTCTCCCAGGGGTTTTACCCCACAAGCCAGCTTTCTGGAGTTGAGAGCTGGGGAGAAAAGCTGAGGGTGGGGGAGACAGTCAGCTGTTCTTCAAGGGGTGGGGTTTTGCTGAGGCTGCTAAGAGTCTTGGGCACCAGTGTAGTTCAGCATAGCTGGAAGCAGTGACATTATACTAACAAATAATAATAATAGCAATAAATTATGATAGTAGTAATAAAAATAATAGCAATACTTTAACTTTCAGTGGGCATTATCTCATTTAATTGTCAAAAACAACTGTCTGAAGCACAGGGAAGTTAAGTAACTTATCCAACTATGTGAGGCTTGAACCCACAGACCACAAGATCATGACCTGAGCTGAAGTTGGACACTCAACGAACTGAGCAATCCAGGCACCCTGACCCAAAATTTCCTTTATAATTTTCATGTGTGGAAGGACATTTGATGTTTCAGGCTTTTTGGTGATCTTCATTGGAAGTGATGGGAGGAACTGTTTCTGAGGGAGAGGAAGGTGAGGGCTGTTGTAGGCGATGTTTGGGGCAGTAAGAGAGAAGGTGAGGTGGGAGAAGCACTGTAAGTCCCCTGTTAAGGTGTCTGTGGAGGCCCCCAGGAAAGGGGAGATTCCCAGGAGAGGGAACTGGGGTGGGCATGGGAGGTCCAAGTTAGGAAAGGATGATGACCCAGTCTCCCAAAATATTGACATAAGAGGACATTTTGGTTTTCCAACCTTCCTTTTCCTATGCCAATTTCCCCCATGCTGCCTTTCCATACAGTACCACCAATGCCTGTTATCACCCTGTTAATTTCCTTCATGGCACTTACCTAAATTGAAAATCATCTGATTTACTTCCAGAGTATAAGCTTCATAAGGAGAAAGGCCCTTCACTATTTTTGTTCACTTCTGTATTTCTGGTATCTAGAACAGGGCTTGGCATAAAGCAGAACTTAATAAATGTGTGTTGAATAAATACATGTATGTTCACATGAATGAATGAAATGATGAAATTTCAGGACTTGTGATGCCTGGGTTGGGGAGAAATTTGGAGGCAGTGTGACCTTCTTCATATGATTCAGAAAGCACCTGATGCAGAGGCTGCCTGGGGACAGTGGCCGCTCTGCCTCCCACCTCACAGGCGCAAGTGTGCACACTATGTTCCTGGTTTTATGAGGACCCTGAGACTGTGCTCCTAGTACTGGACAGGCTGAGGCTCCAGCTGCTTGTTCTCTGGAGAGGAGGAGCCCCTCTCTCTTTTTCTTTCTCTCTCTCATCCCCCACCCCCCTTTTTCTAAAATAATAAGTAGGTCTGGGGGCTTAAGAAAAGGCTTGTGTCCTCAACACTTCAGGGGAAGATGGGCAGGAAGAAGGCTTTGCTCTCTACTTTGCTGCCCGTCCTACAGCTAAAGCAGTCTTTAGCGCCACACATTTCGAAGAGTCCTGCTTTTCTATTACTCCTAGCCTGTTGGACAGAGAGAGGCTTGTTGAAGCAGCAAGTAATGGGGTTGCTAGAGAATGGCTATTTTTATGCCACATAAGAAATCACCATGAATTTAGTGGCTTAAAAACACTGCCATTTAATGTGCTCATGGTCCTGAGGTCAGGATTCTGGAAGGGCAGGATGGGGGGAAGCAAACCCCTGTTCAAAGGGGGGGTCTGCTGGATCAGCTGCACTTAGCTGGAGCCTAGCTGGGACAACAGGATTACTCCTGCTCAATGGATGATGACTGACCCAGTCTGATGATCTCTCCAGCATACCAGAGGGGCTTTTTACTTGGCAGCTCAGGGCCCCCAGGAATATACATTTGGAAGCTTCCAAGCTTAGGTTGCCTTCGAAGCTTAGGCTAGAATGGGTTGGGCATCACTTCTGCTGACTTTAATTGGTTAAAGTGAGTCCCAGGACCTGCCAGAACTAAAGGGGAGGGGCCACACCAGGATGTGATTAGGGGAAGGCATATTGCAGTGGCTGTCACCAATGCAATACCCTACCCAACATGAGTCAGATCTAGGAGGAAGAACAAGACGTGTTACTCCAGGCCTGAGATGACCCCTTTGTTCCAGTACTGGGCCTTGAAATTAAATAGATGTAGGCTCCCATCCTGGCTTGGTCACTTCTCAGCTGCCTGACCTTCCTTGGCTTTGGAGGCTTACTGCACCCTGGCCTCCTGCCTCTCCAACCTTCAGTGCTGCTCCTGTCACCTGTATAGACAGGCAAGTGTGAACACCTGTCCTGGGATGTGCTTCCTGTCTTTCCCTTTCTGCTTGTGCCTCTTATGTCCCATGGTTGCTCTCCAGGCACTCTCCTGCCTGCCTCCTTTCCCAGACACCCTGATCTGTCCCCTCTCTGAGGCATTGCCATCTACCCCTCATGTGTTCCATAGGCTACCTTGTGTTTTCAGTTTTCTTTTTACATGTCCCTTCTGTCTCATGCCATCTGAGTAGAAGCCCTTTGAGTGTAGGATTTGAGTCCAGAGAAGCTGGGAATCCTTGTCAAGGTGAAACAGGCAGGTTGGCTTGGAGAAGGCTAGACAGATGGCCACTGTGGTGACTGCACCTTCCCAGCTGGGAGACTCTGAGGTAGTAGCAACAAGAGCCACTCTGGTCTCCTGCCAAAGAGGCTGGATTAAATAGGCCAAGGAATTTGCTGGTGAGGTGAGCAGCTAGAACATGAGAAAGGGGAGGCTGAGGTTGGGGTTGGTGGAGGGGTTCTCTTTTGGAGAGGACCCTGTGCCTTGCAGACAACCATGTCCCTTAGTCTCCTTTTCTCCTTCCTCAGGATCAGTCCAGGGTCTGTTCATAGATAAAATCACAGGGTTGGAGAGTAGTAGAGACTGGCTGGAAGTCCACATGATGCCAAGGCCTGTGCTTTGCCACCAGCCAACACTGCCTTCATCAAGGCTGTCTGCACCTCTCTCACTGGCAGGTTGAGATGTCACCTTTCCTGTTCCAGGTGGAGAAGCCCCAAGATGTTGCCATGCCACAGCCTGAAAAAGCAGGGTAGCTTGAGTAGACAAAAGTGGTTCTAGAGGGCATGAGAAATGGCATTCTTTATTCATAAATAGAAACATAAAATTATCAGAAATAGTTTACATGGCCATTTTTGGGCATCAAAAATAAAACAAAGCTGTCAAAAGCAAATCAATCAAACAAACAAAATAACAAGAAACCACCTAGAGAAAAATAACTATGTGCATATTCTTCCAAATGCCAGTCTGTCCAAAGCCAGCCTTGACTGGAGGTTCCAGCTCTGCCTGTGGACTCAGCACAAGACCTACCACACCACAGGTGAGGGAAGCATCTACTGTACAGGGTGCACAGCTTCCTGCCACAGCAGCTCTGGCTCAGGAGAACTCAGGATCCATGGGGAAAGCCCTCTCCCAAAGCTGCTAGCCCCAGCCTGCCTTCCTCTGGGTATCCCTCTCAGCTGGGCCGGGGCAAGAGCAGGGCAAGGAGCAGAGGCTCAGCAAGTGCTTCTCAGGGGAGAGCTAGCTCTCCCCGGTCCCTGTAGAGTTCAGTGCCTGTGGAGGCCAGAGTGCACCCAGCAGGACACAGTAGCCAGAAGAAATACCCCCAGGGGAACCCTGAGAGAGTCTGGTCATTGCAAGGCCCGGAGGCAGAGTCCCCTTCTTGGTGAAGTGGTGCTGGATGCTGCTTGCTATCTCTTTGTAGGCAGCCAGAGCATTTTCAGACCAAGCATCCTTTGGAAGAGCAGAGCCAGTGGATCTGACTGAATGAGCAAGTATGCCAGCAGGAGTGTTCAGAGCAAAGGGCAGCCAGCTCCTGCTGGCTGGCCCTGGGCCAGACCCTCTGCTCTGAAGCCCTGTCATCTGACTTCCCAGTCCCTGCTCAGCCTCTGTTGTTCAGAGCCTCCTTCCAGAAAGGCTGAGTTTGGCATGGGGAAGGGAAGAAAAACCACATGGCAGTGAGGTCGCTATGTTACACTGTTGCACTCTGGTGCCACTCTGGGCTACTCTGGGGCCTTGGGCTGGTGGCAGACCAGGTAGGGCATCCATGGTTTGGCTTTAGGTCAGGATGCAGAGTGCAGGGCAGTGTCACACCATGGTGGAGTGCAAACCTTGCCCCTGAGCGCCCTCCCCTGGGCTTAGCACACACCTCTTCTCAGGCAAGGTCTTGAGTGCAGGGTGCCAGGCTTTTGGCTGCTTTCTGGGGGTGGGGAGTGGTGGGGTATCTCCAGCCTGGGAAGGAAACAGCAGCCCCTTTATCTCGTGGCAATCTCAATAAGAAAAAGGACTCAAACAAGGCACAGGCTGGTGAAAATAGAGGGAATGAGGGCCGTGTGTAGGAGTGCTGACAATATAGACTCCATTTTTGGCCCTCCATCTTGTTCGTGTTCACTTGATGACCTCTCTTGGGAATACGTGTTCTGGGCCCCTCGGAGATTAACATACGTACCTTAGACATGTCTTCCAAGGCTGGTATTGGGGGAGGCTTGTTTCAGCCTCCCATGAATCTGTTAGAACACAGTCTTTCCTCTTCCTGATGAACAGGTGGTGCCACAAGATCTAATTAAAGGTTAGCTGTCAATTAGGTGCATGCAAACCCTTTGATCTTACTATAATGCCCTTCTGTGTGTTCCCTGGCTGTATAAAATCTGTGGACTAAGGTCCAGACTTTGTGGAGAATAGCTGTGTAGAGTGCCTGGATCATCCCCCACCCTATTCTGTCAGTACATTACCCTGAATAAAATTCTGTGTAAACTGAATGGAGTCACCTGCTTTGTTTTCTGGTCTCAAAGTGCCTTCTCAGTTTGGGAGATAGTATACCATCCCTGTTCCACTTTCTAACAGTGTGGCTTAGGGAATGGGATATCTTTGACTTGAGGATCTGCACTGTGCCCTATGGAGGGCACTGCCCTCCAGGCAGGAAGGAGGCTTTTAGTCTATCCGTTTCAGGTTTAAATCTAGCCTATGACTAAGAGCAATTGCTTGAAATTCCAGGAAAGCTCCTCTGTCACATGAAGGCAGCAGGACAGGCACAGTTTAACCTCAGGGACTAGAAGGCAGAGCCAATTGCAGGGAAGGTGGACCTGCCCTCAGCCCAACTCAGAAAGAACGTGGTGGCTCTGGAGGAATGGGGGCTGTAGTTGGGGTGGGGGGAGGGTGATGAGAAGCAGCTCTCACTCCCACTCTGGGTCCTGTAAAGACTGTGGTCAGGGAGGCAGAACCAGGGGTTTGGTCTCAGATTGCTAAATATCCAGACTCTCATCCCTCCTACCTCAGTGAACCCCTCTCAGCAAGCAGGCATGAAACTCAGGAATCCAGCAAGGCTTGGCTGTCCTAAGAAAGAACAGCAGCTGTAGCTTGAGTCAAAAATAGAACATGGAACAGTTCTGGCTGCCTGCTAGATCTGGCTTGCTTCTGAAAAGACAAGAAAGAAAAAAAGACGAAAGAAGACCAAAAAAAATTTTTTTCTGTGAACCACGTAACTGAGAAACTCCACCATTCTCTCCTCCCCCAGCTCTACACATCTTTAGAAAAGAAACACCAGCACCCCCTCCCCACCCCCCCTTCCTCTACCAGGTACTGGCCCAGCCCCCAGAAAGCTGAAGCCCTCTGGTTTCTTTACAGCTGGGGGCTCCTATGGGGCCCAGGTGGAGGGAGGCTAGCCAGTGGCCCTGGGGCTGTTCATTAAGGCTGTATTTGTGCCTCTTCTCTCTGCCTGGGGCTCTGGGGATTGCCCCTGACCTATAAGCCACACCCACCCTGTGTCAGGTGCTTTTAATCTCCCCCTCCCCAGGGCCTCAGTGTCTATGGCTTTAAGAAGAGTGGTCACTGAAGTCAAATTTGGGCTACCAGTTGTCCAAGGCTGCTCACCTCCAGTTAGCAGGGCCCAGCAGGGTCTGGTCATTACTACCTGGCTTCTCCCTCTAACCTTCTCTGGTTAGAGAGTCTAGACATTCCTGGGCTGCCCCAGCTTTCCCCTCCTGTCTGTGGCTGTCCAGAATTGGGACAGCTCTGATGTTGCTAAGCAAGGTTCCCCACACCTCACTACAAGCCCTACAACTCGGAGACCACAGGAAAATAGCTCAGGTTATAAACAGGTCAGGATCCAAGGCTTATGGTCACAGATGGCTTCTTTCTATTCCCAAGGCATCCCAATGTGTTCAGGGGCAAAAAGGCAGTTGTGGGAACACACAGAAGGGAGTTTCTGTCATGGGGTGGCCATTGGCCAATATGGCAGTCACCATCATCCCTGGGAGAGGGTCTAAATATTTTTAAACAAAGGGCAAGGTTTAGGGATCTATTAACCAAATGATGGAGATCCCTGGATGCATCTGTTGGGAAAGCTAGAGGTCTGGTGGGCTGGAGGGATGGTATATGCTGGAATGTGGGCAAGGGTTGGAAAAGTCATGTAGCAGTCCTTCTCCTTCTCTCTCCTCCCCTGTTGGGTCCCAGGTCTGTGCCTTGAGGAAGGCTTCTCTCAGAGACATGAGTTATTGAGCAGGGTAGTGGGGAGAGAAGCCCTCCTTTACAGGCTCTGTACCCCTGCTTCCCAATGTCAGGTCCCAGGCTCTCCCTCTCCCAGGAGGCCCCTCAGATCTCAGTGGCTATGATATCCTCGTAGGGGATGTCGGCCCCTTCAAGGTCAATTTCAAAGGCCTCCCCTGCACCGTCCCCATGGGCCAGCTGCTTCAGGGCCTTCTCCAGGCGCTGATTCCGCTGGTACATGGCCAGGTAGCTCTGCTGTAGCTGCTTCTGGTACTGGATCACCTTCTCCTTCTCCTCCTTCCACACCAACCGCTCATGCTGGAAGCCTGAGGACATCTGGTCATGGCCTTGCCGCTCCTCCTTGAGCTCTGCACGCAGCCGCTCCAACTCCCGCTGCAGGGCGGGGATGTCCTCAGAGAAGGTAGTCCCAGGCCCTGGCCCTAGCCCTGGCCCCAGAGACACAGCTTCCCACTGCAAGGCAGCCTGGGCCCGCAGCTCCAGCAGCTCCTGCTCCAGCAGGTTCACCTTCTCTCGGAGAAGCTCGGACTCATTTTTCTTGCGCTGAAGCTCATTCTCACAGACCTCTAGCTCCAGGCCCTTGGTGCGCAGAGCACTCTCTAAATCCTGAGTCTTCAGCTCCATGCCCTCCAGTTTGCCCCGTGTGTCCTTCAGCTGTGCCTTCAGACTAAGGATCTCACTAGCCTTGGTGTTGATTTCTGTCTGGGACTCCTTCAGCTGCTGCTTCAGAAGAGAGATTTCACCCGACTTCTGGCACACCTGCCAAGGGTTGGGTTGGGAAGAAGAGAAGGTGCTAAGATATAAGAGGTCCTTATCTGGGGAGAGTAACATCTTAACTGCCTAAAGAATTAGGCTGGTCCTGACATGGTGTCTCAAGAGAGTTCCCAGGCATGATGGTCTGGGTGACCCGTGAAGGCCAAGCCCCTCTCTGAGGTTCCTGTCATTCTGTAGTCTTAGTCTGTCCACATGCCTGTCTCAACCCCAAATTAGAGTCTATATCTCAATCAGTACCCAAACCCATGGTTGTGTGTAAACCAATGCTCACTACTGGTAGCTCCATCATCCACACTTAACATTAATGACCTTGAGTTCCATGTCTGGCAAACTTGTGTCATTCATGTTTGTGCCCACATCTTCTGACCTCATCCTTGTGCATACCTGGCTCCCCTCCTTCCCTACTGGGGATAAAGACTATTTTCAAGTATTAACTGCTACACACCAATGACCAGCTACATGCCAATGACCAGCAACATGCCTGCCTCAGAAACAGTGTCCAATTCAGATCTGCCAAATGACAAGCTACTATGTTCTCCCCCTGCCCCACCCCTCCACCATTTCTATTCTTATTCCCCTTCGAAAGTTGGCCAAAAGCAGCAGACAAAATCAAAGGCACTGATTCAGACCCATGCATCTCTGGGGTCTTGACCATTTGGGGTCATGGGTGGCTCAAAAGATGACCTAGGCCAGTCTGGTTGGCTGTGTCACAAGAATGTTTCCTGCTGGCCTGTGGGAAAGCTGGACAGAATGAAGGTCAGAGCCTGGGCCTCTACAGAATGGATTCTTGGAACAAGACCAGAAGCTACCTTAATTTTTCCTCACTTCTCTCACAGTAGGAACCCCCAACTCCTTGCTCTCATGAGCCACTTATGAAGCAATGCATAACCTCATCCACAATGCTTGTGTGGGACCAGGAATGTCTTTCTAAGGCAAAGCCTGTTTGTTTCATGGAGGGAGCAACATAGAGTCATGGTTGAGGTATGGGCCTGCTTTTGAATCCTGGCTCGACCACATCTGTATATGATTGGCTGATCTTGGTGATAGTATGGGGTAGTGATTAAAAATGTGAACTTTGGAGCCAAATCATTAAATCAAATCCTGGCTCTGATACCTATTATGTGGTGATCTTGGGCAAGTCATTTAACTAGTTGTTTGCTACTATAACCTCTGTGTTGTCAGTTTTCTTAACTAAATTAAGGATTATTTATTATAACCCTACTTTATATAATAACCCTATGAAGTAGGGTTATTATAAGGATTAAATGGGAGAACCTAAGGTTTGGCACTTAATAAACACTTGATAAATTACTATTCTAAATATGTTTGCAATATATTTATGTGATATTATAAATACTTATTCTATTTATTGTTTTACTGTCTAGACTGAATGGACAATCTGGGAATGAGGTCACAGTGATGTCTAGCTTAGCTGGGAATTGGACAAATAAGCATGGATGCCTAGCACCAGGACGAGCTTATATCTTTGAGGTACCCCAAAATGTCTCTGATCCCTGGCTGAGAAATGATCGTTAGGGTGGGGTCTTCTGTGCCATCATCAATAGGAAAGAGGAAAGACCCCTATGGCCAGCATCCTTTCCTCTGTGGGAAGCCTGGCAAATAAGTGATTTTCCCTTCTCACCTTTCCAGTACCCCCATTCATCTCTTTCATAGAAAGGATCATTTTCCTCTCTACTCCTGATAACATTTGTCACCCTAATTTCTTTTTTTTTTTTTTCAACGTTTATTTATTTTTGGGACAGAGAGAGAGCATGAACGGGGAAGGGGCAGAGAGAGAGGGAGACACAGAATCGGAAACAGGCTCCAGGCTCTGAGCCATCAGCCCAGAGCCCGACGCGGGGCTCGAACTCACGGACTGCGAGATCGTGACCTGGCTGAAGTCGGACGCTTAACCGACTGCGCCACCCAGGCGCCCCTGTCACCCTAATTTCTAGAATGAGTACAGAAAGCTCCAGTGCAAACAGGTGCTTATGTTGCTGAGGATGTGTCACCCTGACCTGGGGTGGCACTGGTCTAATCAGACACAATGCCTCCTCAGTTCCTTTCCAGGGTAGGAGTCTTTGGGGAGAATAAAAGAACCACCATGCCCACACCCCTATCTGTCCCCTGTGCCACCTTGAGAGGCCCTTCAGGTGAGAAAAGCTATTTTCTGGAGATCAGAATGTGGGGATTAGCTTCTCCAGCTAAGCCAGGTCCAGATGCCTCATTTCCAGGTATGGTGTGCCCTTCTCTTGCTCTTCTATGTTTCCATTGCAGTCCACCAACTAGAAGCCCCACTTACATTCTGTCAGTGTAGAATGGCCCATTCTGTCAGTGATACCTGCCACAAATGAGGTCACTCTTACTAGTGCGTGGGGTTCCTTCTCTCAAAAATAACAAAGTCTGCTCTCTTGTGGGCTCTTGAACCAGCGTGAACTCATGCTCAGGCATGGCTTGTGTTTCTTTTGAGCTTCCTGCAAGTAGATGAAGTGGGTCGGCCCTCAGGCCAGTGAGGCCTCTATTCTCTCAGTTCCAGCTCCTCAGTCAATGACTCAGTTAGCAAGTTGAATTCTGGAGGCCATGAGGCCCTGAGGCAGGAGAGAGTAGGAAGCTCACACTAATTGTACTCCCGACATGGTTCACCATGGAGCCCTTTGTTTGGGTCACAAGTCTGGCACTCTGACTCACTTTGGGCAATTTGTGTACACACACCATGGGCTAGAACCTAGAGGAGAAGTGGGGACTGGTATCAAATAGCTGACCACCCCAAGCCCCCACCATAAGCCTCACCTCCCACTGAGTCTCTTCCAGTGCAGGGGCAAAGCTGGTCTTCTCCTTCTCATAGGACTTGAGCTTGGTCTCCAGCAGGTCCTGTTCCTTCATGAGGCTCTCAAGCTCCTGCCGGAGCTGCCTCTTCTCCTGCTGGAGCTGGAGCACCTGGAGGTGCAGCACCTGCTGTGTGCGCTGGCTCTTCTGTGAGGCTTGCTTCAACTTGCCACTGCACTTCTGCTCCAGGCCATCCAGCTCCTCCTTGCAGCGCCACTGCCGCTCTTCATAAGCCTGACTGGAGGCCAGCTCCTTCTCCTCAAGGCTACGCTGCAGCTTCTGGAGTGCTCCCTCCCTCTCCAGCAGCTTCTGCTCAAGCTCCTGGATGCTGCACTCATCTGTGGAGATGGGGGAGCGGATGCATGAGGAAGCCTTGTCTGCCTTGCTTGGGTGGGCCAGCTTGCTGCCCCCATCGGAGAAAGACAGAGCCTTCAGACTCATCATGTTGCTGTCCTGGAGGATGATGCCCTGGGTGATATTGTGGGCTGAGCCCCCAAAACGGCTGGTGGGCCCCACTGGTGTAACCAGTGGATCCAACTGGTAGCTGCTGCTGGTGCTGTGTGTGGGCAGGCTAGACATGGAGTTCCGGCCAGAGTCAGACAGTGCCCCAGAGCACAGGCTGGGCTTTGGATCCTGTTCCTTGGGCTTGTCTGGAGGGGCAGGGTGCAGCTGGTGGCTGGCACTCTCAGGGGATGAGTGGAGGATGGCTCCTGACCGTGGCAGCACAGGCTTGAATGCTGTGGGCCTCACTGCACCTTTCTCTGACCCCTGGTGAGGAAAACAACCATATTGATTCCATGTCTCACTTCAACTCCCCTCTCACCTTTCCCTCCCTTGCTGGGTGTGTATGCTGGCCACACAGCATCCTTTTTGGTAATAACCATAGGCGATCTTGCCTGTTGCTATGAAGCAGCTGAATATGGTGAGTCTCTCTCAAGAAGGAGGAATTCCTTTGTGGCTAGGGGATGTACTTAAGGATCACTGAGTTACTTTGTTTTACAAACTACTAACCTGTCATCAGCTGTACCAGCCCTTGTGAGATGATGAATAGCATCTTTAGGTTCCCTGGCTGAGATCCCTAGGCCAGGGCTCTGGTTCTGGGTCTCTGTGTGGTGTAGGGTAAGGGCATTAGGCTTAACAAGCATGGTCAACAAGCATCCCTTCTTCACCTTCACTGCCCCTTCCAGTAGGCCAGAAGCAAGAATACTGGCTGTGACTAATATCAAAGGGTTGGGAAGACCACTTGCAATAACAATCCTTTTTTTTTTTTTAATGTTTATTTCTGAGACAGAGAGAGACAGAGCTTGAGTGGGGGAGGGGCAGAGAGAGAGGGAGACACAGAATCCGAAGCAGGCTCCAGGCTCTGAGCTGTCAGCACAGAGCCCGGCGCGGGGCTCGAACTCACAGACCATGAGATCATGACCTGAGCCAATGTCTGACGCTCAACTGACTGAGCCACCCAGGCGCCCCAACAATCCTTTTCTTAAAACTGTCATTTTCATTGGAAGAGTACCTTGCAGTCTACAAACCCTTTAAATTTGAAAAGCTTAAAGCTCTATGCAAACTAAGTGGGTCACTTCCTAGAATATCAAAGTCATGGATTCATCCCCCCAAGTGGGGGCATGTGATTAACTAGGGAAATTGTTCTCAAGTCCACTGGTTGGACCCATGAGAACTTGAGCTGGCATAAGGGCTGGATTTCTGACTTTATAGGCCTCTTTTGACCTCATTTCTGCTAAACTGATGATAACAAACTCAGTTCTTATCCCACCAAAGACACTTTCAAGGCCTGGCTTTAGTGAGGAGCTGCTGCACCACAACAGCAGCAAGTGAGGGAAAGGCCCACCTTCAGGAGTCTGCTAGCAGCAAAGCTGCTAGCTCTCTACAAGCAGACTCTCCATTGGCTCTTCCAGATGATAATACAGCTCCCTCCCCTTGCCATGTACTTGAAAATGCTGCTGTTGGTCCTGTTTTGACAATCCAGAGTTACATTCCAGTAGGGCTCAGAAAGGCTTTCATTTCTCTTTTCCTTTTTGTGTAAGGGATCACTCAAGACTTCCAGTTTAGGGGAATGACCAGTGCTTCAATTCCCTCATCCAGCCTTTGATCTCTGTGGTGTGACTGAGCATTTCCACCCTCACCACCACTGCCCTGGCTTCTTGGGTTTTTAAATGTTTGTATCACTGCCTTCATTCCCATCCTTGCCCCCACTCTCTTCTTCCCATTTTGCTCTCTATTGCTTTTCCAACCCACCCACTCTTACCAAAGACCCTTGCTTACCATTTCTAGCTGACTGGAGAAGGGCATAAGCTTGGGTGGGGTGGACGGGCCAAAGTCCACCCCAGCCTGGCCGCCTATGTCCCCACTAGACAGTGCAGTGTAATCTGGGTGGTGGGAGCCCCGGGCTTTCTGGCTGACCTTGATGTAGAAGAAGTCTTCACTCTTTCCCATTTTGGAGCTGGACTTGCCATGGCCTGAGTCCTGGGAGAAGCCAAATCTCAGAAGCCCATCTGAATATCGATTGAGTTTCTTGAGATGGGAGGACTTGCCCAGCTTGTACCGTGAAGCCCGGCAGTGCTTGCCATGGAAGCTGTGGCCAGAAATGAGGCTACTGACACTACCCATGCTGACTTGGGGCTAAAGACAGACAGGGCAGAGCAGGGATCTGGTGTGGCTGCAGCAGTAAGGGGCAGTCCTGGTACCAAGAAGAAGCTGCGGTCATAGCAGAATTCTCACAGAACCTGGGAGAGCTGTAGACCTGTAAGGGGACAAAAGGTAGAAGTCAGCCTGAGATGAGCAAGCCATGGCACAGTCCTCAATGGTGACTTTGTGAGGAGCTGCTCTGATGGCCAGATCTGAGCAGTAGAGAAATGTATGCTTCTCCTGATGAAAACTCAGCCTTGACTCTGTTACTGGACTCTTTCGTTCACTCTTCCTTTGTCTACTAATTCAACAAACATCACTGAGACCCTCCTTTGGGATGGCCCTCTTCTAAGTCCTGGGATACAGTAGTGACTAACATGGTTATTGTCCCCACATTCATGGGGCTTGTGTTCAACGTAGTGTGGACAAGCCATCAACAAATCAATGTTTACCATCCTTAGGATATATGTGCTGGGAGCGGGGAAATAAAGCACAGTGAGCAGCATAGAATTCTGGGAGGTCATTATTTTATACAGGTGGCACAAAGGAGGCCTCTTTGTTGGGGTACTGCTTGAAGAAACCTCAAGAAAATGAGGGAGCAGCCATGTGGAAATCTGGGGAAGAGAGATGCTCAGAAGCCTCAAGAGCAAAAGCTCTAAGTCCCTGTGGTAGCTTGTGCTTGGCATATGTAAGATCATCCAGGAGACCAGTCTGGCTGGAGGATAGTTAGCAATGCGGGCGGTGTACAATAGTCAGAAGTCAGAGAACTAGCAGGTTCCAGGAAACATAGAGTGTGGTTGGCCATAGGGCTTGGACTTTTACTCTGATTAAGATGAGGAGCCCCTGTGTGACTCTGAGAAGCTTATTACTTGATCTGACTTAGGCTGTGGAGGGTCACTCTGACTGCAGGTTGGAGACAGTGGGCTGCTGATTGGCCTGGATGGAAGTGGTGGGCCAATTACATTAGGTGAGTGACTAACATGGCTGGGCCAGGGTGGTAGCAGTGTATTACATTTTAGGTATAATTTTAAAGTTGAGCTGATAGGATTTGCTACTGGACTGGATGCCAGACATAAGAGAAAGAAAGGAGTCAAGAATGACTTCAATGCTTTGTTTTTTAATGTTTATTTATTTTTGAGAGACAGACAGAGAGAGAGTGCAAGCAGGAGAGGGACAGAGAGAGAGGGAGACACAGAATCCAAAGCAGGCTCCAGGTTCTGAGCTGTCAGCACATTGCCCGACACGGGGCTTGAAGTCACAAAATGTGAGATTATGATCTGAGCTGAAGTCAGACACTTAACCGACTGAACCACCCAGGTGCCTCCTTCAATGTTTTTATCCAAGCAACTAGAGGCCATAAGTTGCCATTTATTGAGAAACAAAAGACTACAAAAAGAGCCAGTTTAGGATGAGATGGGGTGGAAAGTAGGAGTTTGGTTTAAGACATTAAGTTTGCAGAGTCAATTAGACATCCAAAGAGTGCTGTAGGGTAGGCAGAAGGATGGGTGAGGAGCTGTACATTTCCATGTAAAAGTTGCTTGTTCTAGTAGCCAGCTATGTCACTAGATGACTTCACTACAGAAGTAAAGGCAGGAAGATAAGGGAAGTCTGAGGACTGGTTAATGAAGGTCAGGAAGGTGAGGAAGAATGAGAAAGAGAAACTGAGAAGGCTCTAACTGATAGAGGAGACATAAGAAGGAAACTGTTTCATAAGGATGGTGTCAAGTGCTGCCGATGATGACTGTATTGGTCAATGGATCTGGCCAGGTGGAGGTACTGACCTCGATGAGAGTAGTTTGGGTGAAGGAGTAAAAAAAAAAAGACTTTACCAGAGAGCGTTCAGGAGAGAAAGAGGAGGGAAATAATTGTACCCTCAAACATTGAGAAGTACCTTCAGTTTCGCAAAGTGATTCTGAAACACACTTAACATGTTTTTAAAAGTAATAGGGGGGCGCCTGGGTGGCGCAGTCGGTTAAGCGTCCGACTTCAGCCAGGTCACGATCTCGCGGTCTGTGAGTTCGAGCCCCGCGTCAGGCTCTGGGCTGATGGCTCGGAGCCTGGAGCCTGCTTCTGATTCTGTGTCTCCCTCTCTCTCACCCTCCCCCGTTCATGCTCTGTCTCTCTCTGTCCCAAAAATAAATAAAAAAAAAAAGTTGAAAAAAAAAATTAAAAAAAAAAAGTAATAGGAATGTACAATCTAGTAATCTCACTACTGAGTATCTATACCAAAAATACAAACACTAATTCAAAGGGATACATGTACCCCTATGTTTGTTGCAGTGTTATTTACAATAGCCAATCTATGGAAGCAGCCTAAGTGGGATGGATGGATAAAGAAGCTATGATATACACACGCGCACACACACATGCACATACACACTGGAATATTATTCAGCCATGTAAAAGAATGAAATTTTGCCATTTGCAACGACATGGATGGAGCTAAAGTATATAATGCTAAGTTAAATAAGTCAGAGAAAGAAAAGTACTGTACGATTTCACTCGTATGTGGAATTTAAGAAACAAAACATGAACAAAGGGAAAAAAAGAGAAAAAGAAAAACCACAACACAGACTTAACTATAGTGAACAAAGTGATGGTTACCAGAGGGGAGGTGGGTGGGGGGATGTGTGAAATAGGTGATGGGGATTAAGGAGTACACTTGTCAGTGATGAACACCAAGTGATATATGGAATTGCTGAATCACTATGTTGTACACCTAAAACTAATATAATACTGTATGTTAACTATACTGGAATTAAAATAAAAAACTTAAAAGTTAAAGGAATGCATTTTATAATCAATGCTTAACATAACAATAACCTTGCCAGTCACCACATTGAGGAATACACTGGGATGTCAACACCAGCATATTTGTAGATTTGGACAAATCTCTAAGCATAGGTCACATGATTTTCAAAACTGGGAAAAACTGTGGTTGTCATGCATTGTGAAGGAGTATTTCTCAGTCAAAAGACAGATGATGGGAGGGAAACTATAAGTTTAATAAAATGGGAAATGCAGAAGAAACTCTTTCTTCTTTCTTCTGCTCTAAATTACACTGTCAATCCTAAAGTTGTGAAAGAAGTCCCAGGTGGGTTATAGAGCACTGTCCGTGCACAGTGAAAAAGAACAAGAAGACTCTTTAGACTCTGAATATGAAGGCTTGAACTCAAACTTGCATTGTTATCATGAATTATAAAATAGTTATGTTATGATTAAATGCATTCTATATTCCATTAGTAGAAACTAAACACAATAAAACATCATGGTGTAAGTGCAATGTATGTTTTCTTTGAAAAGCTTTTTATTAAATTGATGGCCTTTTAGAATCAAAGAAACACAATTATGTCTACTGATAGGATTGTTATGAGAAGTTTATAAGCACCAAAATAATCTAACAGGTCTGGTATGCCTACTGAATGCCCAGTACCTAATAGGCACTCCACAACTGGTAGGTATTTTCATTGGTATCTATCATTGCTCTCTCCAGCATTCATCACCCCTATGTTATCCTCAATGCCTCCCCTCATTTTCCAGAACTAGTGCTCTCAATTCCAAATGCAACTTTCCTGCATCCCAATCTCTAATGGTATTACTTAGGAATACAGAGTTCCCTGTTAATTTAACAGCTGACAAAGACAAGTTGTGTTTTTTGTCCCCCACATCATCTATCTTTTGCTTAGCTGGGACTTCAGATCCTAAGAAGTTGTCCAAATGTAGGAAAGCTATTTTTTTAATTTTATTTTTTCTTAATTTACATCCAAATTAGCATATAGTGCAACAATGATTTCAGGAGTAGATTCCTTAATGCCCCTTATCCATTTAGCCCATCTCCCCCTCTCACAACCCTTCAAATAACCCTCTGATTATTCTCCATTTTTGCGTTTCTTATGTTTTGTTCCCCTCCCTGTTTTTTACATTATTTTTGCTTCCCTTCCCTTGTGTTCATCTTTTCTGTGTCTTAAAGTCCTCATATGAGTGAAGTCATATGATATTTGTCTTTCTCTGACTAATTTCGCTTAGCATAATACCCTCTGGTTCCATCCACGTAGCTGCAAATGGCAAGATTTCATTATTTTTGATTGCTGAGTAATACTCCATCGTGTGTGTGTGTGTGTGTGTGTGTGTGTGTGTGTGTGTGTATACCACATCTTCTTTATCCATTCATCCATCGATGGACATTTGGGCTCTTTCCATACCTTGGCTATTGTTGATAGTGCTGCTAGAAACATTGGGGTGCATATGTCCCTTTGAAACAGCACACCTGTATCCCTTGGATAAATACCTAGCAGTGCAATTGCTGTGTCGTAGGGTAGTTCTATTTTTAATTTTTTGAGGAACCTCCATACTGTTTTCCACAGTGAGGAAAGCTATTTTTCGCCCAAAGACTCTCCTGCACTCTGCACATTACACTACTTGGGTAATGGGTGACTTAGTTTTTACCTACCCAGTACATATTTATGAATATTTATATATACAAAGTTGTAGAGATACAACAGTTGGCTATGGCATCAGACAGATATGGATTTCAAAATTAACCTCTGTGAGGTTTCTTTGCTTATAAAATGGAAAAAAATAACTATTTCATAGGACCAATATGAGGATGAAGCAAACTAACAAGTGCAGTGCTTGGTACATGATCAGTGTTCTACAGATGTATGTGTGATCAACAGAAGTCCAAGATGAGGGTGTTGTCCTCAAGAAGTATATAACATAGTTGGAGTATAACTATAATATTGGGTAGACATATTGCATGAATCTATTTGTGTCTCTCTTGCTCCACTACCATCCCCTCTCAGGTGGACCCTCCTCCACATTTGTCTTTCCCCAGTCTGTTCTTCCTAAGCATCTGAAGTGTCACAGTATCATGCTCCCTGATGGAAAACCTTCAAAGATTCTAATTGTTCCTAGAATAAGGCACTGGGAAGAGCTTGGTTTTTGCCTGCTGCTCCAATCTTATCTCACCCCATTTCCTACTTGCTCACATCCACAAGTATAACCAGACTTGTCTCTCCTCTGTTGGTGAATACACCAAACCTTTTCCCACTCAGGAGCTTTCACATCTCCTGTTGCCTCTGCTGACAATTCTCTTTCCTTAGCTCTTCATGCAGATCTTTCTCATCCTTCAGCTCTCAATTCAGATATTACCCCTGCATGTGGCTTTCTATGGTTATGCTGGAAAAAAATCTATGTCCCCATTACTCTCTATTATTCCAGCCTGTTTATTTCCTTCATAACAATTGCTTAACTTGTAATAATCTTATTTTTTGTTTATTGTGTGCATCTCTACCAGAATGTAAGCTCTATGAAAGTAAAGACTTCAAATTTATAGCTCCTAGAACAAAAATGAGGAAGTGAGGCATTGGCTAAAAGAGGTTACATGATGTGGTCCTTGTCAATTAACTGGCCAGTGGCCAAACTGGGACTTTAACCTATACCCAAACTCCATGATCTCTTTGCTACAGCACAATGTTCATGGGGACTGTAGGTAAGGCTCAGAGATATTAGGATGGCAAAGTAAGTTTCCAAGGATGGAGGAAAGCCTGGAGGAGAAATCAAGGTCCATGGCCTCTAGCTATAGCTTCGTTTACCTTTGGCAGATGGCAACAAGGTTTTAGGGACAGGTAAGCTCCCTGGTTCACCTGAGCAGCAGTATGGATCACCTCTGATGCACAAGCTCTACAGGAGCTAGGCTCTACAGGATCGAGAGGAAGAAGACTAGTGATGCCAGGGAGCAAAGGAGAAGAGTGGGTTTAGGATGGTGGTCTCTGGTCCTCTGAGTTTATTCCTGTCCTGTAGCTCCAGATCCCCTGTTCTCCACTTCCTAGCTCTTGACACACAGAGGAGCTTTGAAGTTTGAGATTATCCCCAGATCCACTTGAAGCTAAACTAATTACCTTTAAGTGTCTAGGCTTGTTCTGTTTTCAACTTGGAGAGAGCATTACAGAAATGTGGATCAATCCTAGTTCCCAAACCCTAGTTCTTCCCATCTACCCAACCCTGCCAGACTTGCTACCTCTGCCCTCAGGAAGGACAAGACAAAAGGGCATATTTGTATTACTGGGAAACAAAACCCTCCTGGCCCAGAGTACTGTATGTACTTGCAGTGAAAATAAGCAATCACACTGACCATGGAGATTCAAGAAGGGGAAAGAAAGAGGGAAGAAGGACAGGAGAGGAAAAGTAAAGGATCCACAGAACCTCTCACTAAGCATGTTATAGACCTTCTCTTGCATGACCTCCTACTGACTTCAAGGTCCAGTGATGGCTTCTGCAGCATTTAATCTTTCAGAGATGAATGGTCATCTCTCCAACTATCTTTAAACCTTCCTGAAGTCAGAGATGGAGCTGAAGCTTCTTTGTATCCCCCTTGGTATTGAGCACAGTGCAAAGAACAAAGAAGGTGCTCGGTACATTTTTAATAAAATCAGCTCACAGGGAACATAGGGATTTATTGAGCGAGCTTCTGGAAGGGAAGATGAAGCATAGAGAAGACATATGACTTACACTGAGGTCCCACAACAGGTAGATAGGAAGCCAAGTCTATGAAAAACTAGAATCCAAATCTGGTTTCAATCCAAATTTCCATTTCTTAGAGTTTGAGTCAAATGGCCACTTGCAGCAGAGTAAATTTACCCTCTCTTTCACTTCCCAGTCCTATCCAAAGTTTTTGACCAAGACAAAGAAATATAAGGCAGTATCTGTTTTTAAGAATCTGGTTGATAAGCAAGACAAATACACCGAGATAAAGAGTCTAAAAATCAGCACTGGTTTAATTGAAAACACAGGAGACACTGGCAGTAGTTGGCTGAATTAGAGCCAGTGCTCTCTACCCCCAGCACACGAGTGTTTTTAAATTTTTTCTTCTGTATAGAAGTGAGATAAAGGTTCTCACCCTACATCTACCTGTTATAGATTGAAGGTTTGTGCCCCCATAAAAATTGAATGTTGAAGTCATAACCCCCAATGTGACTGATGGTATTAAGAGGTAATTATTATAATATTAGTAGGCTCAGATGAGCTTGAGGATGAGGCCCTCATGATGGGATTAGTGCCCTTACAAGAAGAGACCAGAAAGCTTGCACTGTTCATTCTCTCTCTCTCTCTCTCTCTCTCTCTCTCTCTCTCTCTCTCTCTCTCACACACACACACACACACACACACTCTCAATCTCTCTCCCCCTTTCTTTCTCTTTCCCTTCCTTCCATGGGAAGATACAAGAAGAAGGTGGCCATCTACAAGCCAGGAACAGAGCTCTCCCCAGAGACCAAATCTGTCAGTGTGTTGATCCTGGACTTCGCACTCTCCAGAACTGTGAGAAATAAATGTCTGTTTTAAGCCCCCCAGTCTGTGGTATTTTGTTATAGTGGCCTGAGCTAGCCACCCCATGTTCCCCCCTCCCCACACACCAGACACCCTGACAGAAAACACTGCCTAGGCTATCAGGTTACCCTGTTTCTGGCATTGTCTTTATAGTTTTCCCTACTGCTTCTCTGTCTTGATAGTGTTGATAGTCCCAAAGTACACAGACCTGTTCTTTGAGGAGAGTCCTATAATGGCAAGATGCTTGGTGGGAAGTCAGGGAAGTGTAGTTCTAATTCTAGTTCTACCTCACCCCAGCTCTGGCACACACAAAACATTCACTTTCTGTCCCTACCTGCTGTAACTTGTTTGCTCCTTTAAGCAAACTCCCCAAAGACAGGACCTGTGCCTGCACAGTTGTGGGTCCATAGGAATAACCATCAGGTACCATTCATTAGGCCCCCTACCTGGTGGTGTGTTCTACTTGCATTATCACATTAGGCCTCAACAAAGGTTCACAGACTGGTGGATCTGTTTTGTCATCCAGCATGAGATTTAATCTTCCAGCATCTCTATCTCCTTATGTGTTAGATCAACACAGCAGCTGATACCTACCTGACAGATCAGGTATTCACAGAATTAAATGAAATCACATATATGATAATGCTTGGCCCCAGTAAGAAGAATGGTGTACATGGGATTAATTTAAACCAAGTGCTTGTGAAATTACAAGTCAATGTGGAAAGATGCTAGAACTAGATCCTCACATGTCTTGAAGTTAAAAGAGCAGGTTTTACTTAAAAATACAGAGAACAAACTGAGAGCTGCCAGAGAGGAGGGAGATGGGACGATGGGCAAAATGGATGAAGGGAAGAGGCAGATATAGGCTTCCAATTATGGAATGAATAAGGCATGATAATAAAAGGCACAGCATAAGGAATATAGTCAATGATACTGTGACAGCAGTGTATGGTGACAGAAGGTAGCTATACTTGTGGTGAGTATCAACTTGTCAAATCACTATATTGTACACCTGAAACTAATGTAACATTATGTGTGAACTACACTCAAAAAAAAACCCAAAACCTAAAGTAGACCTTTAGGGAAAGTTTGCCACCCCTCACTCCCACCCCCATCTCCCTATGGCAGGCAGGGCTGGATTCATGGGGACTTGTAGCAGCTAGACCTGCTTTCTGACTACCAGAGGGCAGCTGGGGCTTGCAGAGATGTGAAAGCAGCCCCGTGGCAACTGCCAGCTGGGGATGAGGGTGGGGAAGGGGACCCTGGCTGCATTAGGCTGGTGGGTGGGTCCATAGCCAGCTCCCCAGCAGAGGTCTCTCTGGGGCTAAATGGGACACTTACCCAGAGTTAATTGACTCTCCTTTCAAGATGACTCTCCCCCCACCCTCTGTTCCTTCCTCTAGTATATTGTCTGATTCAGCTTTCCTTATCTAGAATTCCAATGTTTGTATTCCTGTCCTTAACCTCTCCTCCCATTTGCTGCTCTAGATGAGGGTCAGGGGCTGGGGTTGGGGCCAGGGTTGGGGCAGGTTAATCATCTCAGCTCAGTCTGCAAGCCTGCTGAAGTTTGGTTTGCTGACGCCTGGAGGGCTCCATGTGCAAAGCTCAGTACATATTTTCTGAGTGAATGGGTGAATGAAAAGGAAGAGAGAGTGGAGGAGAAAGAGGGTGGGGGAGTGTGGGCAGCATGAGGAGTGGCTGAGGTCTGGGGGGGAGCATGTTGATTGAGGGTTGGGAGCAGAAGCCTACGCAGTTCTCACTTAAGTGCACTTGGGTCTGTGGAAAGGCAGAAAGTGAAAGAGAAATCACTGGCAGGCTGAGTCATACCACCAGGGTGAACAATCGGAAGCAATGCTGCTTCCCACTGCTCAGGAGGAATCAAAAGCCATTCTGCCTGGCAGCCTTTTGTGTTCAGGTCGTCAATATTCAGCTGTGGCTGAGCCTTCCTCCATCCTGGTGGGCAGCTTGTGTCTTAGCAGTGATGATTGACATTTCTCCTCAGGAATATGATTACCCACCGATCTCAACTTGCCCTTCTCTCTTCCAAAAATAAAGCAACAGTTACACGGAAAGCTCATGCAAATTTAACCCCGCTGCTTTTAGTGCAGCAGCTGCTCCCACATGAGAAAGCAGAAGGCAAGCTTCATCCACATTCATGACTCAGGTGCTACTAGGCACAAGGGCCCATGTGAGCTAGGCAGCACCCGGTGAAGAGAGTCACTTCTCTTCCTGGTAAAGGGGGAAGCATCTAAAGAATAGTGGCTCAGATCTTAAATGAGAGATTGGGTGAGATATCTAGAGGAGGGCTTGGAAACTTCCTAGGCTCCTTTCCATCTCACCTGATCAGATATAAGGGGCTCAGGACCAGTTAGGACTTTGGAGGCCAGAATGCAGGGTACAGACAGCTCCCCTTCCTGCCAAATCCTTACCACCCTAGAGTGCACACTAAGTGGGGTACCTCTTGGAAGGGTGGGTTTGAAGATAGGTCTGTGTTTGAGTGACTGACTGATGGTCAGAACTGAGTCTCAGACAGTGACTGAAACATGTTTTGTCTACTTGCCATCTCTGTGGCTGCCTAAAGTATTGTGAGGTCAAATTTAGGTTCAGTAGGGAAGAATTTGTAACAAATTAGCAATGCAGGCCATGGTTTAGGAAAGGGGTGTGGTGACACACCATTAGCTACATGACATCCCTGTCATCCCATGACAGGTACCAAAGTTGGAGCCTGGTTAGCCTTTGGCAAATCAGACAACCTAGCATCTTGAATTGGATGGGAGATGTTCGAGGTTCCCACAGATTTCTAACTCTGTGGAATGCCTTTGTGGCTCCACCTCACCAAAAATCCAACTCTTCTTTCATCTATCCCCAGCTCCATACTGTGGTCCTCTTCACTCTCCAGACCAACTTCCTTGGTCAGAGGGAAATACAACAGGTGACCTATCGCCATTTCATCCAAGGAGCCAGTGGGAGGGGAAGGGCCACCTGAACAGTAAAAGGGCTTTAAGACCCTTCAGTGGCATCACAGAGACAACTATCTAATTACTTATGCATGAAACCCATCCTAAGAGGGCAGGAGCCTCAGGGCAATCAGGATAAGAAACAAGTTGGTACAAGATCATAGGTAGAAAAACAGAAGGGAAAAAGCTTTTGAAGCCCAGAGGTGCTGCTTCAATGTTCCACAGTAAGAGGCTACTGAGGCCCAAAGAGGTTGGGTGATTTTTCCTGGGCCACACAGCAAGGGAGGAGAACTGGGGCTAGAGACTTGGCCTCCTGGCTCCCTAGCTGGTGTTCTTCCCACTTAGGTCTTTGTTAAACAAGAGAGGAAAAAGGGTTGGAGTGGAATTATTCTATGTTGAGATATACTCTTTAAAATTGCTCAGATCAAAAAAGTCAAATCAAAGATGAAATCAAATCCACATATCCCAGCAACCTGTGACTTCATGTGTCATCACCAGCCATAAACAGGGGCTGAGGCCAGGTGAAAAGCAGTATTGTTCCATAAAAAATCAAAGGATAAGTGGAGCATCTAAGTATGATTGGTGTGAGGGTATGACAAGAAATAAGAGGAAGAAAGAGTAGAAAGAAGTAGGCAGAGTAGAAAGACTTTTCCACCTACAAGACCCTTGTGAGAGCACCATATAGGGAACAGAAGAGTAAGATCTTACAACAGAAAGCATTGACTCTTCCAGAAGGTGGGGATGCATGAGACAAGGATGGAGCATGGATAAAGTGAAGGAAGAATGTGAGTGTTTGTCCTAAAAAAGCTCCCCTTCCCCCCTCACCTTTCCCCCTCATCCCCACCACTTACTGGCTTTTATACCCAATGACTATATCCAGTATATAAAAGTATGTATTAGGGGACAGGGAAGATACCTGGAAGGTTTTGGTACTCAGAAAGGGATTGGAATTGGGGAAGCCCTGGCAGAGGGCCAAGCTCAGATTCCTGACCTCTGGATGCTAGAAATGACCTCGAGTGGCTTGAAGAGTTCAACCTGGTCCTTTAGGGAATGTGGCTTTTGGGATTTGGAGTTGTCCGTGTAAATCTGAGTGTGTTTGTGAGTGTTCAATGGCATGGTCTGTCTCTTGGGATCTGTGTGCACAACATGGGAATCCTCTGACCATTCCTGATGAGTCTCCACATGTCCTGATTTAATCTTCTCTTAGTACCACTGGATGTGTCTGGCTGGGGAATTTTGACTTCTGTGTCACCTCTGCCTTGATTTCTCAACTTCCTTCCTTCCTTTCCCAGGGAGTGTTCCTGTCAGTAAACTTGAAGCCTCACACCTTGCAAAGGAGCCTCTGGTGAACATAAGGCAATCCCCCTGCCTTCCTGGAACCTGCCCCCACTGGTCCTGAAAGTGAGATAATTAACCTCTCTCCAAAGTCTAGATACCCTGAAGGATGGCTCATGGATGCCCCTAAATTCCTCATTACTGTCCCACCACCTCTGTGACACCTTCTGGGAAGGGTTACACATAAAGAGACTCTGAAGTGCTACCCAAAGATGTTGGGACTTGAGGGTTACTACAGCTTTGGTCCTGTCCCTCCTTGCCCATCATGTTCCAGTGATGCTAAATGGCTCATGGTTTCCCAACTTGCCATCCTTGCCACTCAGTGCTTTTCACACACTCTTCCCTCTGTCAGGGATGACCTCCCTGACTTTGAATCACAGGGAAAGGTAGACAAGCACCTTTGCCTCCCACTGCCTTCCTTGGCTGTGTCATAAGGAAGGAATGCCAGTCCTATGCCATGCTAGGAAATCAAACCCAAGACACAAATATCCATTACCTACACTTTAGGGGAGGGAGAGGGTTGGGCATACCACAGTTATACTGGGGGGCTTGGAGAAGAAGCTGAGATCTGGGCAGGAGGAGGGGACTTCCAGCTAGGGGCTCTTATACAACCCTAGGTGACATCTCCTATGCTGTGTCCCTTAAATATTTTGAGCTGCAATAGCATACTTGGTGTCCTCAGTGCCTCTGGGGACAATAACCATATCTACTTCATCCCATATCTCTGAGGAGTAAATTAGCAATGCAAGTAGAGCACTTAGACTCAACACCCAACTTATTGTAAGCTCTCAATAACTGTCAGCTATCATCATATGATATTTCAAACACTATTTATCTTTCAAGGCCCACTTCAAGTGTTGCCTCCTCTGTGGACCTTCCCACATAAAGTGGAGGCATGTCAATCTCTAGATCCTCTTTGGCAATGGTTTTCAAAGGGTGACCCCCATACCACCAAAAACAGCTCCACCAGCAGCCTTGTTAGAAATGCATGTTCTCAGGCCACCCAGAGCCTGGGGCCATACAATCTGTGTTTTAACAGACTTCCAGAAGAAACAAAAGTTTGACAACCACTGTTGTGGAATTTTCTTTGTATTATATCATTGTACTAATCATAGCCTGACATAAATTTTCACTGTAAGTTCCTTGAGGGTAGAAACTTTTTATATTCTGAGGAAATTCTGGGGAAGTCCTTGTGAATTTGACTTAGGTTAGCACTTTAATTAGATTTAATCTGAGTAATTTGTAACTTCCCATTCCTCTCTGACCCTGTCTCTTGATTCCTTCAACCTTCTCATCCACCCAAGGTCCTGAGGAAAATCTTACCTGCCTTCAATGAAAGAAGACCACCTTCCATCCATCATTCCTGCATCCTTTCTTTCCTCCCTCCCCTACTTCCATCTTCCCAAGTATCCACTCTGGGCTCATGAAATTGACAGTGAATGTAGAGTAATGGTAGAAGGTACTTCTGGGGCATCAGAAAGCTCCAGATATTGAAAAAGTTTGGATTAGGGATATGAAATATTGTCCCTGACCCAGTAACATTACAAAGACTTTAAAAACCTAGGAGCTTCTCAGGTGGAGCTGATCTCTCAAAATGCAAAACCAGGGCAAAGAAGTCTGGCCCAAACCCCCTTGTACACAGAGTCCTTCAAGGATACCCCTGGGTAGCCTGCTTACACTGTGACCCACTGCATTATAGCAAAGTGGAAGAGAGTAGAGAGTATGAGAACTCCCTTTAGTACCTTCTCCATCCTGCTGTACTGGCTATGGGGCTCTCTCTGCCTTGTGGGTAGTATAACTAGAAGATGCACTGATTGTGGCCAATGAGATACATATGTTTCATAAATATATTATTTAGCCAACTTGCCAAGCAAGACTTGGTTCTCTCTGTTTCCAACTAAAGTCAGTGACTTGCAAACACAAGTTTTCTCAGGGAACACAGAAACTGTGAACACATTACAGGTGATAGCAGGGAGATCATATAATTTGGACACTTTTAAGAGTGAAGGAAGACACTAGTATAAATTACATCAGAACAGCACACATAAACTGAGGCATATGGTCACCTTATGTATCAGCCATTATTTCTCCCCATGAGGGCCAGGCCATGAATGAGGATGTCAAAAAAAGAGTTTTGACATCCCTTGGCCCCCATCCCCTCCCCTCAGCCATTAAGTGTTCTGTTGACTATAAGAAACAAGGAACAGGAAGCAACTAGGAAGTAGTAAGTCCTGCTAAATGGACCACTTATCAGGTGCTTTATCTATAGTGATACGTAGAGTGCTATGAGACCTTATACTTCAATCATCTTTGCATTGGGTTCTTATCTCATCTGTGCTGACCATACCCTGGACAGGTATTGGTAAGCAGAGTTCCAGGTGTTACAGGTAGAAAAACTGATTGTAGACCCAGGACTTGGGTTCAAAGGCCAGAACTCATCTATTGCCTCACACAGCCTAGTCATGGGGCAAGCAAGGTGAAAACAGGATTGAAATGCCTGGTAGAGTAGCCACAGCTATGTGTCACCTCCCAGTACATGTACCAGTGGTCACTTTGACAGAAAGAGATATCTGTAACTGTTGGGGAGAGCTTTTGGGAGTATCTGTGCCTTTGTCTGACATTCACAAGTATTTGGTGAGCATTTACTATGTGCAGTCACTATCAGGGCTCTATAGACATGGCAGTGAACAGAATGGAGTCAGCCCCTATAGACATGTAATAACAGATCTAGCTTGCATTCAACATCCTGTCCAATCTAACCTCAACCAGCCTTCTAACTTTACGTCCCACTATCTCAAGCTTTGCCAGTGAAACACCCTTCCCAACTAGTCCCAGAACTTAGGGTCATAGACACTCAGGGTTGCATCTGACATTCAGAATGGCCTCGTTGCTAGCATCCCTGATTGTGCCCAGAGTCCTGTCTAGTCCTTCCCCTTCTCCATGCCTTTGCTTGTGCTACACCCTCTCATCTGAGGCACAGTGCCTCCCCCTCTGCTGGATCCAGCCCTCCCTGCCTTTTTCTGCTCAGCACTGTGTATTGCTAAATAGTGCTTTTGTCACCCAAATGGATACTAAACTCTTTCTGAGTCCAGATGCTTACATCCACACCAAAGAATCAAGATCTCCTAGCAATCTTGGGCTTTTACTGCTACGTTTTGTATTTCTCAAGTCACATCTATTAAAACCTCTCCACTCTGTAAGCTCTGTACCACCTCTGTATCTTACTCCCTGCAGATAACTTCATCTCTATAGTACAGAGATAAGTAGAAGCACTGGGATCAAACTCTCTCAATTCCCTGAACTCATGAACTTACCTAGAGTTGAAGTGATTCCTGCCTACTTTGTACCTGTCAAAATGGAATGTCTTCATATCAGGCTAATTCTTCTAGCTATGGCATGGTTCCATCAACTCCAACTTTCTCAGGGGTCTGGCACTAAGCATTATGTTCTATTCCTCTATTTCTACAAGTTCTGACTTTCTATTTTTTCTGTAATTTTTTAAAAAGTTTACCTATTTATTTGAGAGAGACAGAGACAGCATGAATGGTGAGGGGAAGACAGAGAGAGAGAGGGGAAGAGAGAGAATCCCAAGCAAGCTTCATGTTGTCATTGCAGAGCCCTACATAGGGCTCAAACGACTGAAACCATGAGATCATGACCTGAGCTGAAACCAAGAGTCAGATGCTTAACTGACTGAGCCACTCAGGTGCCCCATGGCTTTCCATTATTCTCTCACATGACCATTTAAACATGCATATGTCTGCCAAATGAAAAGCAACACACCAGCTCCTGAACTCCATTCCCCCCCCACACACCTAGAAATCACTGCCTTTTCCTTCCATTCACAGACAAGCTTCTTGAAAGAGAAGGTCCTACTTACTATTGCCACTTGCTCATTTCCCACTTATCCTCTGTCTACAGAAGCCTGGTTTTCTGTCTCTGATAATCCACTAGAAATGTTCTCCAGGGATATTAATAAATCAAACTGACACTTTTTAACAGTTACAAACTTGACCTCTCAGTCACTCCATATTTGTTTGTTCTTTTTTTCTTACTCTATTCTTTTTGAGACACTCTTTCCTTGGCTTATATGATACTATGATCTCTTGGCTTTCCTCCTATCCCCTTCGCCTCTCCCTCTGTCACTTTTCCCTCTTTTGACCTGAAAAGGTGGTGTTATTTGGGGTTCCATCTTGGACCCTCTCCTCTGGTCCTGGTTGGCTCATACTTTCCCATGGCTGTAGCTGCATCCACATGGTGATGATTGGATCTGTGTCCATAGCCAAACTTCTCTCCTGAGCTCCTGACCTGAACATTCAACTACCTGCTGGCCATCTTTACTGGGATAGGCCACCACATCTCAAACTCAACATATCTGAAATGGAATTTACCATTCTCTCTTCCTTGCCATTACCCACCTTCCCCCAGCATGTCTCTCCTTCTAGGTTCTTAGTCTTGGAGAATGGTACAACTGTGACCAAGCCAGAAATCTGATTCCAAGAAACCTGACCAAGCTCAGAACCCTTTCCCTCTTCTCACCCTGATAACTGACCAGTCTCTAAGATGTGTTATTACTGGTTTTCCTAAAAACCAGCATTTCCCTCTGACTCCACTTCCAATGTCTTATGGTCTACATTTCTATCATACTTCCCTTGGGATATCAATAGGTCTGTTATTTGCTCTTTCCCATCCTCTCCCAAAGCTTCTCTGTTGTCCAAAAAATAAAATCCAAATTTCCTAACGTGGCAGAGAAGGACTTCATGATTAGAACTATTCATCTTTGTATCTCCATATTATATGGTGTCAATCCCTTCCCTCACTTACCCTTCCCGACATCCATTTTGACTAACTTGAGTTCTATAAATATGTAGTATTCTTCCACTGACCCACTTCCCAGGTTTTCCCATGCTGTTCTCTAGGCCTAAATTCCTGAGACTTTGCTGAAACAGGGCTTCTACTAGAAGGCCTTCCTATGCCTTCAACACACCCTCTGTTTAGTCTTTTAACAGTGTTAATCACACTGCAGTGCAGGTCCTTTGTAGTCATACACCTTTCTCAACAGATTATAAGACTTTTATACACTGTTCTCCCATCCCAGAGCTCAATAAATGTTTGTTGATAGATAGCATGTGTTTAAAAATCATATTCTAGAAAAATAAATAAAAAATAAAAATAAAAATCATATTCTATATTTTGGTACATGGGTTCCACGAGCTACCCTTTCCTAGCTAGAACACCACAAAACACTACATAGTGGACATTTATAAACTTTTTCATCCCTAACCCCCATGTCCAGGGGTCTTTTTGGAACATACTAGGTAGCCTGCAATGTATCTGTGACATTTCCCCCCACTGTGCTTTAAAGAAGGCTTCTCTGTGTGGCACTTGTACCTCAGTAGCCCCCTAGTCTGGTCCAGAGCTTTGGATGGTTGGAATTTGTAGGCTTGTGCGTTAGACCTTCCTCACATGGTAAGAGTACAGTTGAATGACCTAACCTGCTTGGACCAAGATCATGCATTAGATTCAACATCTTTAATGATGCTGTATTTTTCTAAGTCATCTGTACTCTGAGCTCCATTCTATAAAGAGAATTCTGTGAGGAGACACATTTTGCTGATTTGCCTGGGACTGTGGAAATTCCTGGGAGAGTAGACTTCAGTATTCGAATGGGGAAAGTCCCAGTAAAACCCAGATGAGTTGATGGCCTTATCTAGGATATTGGGATTAGCACAAAGAAGACTGAAATTAGTTCTGAGTGACACCTTGATCTGGCCCTTGGCTTCTCATTGGGTGGTTCCCTAGGCTGATGCTATAGAAAACAAAGAATGGCTACCTGTGTGTGTCTCAAATGGTTTACCATTCAGGGGTGTGATCTTGGGCTTGTGGAAGGAAGTGTCTGTAGGGCCACAGTGGAGAGCAAAGAAGAAAATGTATGGAGGGAATGGTGAGTTAATTTGCAGGTGGGAAGAAACAGAAGAATTGAGCATATCTGTTAGCTCCCAGTCCACTCCTCCTCAATTCCCTGCTTTCCCGCGGACCCCGGAGTGAAGTGAGCAGGGAGTGGGGTAAAAGCCTGAGCAAGGGGAGGAGGTCTAAAAGGATCTGGGAAGGGAGAGATCCCAAGAGGGGGAGGGAAGCCTGGGGGGAGGAGAAGAGAATGAAGGAGAGAGTAAGAGGGGAGAAGGAAAGTGGATAACAGCAGGAGGGGAAAGGGCCTTCATTGTTATGTAAATGAATTGATTGGGAAAGGAGTAGGAGCTGAGTGAAGAAGGGGGAGGGTACTGTGCTGAAACAGCCATGGAGATGAAGGCAAAGAATATATCATAGCTGTTGGTTATGGAGATCTGATTTCTTTTGTGCAAGTGTCACATGGCAGGTGAGCTGTTATTAAATGAGAGAAGTCAGGGCTTAGTAGCAAGGAGGTATGTTGGTTGAATGCATCTTAGCATGATAGAAGAAATCATGGGACTGGACCACATTTTAATAGAAAGAACAGTATTTAAAGCCACTAGCCACTTATCCCTAACCCCATTACTACTACCACCAAAAAAAAAAAAAAAATGTGTAAATTGCCTGTAAGTTATCAAGAAGTAATATAATCCTGGAATAGATTTGTTTTGTTTTACACATTTTAATATACAATGCCTTGAAGAGGGAACTAAGGACTGTTAAAAGTATGCCCAGGATAGGATATCACAATTGAAGGTAAGTATATAAAGCTGGTATTAATTTTAACAGAATAACACAAAATGACTTAAGAATGGAGTTTTAACTGGGGACATTCATTCTGAAGGTTTTACTTCAGGAGGATTTTCCCTTAGAGAGTTGAAGGGAGGGAGAGTGGCAGAAAACTTCTGCAACCCCAGGTGGTAAAACTATCCTAAAAGCACCCTTTTCTATGTTTCTACCCATCACAAAGGCAAGAATCTTGTGCAAGATCCAAAACAACAGGATTTGTCAGTATCTTGGAAATTTCCCAGGGGGGTTATCCTTGTCTACTGCCGATTCTGGCTTGGTGCAAAGTTGGGGAATTCTGGGACTGGAGGGAAGCTGGCAATAGGAGAATGTGTGTGAAAGCCCCTCCATGCAACCAGGAGTGTCCTGGGGTGCATTGGGAAAGATCTGTGGAAATAACGCTATCAACTATGAGTTCCTCGGAATGTCTCACTCACCACTGTATCATTTAGCACAATGCCTGGTACACAGTTGGAGCTGAATAAATGCTCACTGAATGAACTTCCTGCCTTAGATTTCTTCCAGCTCAAATAGATCTTCCACACTGAAGCAACTGGAAGTTACCTTGCTAAAACACAGACCTGATCAGTTCATGTTAAAGTCCTTTTCACCTTCTCCCCTTTGGAGAATTGTCTTAATTTCCTTCCTCAGAGACCTGCACTCTCATTCATGACTTTAATGACCTGAGTCCCAGTCTCCCTTTCCAGTCCTGTTCCCCACTTCACCCTCCACTTGTTCTTCACCATTTCCTCTAATACCACTCAGTACATAATACCCTCAGAACTTTGCTTGCTCAGCTGTTTGCTCAATTTAGAATTTCTTTCACAACTTGTCCCTATGACCCAAGCCTGTGATAACCTACTCTTCAAGGTCCCACTCAAATATCACTTCCTCCATGAAGCCTTCCTGTCCTTCTTGCTTCTTTGCCTGTGGTTTCACAAGAGAGGGCCTGAAGCTATGGCAGCACTGATCTCATGTAACTTCTCAAGTTGCTAGTTATTTACCTATCACCCCAGTAGGCTCTGGAGTTCTTGAAGACTCACACTTTGATTTGTTTTCACATAATCAGCTCAATGACTGTTAAATGAAGGAGGGAAGTAAGACATAGAGGCTCAAAGAGGTTGGAAGAAGGAATGTTAGGGGTATGATGTTAGGAAAATATAAAATGACAGATACCTAGCCGTTTGCTCAGAAATTTCTGCAATCAGCATTGAGTTTCCTTTCCCCCAGCTAGCTTCCAGTAGGAGTAGAACTGCTACTGACCACAGGAGGAGAGCAGGGGGCCCTTTGGCCAAGGAAAATGTTCTCATTCCCTTAGGCAAACCCCACCCCACCAAATGTCATCAGGGTAGAGATGAGGTGGAAGTCCCCTACTTTTCTCAGTCCTCTCTAGAATTTCTAGGAATTGGCCCTGATCTTCTCAGACATCCCACACTAAGGGTGTGCCCTTCCTCCTGCTTTAATATGCCCAGTAATAGTGCTAATTGAAGGAACTTCAGCTCCTTCTGCAGCCTTGTTTTGTCAGGTGTAAAAGTCCTCTCTAAATTTCTGGATGTGGATACCGTTCTTGCTGGCACCCTTCCTTTGGAGTTCAACTGTCACTCAAGCCTCATGAAAGGCCTCTTACAACTCACTCATTCATTGTACTTCATTGTCCCGTCCATTCATTAACATTCACTGGGATAATTCCTCTCACTGCCACATGCATAGAGGCACGTGCACATGTGTTCAGACCTCACTTCTCATTAGCAGTGAGTACACTTGTAATAAGAAGCAGTACTGCCTGAATGGGGGACCGCCCTCCCCCTCTAATAGCTGGGGAGTCTACTGCACTAATGTTATTTCAAGAAGTAGCAGGAAAATTGGTGGCCTCTGCAGAACAGGCAGGGAGGAAAGGGTGGGGGTGTTCCTGGCAGCTCTCTTCTCTAAAACACCATCAGCTACATCACTCCACACAGATACTGCTCCTCATCCCCTTCCCCTAACCCCATTCCTCCCAGAGCCAGCTAGTTCTAGAGATCCAGTCTCTGCCTTCCTCTTGGACATTAACCTGGCATTCAAGGTTCTGCAGAAGACGGCTCTCAAGTACCTTCCACCAGTCTTATCTGCTATATCCTCCTTGAATTGAATTCTACTCCCACAAGCAGGTCTGCTCTTATGATCTTTAGCTCATGCTTTGCTTATATATTTTCCCTAACCACTGCTTAGGGGCCAGGTAGTTGCAATGGCTTGGAAAACTGTTATTCTACCTCAGCAATTCAGCAAAAGTGGTGCCTTTTCAACATTTTTTAATCTTTATTTATTTTTGAAAGAGAAAGAGACAGAGTGCAAGCAGGGGAGGTACAGAGACAGGGAGACACAGAATCCAAAGCAGGCTCCAGGCTCCCAGCTGTCAGCACAGAGCCTAACACAGGGCTTGAACTCACGAAACCATGAGATCATGACCCGAGCCAAAGCTGGATGCTCAACCGACTGAGCCACCCAGGCACCCCAACATTTTTTAAACTAATGGTTAACAAGATGGTTGTTAGGACCATGAAGAAAGTCATTAGAGGAAGCACACCAAAAGTAAAACCGTGAAGTAAGAGATACAAGAGAAAAGAGGCAGTGGAATGGTGGTGCTTTCATTACGGTCTATCACCTACCCACCAAAATATAGTCCCTGCTCTTCCCAGCCTGACCCAAGAAGCAGGCTCATTTCTCCCTGATGTTAGGATCCCAATTCTCCTCTTAGTACTGAAATACCACTACCAGGCCTTCCAGAACCTAATCTAGCCCTGCCTTTCCATGAGGGAGATATTCCCTGTTCCCCACCAGGACCCACTATCCTTCTGATGTCCATGGGCTTCTTGGCAATACCGTCAACTAGCACTCAAAAGTCCTCTGCATGTGCACATACCATACCTACTTAGATGAGATCCAAAATTTCTAGAGGGAATCCAGCAGAGGCTCTGCAATCCCCCCGAGGACCCCAAGGGAAAAGTCTGCAACTTACCCGCTGCTTCCTGAGCTTACTGGGCTTCTGGTTAGGCAGATGCAAATTGCTTGCCTAATAAAAGACAGTGACATTTGTTCTCTCTCAGGAAAGATAGGACCTGGTAGGCAGTTGCTTTTCAAAGGGGGCATTTTGTAACTAAAAGAACACAGGCTTTCAAGTCAGATAGATGTGGACTGCAACGGAGCTCTAACACTAACTAGCTGTAAGAGCCTTGGGGAAGCTACTTCACTATTCTGAACCCCAATTTTCTTTTTGCATTTGTCCATTGCAGTTGGGCTTCTCAGCCTTGGTGTTACTTACAAATTGGACTAGATAATTCTTTACTGTAAGAGACTTTCTCATCTCTCTCTCTCTCTCTCTCTCTGTATATATCAGATGCCAATTATACCCACTCTCTGCCCCCCTCCCCTGCCCAGTTGTGACAATTAAAAATGTTATAGATATTGCTGAATGTTCCCTGGGGAGCAAAATCATTCCCAGTTGAGTGATCAAAAACCATTAATATTTACACCTTGGGATTGTTCTAAAGATTAGATAATGTGATAGCATATGTAAAGCATCTGCCACAGCATCTAGCATATAATAAGGAATCGATAAATATTAGTCCCATCAGATATTTTAAGTAGAATTAGGCAGTTTTCCTTCTATCTTCACCCACCATGGAATGTCCCTGGAGCCTCAAAGTGCTGAGTGCTAGTTAGGTAGAGTGGGGTGGCTTTAGAAAGGAAGCTCAGTAGAAGATGTCTAAGTCCAGTGATCTCTCCAGCGTGTTCAATGGCCTCAGACATTTTATGGACATTCAGGTGTGTCTTAGAAGTGTCTCCAGGGAAAAGGGTGATGTAGGCCCAGAGGAACATGGGTTCAGTAGTTTCTCTGGAGAGCCTTTTTTGTAAGCAGGCTGCCCATTTGTGCTTCAATGTGCTCCTCTCCCCTGGTTGTTCTGGGAGATACATGGCCCATTTCAGATGCAGGACTATGGCTTATGTAGAGAAGCTGTTTGTACCAGCAAGGAGAGAATGTGGAAGATACTGGTGAGACACTAGCCTGGCTGGAGCACAGGAAGGAAGGACTCAGAGGAAGCTGGCTATAACTGTAGACCCCAGAGGGTAGCCTTCCTGCCCACCCTGCCCTCAGTGCATCTGGCCTTTGCAGCTGCCATATTCTGCCTGCTCAGCTCTTGGAATCTCTATTAGGGTGGGAAGACAGAGTAAGGAGAAGTCTCCAGAAGTAGTATTTCATTCAGGCCTAGGATACATGGAAATCTTCCAAGTCTACAACCAGCTTCTAGCTTCTATGAGAAGTAAAATTGACCCAATATAGGAAATTTCAGAGTTGTCTGAGTTATAGACACCCCAACTCAATTTTTTAAAATATTTATTTATTTAGAGAGTGGGGAGGGGCAGAAAGGGAAGGAGAGAGAGAATCCCAAGCAGGCTCCACATTGTCAGTGCAGAACCTGACACAGGGCTTGATCCTAAGAACTGATATCATGACCTGATCCAAAATTAAGAGCCAGATGCTCAACTGACTGAGTCACCCAGCACCCCAGCAACTCATTTTTTTTTTTAATAGCGGAGTAGAAAGGGCAATGGACTAGGGCCTTAAATTGCTCCTCTGGGCCACTGATTGATTGTGTGGTCTTGAGTGAGTCATTCTCTCTGGAGCTCCCCTTCATCATCTGCTCTTGGGCAGCACTGCAACTGTTCTTTCCAAGGAAGACTTTGAGAGGCTCTGGTGAGATCAGCAACCAAACATGCTTTGAGAAGAAAGAATTATTGGTGCATGCCCACCACCAAGTTCAGTCTCATGCTGAGAACAGGCCATATCAGAGCCATCTGAAAGGCAGTCACTGGCTGAAAGGACTGAGCTCCCAGTATGAGAACAGACCAAGGTGGGCCACCTCTGGGGGGTCAGAGTGGAGCTGATCTACAAAAGTTACCAAGGTCAGTGTATAACAGGAGCTGGGAGAGAGGGTCTAGCAGGACAGGTGAAGAAGAAAGAGTTCATTGTTTTTATTTGGTTGTAGTTTTAATCATGAGATTAGGCAAGAAAGGTAAACACATGTGAAGTTTCACTCTTTTTTAAATGGGGAGTTGAGATTTAAAAGCCCCAAAGGAAATTCCTCACTTATATGTGTTACTCATGGGGAGCTGTGATCTGACCCATGGGTACCAGCCCACTGTGGTTCCTTCCTCTGCATTTGCTCTCCCTTCCCTCCCTGAGGGCCTACATCATCTCATATCTAACATGTGGTGTAACCTTCAAGAAGGCCTGCCTCTTCTCTTCCCACTAACCCTTTCTGCACAAAGGTCTTCTAAATACAGATTTCAACACTTGCCACACTAATCTTTCTGATAACCTTTTCCTGCTCCCATGGCCTACCTCATCAAGACCAATGCTACCATCTGACAGTGTTTGGAAACCTTCCCATTAAGTAATATAGTCAAAAGGCTTGTGTTTGAAACCTATCTAACCAGCACTTCCTCAGAGAAACAACATGGCCAAGCACCTTAACTCTCTGAGCCCCTTTCCTTATCTCTGAAAATGGTATAAAAATCTCACATGTGGTGATTTCATAGGTGTACAGTGAGAATCAATGACACAGTGCATGTGAAAGGGCTTTACAAAGTATAAAGTGCAGCACCAATATTAGAATCCATTCAGATCTCTTGAATTTCTCTCAAAGTTCATTCAAGATTGTTTTCTTATTCTCCTATTATTTCTATTTATAGGGATTTTCACTCCCTTAACTAGCCAGACAAATCCTTCCCTCCAGAGCTCAATGACCTTCCTATTGTGATATTTTCCTTCACTAAGGATACCCTTAGTAATGAGTCCCTGACCGGTCTCGGTTCTTCTGCATGCAGGTCAGAGTTAGTGAGCCCCCACCAAGCAATGTGCTTAGGGTTCATCCATTGTCTCATTTAATCCTTGCAATAAATGTAGCAAAGTATCTGGATACAATGTCAGTATACAAAAATCAATTGCACTTGTATATACTAGCAACAAATAAACAGCAAAAGAAATTTTAAAAACTACCATTTAAAAAATGTACATTTCAAAAATAACTGAAGTAATACATGGTCTCTGCATTGAAAACCATATTGTTTAAATTATTTAAAATGTTATTTAAACTATTTTATTAATTATATAATTATATATATTAAATTATTATTTAAATTATTTGAAGTAATTTGTGATAAATGTGATAAAGAAAATCTAAACAAATGTAGACATAGGTCAGGCTCATGGATTAGAAGACTCAATATTCTAAGGTTTGAATTGTCTCCAAATCAATCTATAGAATCAATATAATACCAATGAAAATTCCAGCAGCTTATATGTTGAAATGCAAATGCTATATGGTCCTATTAATAAGATGTTGGTAAAGAGGGTAAAGTTATGGTGTCAGGATGAGGGACAGAAGGACAAAGGGTACGAGGGCCAGAGGAGTTTCAGGGGTACTTTTAACACTCTTACCTTTTGCCTTGGGTTCTATTTATGTAAAATTTGTTTGAAAATCCATCAGTTTGTTCATCCATGATTTGTGCATATTTCTGTATGTATATCATATACTTCAGTACAATTTTCACTTTAAAAAATTCTCACATTGACCCCAGGAGGTGGTTCTATGTCCCAATTTGCCAATGACTATACAAGGCACAGAGGGAACAAGGAACTGGTCTGATATCACAAGGTGGATGAGAGGCAGAGAGCTATTTACAGAGGCAGAGAGGTGGATACACAGCCCACCCTGTGTGCATTCCTTAACACCTTCTCCTGACTTTACATCTAGTCATCACTGGGGCTTTGTCTCTTCACAAGCAGGGACCCTGAATCCTACTTGCCTCATGCTCCCTTTGCTGCCTGCACAGGGCTAGACATGGCAGCCCAATAGATGCTCAGTGTTATGGGCTGAAAGCTTCTGTCCCCTCAGATTCATATGTTGAAGCCCTAACCCCCAATGTGATGGTTTTTGGAGGTGGGGCCTGTGGAGGCAATTAGGTTTAGATGAGGTCATGAGGATAGGGCCTGCATGATGGGATTAGTGTTTTTTAAAAGGAAGAGACCAGAACCTTATTTCTCCACCACATGAAGGCACAGCAAGAAGGTAGCTGTCTGCAAGCCAAGAAGTGGCCTCTCACCACTAAATCTGCCAGCAACTTGATCTTAGACTACCCAGCCCTCTCAACTGTGAGAAATTAACATTTATTGTTCAAGCTACCTGCTTTATGGTATTTTGTTATAGCAGGTCAAACAAAGACATTCAGTAGGAAGAAGGCGGCCAGAAGCTAAATCTATAAACTTTCCAACCTACACTTTCCCTCCTTCCTTACCTTCTACTCTTTTCCTTCCTGGCTCTAAAGAGTGTTCCTGAGCTTGCCTGTTCTTGACTCTGCCCCCTACTTGGCAGAGTGGTGTTACCTTTAGGATGGGGCTGGCAGGGTGGTTTCAGCAAAGTGGCTTCAGCAGTGCTCCCAGAATGCAGTGCAGAGTTGGAGCAGAAGACCTGCTCCTCTCCCTCAGGCCTCTAGAGCCAGACTATCACCAGCAGGGTGAAGTTTCCTCCACTCACCTACTCCTGGAAAGACCCTCATGGGTGACAGGAAGCCAGACTGGTGTGCCTCAGCTCCCACCTCTCTCTGTCCCCAGGACTTGGTCTTAACTCCTCTACTTCCATTTCAGCCTCCAAGCTCTTTCCTCCTTTCTACACTTGATCTTAGCCGAAAGGCCAAGAAGCGATCTTTCCTCCTTTCTAATGAGAGAAACTGTCCCTGTTGGCAGAGCCCTGTGCAGAGTTCCCTCCCCAACAGAGCTGAGGTATTCTTCAGTTTCCACCTCATTGAAGAATCAGAAACTGGATGCTGTCAGGAGTCTCCACTGAAAAGGCTGATGCCAGCCTCCCATGGCTCAAGAAGAAGGTGGCCACTGCCCAGGAAAGGCTGTGGGGAGATAGTTTACCAACATTACCATTGCCTCTGGCCTGAGGTAGGTGCCCAAGTTGAAATAGCAGAGTCCAGATCCCTTAGATGTCAATCTGGAGGACATAGTTCCTCTTAACCTTCCATTTGTTAGGTTTGGATGAAGGACTATACATACATGATCTGGAGTAATCTGTACCCCAGATGCAGAAAATGAGGTCTCAGGTTTTATATCTAGCAAGGGGCAATGCCTGGCTTTGAACCCAGACTGCCATCAACAGAGCTCTAGCCACACACACCATCTGTTTACCCCTAGTGGTATTGATGCTCTGTAGACCTTAATACCAGCCAGTGTTTCTCCTGCCCCCTTGCCCAACCTTCTCCCCACAGGCTTACCTGCTCCTCCAGACCTCATCCTAACTCTGCCCCCTGCCCCTTCCTCCTGCTTCACCTCCTCCTATACTCTGGGTTCAGTCTGTAATCCTTGTTAGTCCTTTGCAGCCCTAATCTTGGACTAACACTGTAACCTCTCCAAGCTTCCGTTCCTATCTGTAAATTGGAGCTAACAGTAGTACCTACCACACAAAGTTTCTGTATATATCGAGTGAGATTTTATTTGTAAAGGAAGTGGGACATATTTGAGAGATTAGTAAATGGCAGCTAAGTTTGTCTTTTTGTTTTTTAACATATAGAACTCGGTGACTGAAAGCATTTTTGTGCTCTAATTCTAGACTCAAATTCTTCATATATTTTTCCCCAACGTTGCTGTTCTCTGGGCTCTACTTCTTTTCTTTCATTATCTAAAGAACTGGGGCATTTCCATTTAGGGTCTTTAGAGATTAGATATTTTTTAAACATGGGTAAACATATATCAATTTTTTTTTTGTAGAAATTGCTCTTAAAGTGCTTAGAAATCACTAACAAATAGATAGTAAAGTCGCTGAGGATGCCAGAGGTATCCTTGGGGCCTACCATAGAGCCTTGCCCAGAAGAACTCAGTACATTAAAGGAAAGGAGCAGATAGTCAGAAGCACAGGTATGAATAGAGGGGAGCAGACACAACCCCTTAAGCTGGTGATGGGGTGTTTTTAGCTAGAGACATCTCCTCATTCCCCTGCATGTTCTCTGAGTCATAGCCAGCTAACAGCAGCCTGGCCCCAGGGCGTAGATGAAATCAGATACCTCTGTCTTCCCCAGAGGCATTTCTGTGGGTCTCTGGCCCTAAAATCCTCTTGGACTGAAGCATGTGATGGTGGTCTATCCTGTCTCTTGCTGTTACTGCTCAGCCCACACTTGCTGCCACCTCCTGAAACAGGAGCACCTATGGGGAGGGCTTTTCACCTGAGTCCATGGAGCGGCTAGAGGAAGAAGAGAGAGTGGGAGAATCTAAGGGATGATGTCAACTCAGTGGCTTGGAACAAGGGGAGTAAACATGAAGCAGCACAGAGGCTGGTCTGCACCATGAAATGTCCACTCTTGCACTGGATCTGGTGCATACTGAGCACTCTGTGGTACTATGGCAAAAGAAACCTTCATAGACACCAGTCGTAGAAACAAGAAACCTTCTACTAGTACCTTTATATGACTCAATGTGGAAATATATATGCCTGTAAAGAGTGAGATCCTAAGAGCCCTTTCTGGTCAACAAGAGAAGTGGCTGATCCCTGGGGTCCTCCTGCCACTGTGTCCCTGAAGACTCCAATCCTGAATGCCTGAGAAGTGCTGTGCATCCAGCACAGGTCTGGGCAAAGCAGGGAGATGGCGCTTCAATTAGACCAGATCCCAGAAATCCCACTTGCCTCCTTGTTCCTGTTCTGTAGCTGCTCCAGGGCCAGGCAATAGAGCAAGGTCCTCAGTAGCTGGCAGAAAAGGTATGAGGAGTGGAGAAAGAGGAGAGTTCTTGGTTTGTGTCGCCAACCCTTCATCCTGTTTTCCTATCCTGGGACACACATCTCTAGGGCCCTGCTGAGTGCAGACATTTTAAGTAGGGACCTCAGCATAGCACCATTATTTTTGACCCTTGGCAGGCTTTCCTGAAACCACTTTATGCTGATGAGAGTAAGGCCTAATTCCAGGCTGCCTTGTGTCTCTCTAACAGGTTCCACATCTCTCATCAGCTTCTGAATCAATGAAGTGCAGTCAAGTGGGAGTTTATAGCTGCTGTCCCAGGGACTGTGCCCAGGGCAGGCCTTTGAACTCTGTCTTTCTCTGCAGACAGGAGGTTCCCACTGCTGTCTAATGGGGGAGGGCAGAGGCTGCTGGAGGGAAGTCCTGTGGATGCCTTTGTTCATGGACAGCTCTCTAAGATCTGTTCAAGCTGTCCTGGCCCTAGAATCAGATGGCCCTGCAACTGAGCTAACAACCTCTCTCCCAGATGTTTCTAAAAGCCATGAGAGCCTCTTGTCACTGGAGGCACTGCCTTCTCCCCAACAGATACCAACATACTAGAATGGAGAAATTGCTAGGCTCTGAAGATGTAGGTTCTAAAGTCAGATCAGAGACCTAATAGCTGTGTGCTTGTGCCATGGAAGAAACCACCTCAACTTTCTGGACCATGCCATCAAAGTGGAGAAATTTCCCCTGCTTAAAAAAAAACACACACACACACAAAGAAAAAAGAAAAATAAAAAGCAGAGAAGGAGCTGAGAAGGCAGGTGGAAGGTGCACTAAATGCCAGATTGCTCATTTCACATGGGAGGGTTCATGTATCTGTCCCTGGTATAGAATGTGTGTCAAAACAGCAGCAGCTTTGATTTGGTCCACCCAGGCTGCCTGCCCCATCTTGTTAATGATGCTATTTAGGCAGAATAATGTTCCTCTGTCCAAAGACAGAGGTGGACTTTTCAGCTTTTCATTCTCCTATGTGAGACTTGGCCAAACTTGGGCCTTCTTTCATCTGTTCATCTCCCAATGAACTAAATGCAGAGAGAAGTTTCATTTGATTTGTTTTTCTTTCTCCTCTTTTCCTGACCTTATATGCTACATAATCCAGAAAATGACCCAGATGGAAAAGGCACTGGCTTTGAAGCAAGAGGCAGGAGGAAAAAAGAAAGAGGTGCAGTATAAAATCCTTGTATCCAGCCGATCACCCTGGGGAGAAATCTTTCTCCCCTAACTCCATCCCACACATGCTCCAGATGGTGTTATGGAGTCTTCTTGAGGGCAGAGGGAAAATCCAGTGGCCCTTCAGGGTCTCTGAGCCCTCCCGTCCCTTGCCTCCTGTCCTCCACACATTTGTCATAAGCCAATGTGAGCAAGAGATCTACTTCAACACTGAATCTCTGCCTCAGGACATTCAATGATGCCACACTCATCTGTTGTACATAATTTCATTAGCCAATTTTAATTTAGTCAAATTGACAATGTAGTTAGAGAACCAGAGTGACAAAGGTGGAAGTGTTTCACCCCCTCTCCCGTATTGTTTTTAGTTATGACTGTCTCTTTGTGCCAGAGTAAGCAAATAAGAGAGCAGTTGTGAGGAGGCACTTGGGTGGGTCAGCTGACTGAGCTCAGGTCATGATCTCATGGTCCGTGAGTTCAAGCCTCACATAGGGCTCTAGGCTGTCAGCACAGAGCCCACTGCAGATCCTCTGTCTCTCTCTCTACCCCTCTCCCATTTATGCTCTCTCTCTCTCAAAAATAAATAAACATTGGGGCATGTGGGTGGCACAGTCAGTTAAGCTTTTGGTTTCAGCTCAGGTCACGATCTCACAGTTTGTGGGATTGAGCCCCACATTGGGCCCGCATTGACAGTGCAGAGCCTGCTTGGGATTCTCTCTTTCTCTCTCTCTCTCTCTCTCCCTCTTTCTCTGCCCCTCTCCCACTCATGCTCTCTCTCAAAATAAATAAATAAACTTAATAAATAAATAAACATTAAAACAAACAAACAAAAAAATAAAGCATTAAAAAAAAAGAGTGAGTGGGGCACCTGGGTGGCTCAGTCAGTTAAGCGTCCAACTTCAGCTCAGGTCATGATCTCACGGTTTGTGAGTTTGAGGCCTGCATCGGGCTCTGTGCTGACAGCTCAGAGCCTGGAGTCTGCTTTGGATTCTGTGTCTCCCTCTCTCTCTCTGTCCCTTTCCCGCTCACACACTTTCTCTCTAGATAAATGTTAAAAAGAGAGAGAGAGAGAGAGAGAGAGAGAGAGAGAGAGAGAGAGAGTAGTTGTCATGCAGTATTGACTGACTCCAAAGTTTCCCCTTCCTGATATCCTGGACATGTCTATATGAAGGGCTCATGGCCTTCTTGCATGGACGTCTTAGTCTCATGCTGGCCTTCCTTCCATTGGCTGACAGGAAGGAGATGAGGCTAACAGAAATAGAGCTCCTATTATGTTTCACGTGCCTTTACTTATATTGGGTCATGTAATTTTCACAAAAATTCTACCTAGGACACAATACATTTTATAGTAAGAGAAAGATGAGAAAGCAGGCTCAGAGAGGCTAAGTGACTTGCCTGATGCCCTACAGCTGTTAGGTAGCAGAGTCAAACACTGCCAAAAACAATGTTTTTTTCTACTTTCCACTGCCAAACTTGCCTTAAAGGTTGACAAGCATGAAAAAACCCAAGCCTCACTTGTGGGGCTCACCTGCTCTACCGGGGCCGTAGGTTGCCATCCAGGTGAGGATGAACTTCTCTGGAGACTAAAGGCATATGGCATGAGCTGAAGTATTTCCTGAGGAAAGACTCACTGGAGGCTGGAGATGTCACAGGACACTGCCATGGCCTTATCCTCCCTTGGTTAGTCAGGCTTCTAGAAAACACAAGGGAAGCTCCTGGGCAAGTAGAAGATGATAGGGAATGATGTTCTGAGATCTTTGGAGCTGTGGGCAGGAGGACCGCTGGAACCCAGTTCTGAGATTGAAGAAGGTCCTTACTTGACCATATCTGACTCTCTGAGCACTGGAATGGACATCTGCCTCCTGTCTGGGAATCTCTCCCAATGTGACATCAACTCTCTGGGTGGTTAGCAGAGCTCAGCGGTACCCACAGCCTTCTCATTTTGTTCAGATTTGGTTTAAATTGGGCACATATGAGACACAAACAGCAAACTTGATTTTCATTTTGGAAAGGTGACAACTGGTCACAACTGAGACTGGCATAGTAACCCTTCACTATCACATTAGATGGGAGCTTCTCAGAGCTCTTGGAACAACGAAAAAGGCAAAAGAAAAGAAGGAAATCAAACATCTGAAGACCCCAGAAAAATAAGGAGGAATACAGGAGAGAAAAATGGAGGCTGTGGAAGTCCATTCAGTGGAAGTCCAGGGACTCCCTTGGGTGGGGAGAGACCCACAAAGACTGAGAATATCCCATTATTGACAAGGACATATGTCTTCTGGGGCAAACCTGCCTAACACTAAAGATTTGAGGATCTAATGAATTCTATTGGCCCTTCCATCTTTGTCCACAGTTAGCAGCAGGTTAATGTAAAGAGTCTGAAGTGGGAGCACCAATCCTAGTTCTGCAACTAACCAGCTGTGGGACCCTGAGCAAGTTCCTCCCCAGTCTGGGCCTCCGTGCCTTCATCTGTTTAAAAAAACAAAAACAAAACAAAACAAAACAAAACAGAACAAAACAAAAAGGCTCCTGTGATTCTGTCTAGGTCTAAAGCAGTGCAAAGCAAGGTGTTACCCATGTTTCTTCTTATACATAAGTTCCTAGACTAGGAACTTTCCTCTCCTTGAGCCTTAGCTACCCTACATTTCCAGGCAGTGAAAGATCTCTGGGAACATGTGCTATCAATCAGGAGATAGGAAGGAGGAAAGAAAGTCATTCTACTAAATAATGTTATTTCTAGAAAGAAGTCTCTCCAACCCCAAATCTATTCTATTCTCCATTGCTGGATTAACTTCTTTTTTTTTTTTTTTAATTTTTTTTTTCAACGTTTATTTATTTTGGGGACAGAGAGAGACAGAGCATGAACGGGGGAGGGGCAGAGAGAGAGGGAGACACAGAATCGGAAACAGGCTCCAGGCTCTGAGCCATCAGCCCAGAGCCCGACGCGGGGCTCGAACTCACGGACCGCGAGATCCTGACCTGGCTGAAGTCGGACGCTCAACCGACTGCGCCACCCAGGCGCCCCCGGATTAACTTCTTAAAACCAAGGTTTACTATAAGCCACTGTCTACCTATTACTTGTCATTTACCACTGCCTACTAAATAACAAGCAAACTCCCAAGGGGTGCACAAGGTCCTTCTCAATCTGATTCAACCTGTTTTTGTTTCCCCACAACCTATTGTCCCCTATCTTTTCCACCCTCCCTCCATCTCTTAAAATCACACCCAGGAGTGCATTAGTGGCTCAGTAAGTTGAGTGTCTAACTCTTATTTCAGCTCAGGTCATGATCTCACAGTTCATGGGGTGGAGCCCCACCCGGGGCTCTGTGTTGACAGCATGGAGTCTGTTTGGGATTCTCTCTCTCCCTCTCTCTCTCTCTGCCCCTCCCCTGCTCATGTTCTCTCTCTCTCAAAATAAATAAATAAATAAACAAACAAATAAATAAATAAATATTAAAAAAATAAAATCACACCCAGATCACAGGGTACTTCTCAACTTCTATATCTTCCATGAAGACTTTTTAGACTAGTTTAGCTTTGTATAGGGATATTTTCTAATGCATCTGTTGTCTCCCCTAATATCAAGCCCGTCTGGAACAGTCTCTGTCTCATTTGTGGGTCCTGCCAGGAGCTGGTAGAGTGCTTGATATGAACCTAGTATATGCAACTTTAAGAGAATGCAACTAAAATAGAAAAAACTGGGTCCAGGGACCCAGAGCAGGAGTTCTTGGAGGTGAGTAAAAACAGCAACTTGGGGAAGAAGGTTTTGGATGAAGTGGGAGGAGTGGATAGCATAGAATTTAAGGATCCTTTCAACTCTGATATTTTGTGTTTCTATGAAGAACACTGGACATTTCTTCAACACAGACTCTTTAGTTTCCTGATAAATCTTGGAGCCTTGGGTTTGGAGGTCCTGTCTGTAGCAAGAGCTACCCACTCCCAGCCAGTGCAATGCCTCTGAGCAGGGCAGTTGCAGACCCCTGGACGGGAGAAGCGCAGGCAGCTGGGAGCAGACAGCTCCCTTAAGTGGAGCACTGCCTTTTTAGTGCAGGTGGAGGCTGCGGCTCTGCCTGGTGGTTTTTGCTTTCCCCATCTGCCTGCAGTTCAGTTTGCCTGCTGGTGCCACTGTGGTATTGGGGCTGGAGGAGGTTGTCTCCTCAAGATGTGAGCACAGTCTAAGCCTTCCCAGCCTCCTCCACATGTGCACTGCTGAGATGCCCTTCAATGGGAAAGAGAAGAAGAGAGCTGAAGTTAGAATGTCTGAAGGTTGCAATAAATATGGGAGGTTCTCTGAGTGCTTAAAGGGTCCTTCTGAAATCCTCTGGCCTCTGACCTTGCTGCTGAGGTGGCCAGGGCAGACCCAGCACAGGCATCCTCCAGACACTCTGGTCAGACTGCCTCTTAGTGATCAGCAGAAGGTAAAGAGCAACCTCAAGGCTCATTCCCTCAGACTTCCATCCCTTGACAAGCTCAGTTAATTCCCCATTGTTTCTGCCTCCCTAGCTGTGTGGTGGCTTCTGTTCTCAGGGTTTTTTTTCATTATCTTCATGGATAAGAGGGTGGGAGGGAAGGAACCAAGGTTGGGGGATCCATCAGGTTCCAGGCCAGCTTGTGTTGGTACTGTATTCCCCTTCCAACCTCTGCTTGGGAGACCAAATGAATGTTATCAGTGACTCAGAGAACCTTCTGTCAAGGTCACTCTGTTCTGCCTGATGCTATCTCTGCTGTCTGACATGAGAACTGATTCTGTTCTCCACCTCCTACCAGCCTCAGTGCAATCCTGGGCACTGGATGAGCTAACAAAGAGTGCCCCATCTGTTGGCTGGAGATCATGTAGAGTCTCGCTATGCCAGGACAGAAAGTCTTTAAGTTTCTGCCTCCCTAGCTAGTCGGTTCCTGTGTGGTATAACCCTTTCTCTCCCTGAAGCTTCCTTGAAAGCTGAGGGAGAACCAGCCTTGAAAGTTCCCTTGTTTTCTTGCCTGCCTGGGTTTTCAAACTCGGTGGCCCTTGGGCACCACAGGGAGATCTGAGAAGGATCTGAGAAGGAAGGGCCACTGTAGGCCTTACCATTACCCTCAGCCATTTGAGTCTGAACCTTAAGTGAATTCAGAACCTGGTGCTCTACATGTGAGGCATGGCATATTTTCCTTTCAAGGGATTTATAATCTAGGCAGGGAGGAAGGATAGAGAAGCTAAATACTAATACATGGGAACAGATGCTCAATGGGTGTGACAGTACATATTGCAAATTTAAGGAAAAGGGAGCCAATAGGGGGGCGGTCTTTCTCCCATAGCTGATGTCCTTTCTTCCCTCTAGACCAAGCAGGTGCAGCCCCTCAGTAGTGAGCATACCCCTCATGTCTCCTCCTATTGAGCCAGGACACACTCACCTATTGCTCACCACCCCACCATCTAGAGTTATTTGAGTTCCTGGGGAAAGGTGCTGGCAAACCCAAGCTTTGTTTCCCTGCCTCCTTAGCTTTCTCTTGCCTCCTTCCCTTGCATGCCTATACTCAATTCTCTCTTCAGCAGGAATATAATGTTCAGCTGCTTTACACCCACTCTCTGAATGCTGCCAGCGAATAATGACTAAGGTGGTGGGTGGAAGTACAGCAAGTTGAGACCAATTTAGCAGTCCAGGATGCCAGGAGGAGGGTGATTTAGCAGCAAATGGCTTTGCAACTGCAAGGAGAGTGAAGATGCCCCCAAAGCCAACAGGCCAGTGAGCCAAGTGCACAGCCCCACCCTGGTGCCTCAGGCAGGGATTGCCTCAGCCACCTGGCAGTCTATGCATTGCATTTACATTCGTGCAAAGGACAGGGTCTGTCCTTCAACATCAATTGATTTCCAGAATAATGCCCATCTTCACCCCTGATCTCAACTCCACTTTGACACTTTTGAGGGGTCTGTGTCCTTGTGTACCCCTTAGTCTGAAAGTCTCACCTAGATTTATCCCTCTTCTGGTGGATGCTATGTCCTGGGAACTTCTGCAGCTCTGAAGGGCTGATGGCAATTCAAAAGACTGCTCTGGCATGGCAGAAATTGAGGTTCTGTGGCATCAAGGAGGGGTGCTGCCAAGTACACTTTAGATAATGCCATGGAGAGACCAACCCAAGTAGACACAGGTGTGGATCTTCCAGGTCCTGCCATCTGGGGATGTCTGAGGATTCATGCTATGGCATGTGACTGTGAGTGTGGATATCAGAGGAGAGCATGTCTCAGTGGGAGAGATGAATGAATGAATTTGGGGTGTGTGTGTGTGTGTGTGTGTGTGTGTGTGTGTGTGTGTCTGCCTGCTAGCAGTCATCCTTAAGGCAGTTATCTTCTCCCACAGTGATTAACTGACTTGGAAGCAATTCTGTGGGTGATCTGTATAGGGCAGCTCCTTACTGCCTTTGTTCCAGGTACTGGACAAAACCCACATCACATCTGTTTAGACACCAATTTGGCCTGTCACTTAGTAAGAAAAATCACCACTCTACTGGATTGATTAGAACAATTAGTTTTAGCTGATAGCTAACACATATACACCCTCACATTCTGTCTGCCATCAGGCCTAATGATAGGGTGGTAATAGCCTTGGACTGGGGGTCAGGAAAACTGAGTTCAAATCCCAGCATTCCACTTAAAATTTTGGGTGAGCTCCTTCACCTCTGATCACCTCATTGAGTTTTCCCATATGTCCAACTGTGGAAGATATCTTCTTACAGGGTTGATGATGATGATACTAATAACACCATCACCAGCAACATTAATATCCCTTTTGAAGTGGACAGTCCTGTACAAATAAAAAGAGCTGTTAAAATTATTATTATAGGAAGCCTAGGGATGATGATAGGCCGTCAAGTAGAAGTTGATGTCTGTCAGGAAGCAACAGAGTAACAGAAGCAGGATGGAGATTGCAGACACAGGGACAGCTTTGCCAAACGGCAGTTAGCCTGAAGCTCAATGCGGCCATGCTTGATTTTTGACACATCCCCACCCACTTCTCTAAATCCTTGGAGAAGGGGATCCAAAGTGATTCTGCACACTCATTTTGCTGAAGGCAGTTGTTAGAGGTGAGTTACCTCATATCTTTCATTTCCCAGTTCTGTCTGCTCTCAGTGTCTTCCTGAGTTGCATGGAAGGAGGAAACAGGCTCCCACCAGGATTCCCCTTGGGAATAAAAGCTCCATCTCCTCAGGTCTCAGCTTGCATCTTGAAACTATAACCTTGCTGCTGCTATGTCTACTCTTTTTGCACATCCCTGAAGCTCAACTTCAAGGTTTAGTTCATGACCACCTCTTCCCTGGTGTCTTTGAGATCACCTCCCTCATGCTGTGCAGCTGCCATGTTCAAAGTTAGTACAATCCAATTTTCAATGTACTTGTCATTGATTCATGTGTTCTGGTTCTTCTTTTCAATTTTCATCACAATTTTTATTCTCAAGGCATTATTGAAACATTTCTTAAAATCCCCCAACTCCGTGGTACCTTCCATGGATAAAATCTTTAATAAATAGTGAAATGCAGTTTTAGGAAAACTAAAATAATCTCAGACCTCTGAGAAGGCATGTGGCAACCTTTGAGAAATAATAGGGTTGTGTAAAGGGTATGGGAAGGAGTCACCAGACTGTAATCATGTGACCTTGGACAAATCATGACCAGATTACTTCCCCAAACATGGTAGCAATTCACACTCCCAACAGCAGCTTATGAATGTCTATTTTAGATCGGTGGTTTTCAAACTGTAGCAGCATAAAGATCTATTCAAAAGCTACCTCTGAGTCCTACCAGTTAAATTACCTAAAGATTCCCCAGACAGCTAGATACTACTTTGTTGGCAAACCCCTAGAAACACCCCATCATTGCCCTGGAACCACTGCCCTCCTGGGGTTCCAAATGCACAATTTTAAAACCTCAATTCTAGACCCTAGCAACTCCCGCTTATATATATTTGTGGGTTGACTGAACCTGACATAGAGTGCCTATGTTTGAAGGGTGGCTGGGAGCTAGATTTTCCTTAGGTTTCCAACTGGAGTCAGGAACTGAGATGGAGGAGCCCTGTCTAGGCAGCGGCCCTGAAGGAGGTGACCCAATAATAAAGGCAGGAAAGCAGAGGCCACACCAAAGAAGTGTGTCCATGCAGTAACCTGCTATTGGGAAAATGCTCCCTGCCAATGGTCTCTGACAGTTCTTTTCCTTCCCATTACTTTATTAAACAAGCATTTATTAAGGGCCTAATCAAAGTAGCCACAAACTATGCTCTGAGCTAGGCATTCACAACATTATCTCTGCCTCTAAGAACTTAGCAGGCTCTTCAGAACCAGTGAGTAAATGCCAGGATAGCATGGAAGAACTCAGAGGAAGCCATGTGACCCAGAGAAACTCAGGGAAAGGAGAGGGGAAGTTTTCTTGAAGGTGTTGATTCTCATGGTTAAAACCAGAATTGCAAGTGGGAGCTTGTTAGGTGGAGGTAGAGGGAGAGGGACAGGGCAAGGATATTTTGCAGAGAGGAAACATGTATTTCTATTTTTAAAGCAGAAGAATATGGAAAGAGCCAGGGCAGGGGTGCCTGAGTGGCTCAGTTGGTTAAGCGTCTGACTGAGGCTCAGGTCATGATCTTGTGGTCTGTGAGTTCAAGCCCCATGTCGTGCTCTGTGCTGACAGCTCAGACCCTAGAGCCTGCTTCAGATTCTGTATCTCCCTTTCTCTCTGCCCCTTCCCCACTCATGCTCTCTGTCTCAAAAATAAACAAACATTAAAAAAAAAAAAAGTAAAAAAAAAATAGCCAGGGCTGAGCTGAGCAGAGTTCAATTCCTTTCTCCTCCATTTTCTACCCTAGCTACGTTATTAATTTCCTGGTCTAATAATCATACACCCTGCAGGGCTGTGCTGAGGATTAAATGAGATAATGCATAACAAGTACTGTGTACATAGTATACTCAGTGAATGTTAACTATTGCCCATTACACCGACTATAAGGTGGTTAACCATAGGTTTGCCTTCATTACCTTATTCATCTTCGTAGCCTCACTGCCTGGCCCAAAGCCTTGCATTTTGTAGGTATCCAATGAATATTTATTAAGTGAATGCTGAATAAGTACAAAGGCATGTAAATAAATTTTCAGGATTAGAAAGCCATTTTTTATATGGCTGGAGCCCATCTACCTCTTTGTCCAGACAGACAGACATAGGCAAACACATGGCTTCTCAAGACTGCATGGCAAATCTTTCCCTCACATACTCCCAAAGCAATGGGTCTCCCAAAACACACCTTTGACAGCAACTATTTCACATACATCTACTGTGGCACACACAGACAGGAGGCTCCTCCTGCAGACACAAATGCACACGCTGGATTGTTAAAGCAGGTTTTACTTCATGAAGTGCACAGAGGCTGCCATAAATGTTAAATAACAACCATCTCAAATGTCCCATCCTCCTTCTTGCTCTCACATAGACACTTTTGAGAGACAACCTTTTTTTCTCCACCTGGGTTTTTTCTCACCTCATGAAGAGTGAATGTCCACACTCACATCTTCTCAGCTGAGAGTTTATCCTTTGACTTCCTAACTTTGCTCCCACTAGCAGTGGACCTCAGGGAAATCCCTGCCCCTCTCATGCCTCAGTTTCTTCACTGGTAAAACATAGAGAATTAACAATGCTTCATGCCAACCTGGTAGTTACATTGTGAGGATAAAGGAGATAACAAATGAGATAATGTCTGTGATGTGCAGAAAGCACCTCAGAAGAAAGGCACTGGATAAATATAAGGTGTAAATGCCACACCTGATTAGTGTGTGTGCCTCTGCCCACAGATTTCCACCCACACACTCTGCTCTTCTCCACCCTTGAACACAAACACCCTTCCTGCCTGTAAATGCAGTCTCAAATACCCATTTTCATGTATGTACAAATATATACACACTTTCAACACCTGTATTTTCTGCAGAATGCCCACAGAAAATTATTTTTGAACTTAGAGGAAGCTCAGGTTACAAACTCTAGCTCCTACCTACAGAATCACTTCAAGGGTACCTGGCGCTGGAAGAATTGCCAAGCAGACGGCTCACCTCTCTGTGGCTGGGCTGCTCAGCTCCCATGACTGCAATTAGGCTGCACTACCAGCAGAGCAGGAGACCCTTTATCTGGTACAGCTCTTGCCAAGAGCTCTCCAGAACTCAATGCCTCCACACTAGTTTGCCAGCATCCAAGACCCAAGATCAGGGCTGATGGTTGCAGGAGGGTGTGGATGGAATGGGAGAGGAGGGACCCAGGAACTTTAGATGCTTAGATCCCTAACACTCTTTGTTCCTGGGGAACTGAGTGCTCTGAAGCTAACAAGTCTCAAGCACTTTCCTAGGCCTGACATACTTGTGGGTGAGAAGAACACTCATTTTCTCCACAGTTTACTCCTTTCCACTTGGAGCACGAAGGAGAAAGCTCACCTGGCTTGTGGTGTTTTGGTGCCTGTTGCTGCTGAGTTGTATGCTCTGAAAGATGGAGTTAAGTATGTTGAAGGGTGTGGTGGGGGGTGTAGGGAGTGGGGGGCTGGCTGCCTATGGTGGGTGAAAAAAAGAAGTGAATGTAGTGTGTGTGGGTGTGGAACTGTGCGTGTGTTAATTTGGCTAAATGGCAACTCGAGGACTGATCCTGGTGACCCACAACTCCAGGGTGCCACTTACCTTCATTCATTAACCCCCTCTCTACCCACCTCAGCCCCTGTGACATATTCCTTCAGTGAAACATTACAGACCTAACTGTATCGCATCCCTGCCACCCTGTGAGTGCAGACACAGCCCATCTCCATAGTTCAGAAGTCAAAGTGCAGTGACCGGACCCCAGCTGTCAGACCCTCTGTCTAGGACCTGGCCCCCTCAGGGCTCACGCACACTCCCCTTTTCCTCATCTCAGACATCACTTAATATCCATCAAGATCAGATTAGGGGCTTGGAGTAGATAAAACCAGTCTCCGGGAGACCGAGACAAAGAGGACAGACGCAGCATCCTTTTCTCCAGACTGGGACCAGAACAGCAGCACCCACCCCGGCAGAGGGAGAGACCCTGACAGTTTCATGCAGAGACAAAGACACCTAGACAGAATCTGACATAGACAAAGACCGACGGACGCACGGACGCACTGGCACGCCGTGAGGAGTGCAGTTTCCCTGGGAGCCCTGGTGCGGGTGCCGCGGCTGCAGACACTTCTCAGGAGCGACCCCTCGTCCACCGCACCTTACCTGCCCCCTTGAGCCTCGGACTGACTTGAGAATTTTTTTTCAGTGTGTTTCGCAGTGTGTTCCCGGTTGTCTTAGCAGAGCTGCCGGACGAGCGGGTCCCGCGGCGCCGCCACAACTCGCGGCTCTGGCTAGCTGGACCAGGCGGGCAGAGAAAGTTTCGGCCTCCCGGCGCGTCCGCCGCCCGCCAGCTCTCCGCGCGCCGGCCACCGCGCGGGGTCCCGGAGCCGAAGGCGGGGCGGGGCGGGGCGGGGCGGAGCGGAGTGGGGCGGGGCCAGCGCCGGCACCGCTCATTGGCTGGGGCGGGGCCTGCAGCCTCTCACTTGCGGCTCGGCGGCCTTTGTTCACCGCTGACAGCTGGGGCTGCTCTAGACCTCTGGGCTCCTTGGCGTCCGCCGTCCGCCGTCCCCCATCTCTCAGCTCTCACTTCCAGGAGACCCCGCCGGGCGGCCCTGAGTCTTTCTCGCCACCCACCCCTCCACCCCGCCCTTCCCTTTCTCCTACTGTTCTATCTTGTTCTTGTCCCTTCATTTTTTTTTTTTTCCTTTTATTATGTGCACTCCGTTCTTATTCCTTCCGGTTTCCTTTATCCATTCCTTCGCTTTCTCCTTTTTCCCGTATTCCTCTCCTTCTTTATCACCCCTTCTAGTTACTCGCCAGTTTCCTTTCCCCAGCACGGTCTCCCTACAGCAACCCCCAAATCCCGCAAAAAGGTTGGATTTCTAGGTTCAAAGAGGGACCCGCAGCCTTGGTGAAGGGCAGTGCTTCACCCTGCTAGGACTATAGACTGGAGGCCGGAGCACTGGCACTCCCACTCCTAAGACATTTCAAAGGCAAACTTTTTCAGCTTCCTCGCGGGGACTCGGTTTCAAGTGATAGCTGAGGCCTATTTCAAGTTTATAGCTTTAATTCTCACCCAGTGCATTTTTAACGCTATCATTTTCTCTACCACTCCCACTTTTAACTTCTAGCAATTGAGCTAGGAAGGAAACCCAATTTACAAGCTTTGGTAGGACAAAAGACCAGTTAAATGGGGTGCTGGGTGTGGCATGAAGCTCTGATCCTGAGAGTTCACCCAGGCTAATCCGCTAAAACCACGAATAGCTCTACCCGGGGAATGCCATCTTCAGCCAAAAGAGGTGTCTATGTGTGGAGGAGGGAAGATGGAGATGGCTAATCTCTGATTACAAGTAGAGTGGGGGAAGACAGCCCCAACAGAAGCAACATCATTTTGTTTCAGCCACCCCACTGCTCAAAACTTTGTAAGAGATCCTTACTACTTCCAGATCTTGACTCTGAAAACCCCTACTCTCAATCCCAGGCTTCCTGGAAGGCAATACAACATAGAGTTTAGGAGCACAGACAGGCTCTGCTAATTGTCTTCTCTGCATCCCTGAGCTAGAGCATTAACTTCCTTATATCTCAGTTTTTTTGTTTTTTTGTTTTTTGCGTTTATGAAATGGGGGTAACAATTCCTGGAATGTAAACTTTCTGAGGGCAGGGACTTGTTCTCTTTTGTTCTTTTGGTCTGCTCTGTTTACAGATGTATCCTCAATAACTAAAACTTGGGTAGCATATAGTAGTCATTCAATAACTGCTTGTAAATGAACCAATTCCTAGTTCATAGGTTTGCTATGAGGATTAAATAAGAATCCTTGGCATGTGATAAGTACATACACATGGTAGCTATTACAAATAACATTACAACTTTTTTGAATCAACTCCAAAGGCTATTCAGCCTTCTCTAAACATCACCTCTTCTTTTTCACCTCTGTGTATACTTGTCACTCAGTTTGAGAAGTCTTTCTCTACCTGTCAGAATTTGAGACCTAAAACACAATCCTTATTTACCCCTTCTTCCATCATCTCAGTCAAAATGACAGTTCCTTTCTCTAAAGCTCCATGCCTCTTATGTCCCATTCATTGACACAGCATATGCAAGCTTGCTTGCATGGCGGCTGTTACTGCAGGTCTGTCTTTCTCTAGACCATGAACTATGTAGAGTCAGGGACTTGGTGTGCTCCCTCACAGGTGGGAGTTTCTCAGAAACATTTGCTGAGTGGTTTAATATAGACCAAACATCTCAGCACTTAAGAAAAAAAAAGGTATTATCTTGGAAGGTAGAATAAGGGGTCAGGTTGGCTTCAGACTTCAGTCAAACTAATTTTTGTGTTTTTAGATGTGAAATTCCATGGAAGGGGAAAAAAGTCCTGGAAGTCTGTTCCTCATTCTGGCCCTACAGTTACTACTTAAATGCTCTTGGATAAGCCACATCCTTGACTAGTCCTCAGTTTCTTCATCTGTAGTAGTTTGAATGAGACTCTTTAAGGGCATTCATCCAGCACTGACATAGTGTGACTCTCTGATAGAGACCTTCTAGGGAGAATATAAAGCATGATGTGTAGCACTCTTATAATGACTGAGTTAGGCAAAGGGTATGGGCAGTGTGTTGGTGTGTTGGTAGAACCAGGATACAGTATGAAATAACAGAAATGCCCTGTGCAAGGGATGCTTCAAAGATAGAATGGGGTGCATTGAAAGTGGGGGTGGAAGTAAGGAAACAGAATAAGGGGAGGAGAGCTGCCATGGTACTGTGTGTGTGTGTGTGTGTGTGTGTGTGTGTGTGTGTGTGTTTTCCTAAAAGCCTCAGGAATGTGGTCTCCAGAAGCAGAAAGCCATAATTAGCTCCCTGATTCAGCTGTTGGGTATGGTAACACACTGACTCGCTGTGTCTGCCCCTGACGCCCCTGTTGGGATTCTCGATGTGGCTCCTCTTCCTTTTTCTGGTGAAGGGGCGCTGCCCTAACTGGGCCCCAGGTGTCCCATCTGGACCTCTGCATCCTTCAGGCTCTCCTTTGCCTGTGCTTAGTCTGGAAAGATGGGTCACAAAGCATTTTTTTGTAAAAAATTCCCTACCCTCCTCATCTGTTCACCACCTAAGATTCAAGTAGTTTGCCATTCTGGCTTCTATCTTTAGGATCTCAGACTGATCACATAGGACCAGGCCCATGGACCAGTTAATCTAACAGCCTCTCTGGACTAGATACACCTCTGCCTTTCTCAATGTACTTTCACCTATTACAACTTAAATAATTGTCCATCTTGTCTGTGTGTTCTTCTGTAAACTTCTCATTCAAAAGACTATATCCTTCTTGTTCAACATTGAATGCCCAGTACATTGTTGGTATACAGAAAGCACTCAGAAATATTTGAATGAGGTCTATAGAGGGGGGAAAGATGATATTTTAGAAAGAGGAATGGACTCAAATACAAAAGAATCACATCTACTCCCACTTCTTCACATTTGTGGTCTTTTTAAAACCTTTCTGAGACTCTGTTTTGCTCATTGGTAAAATGGGCTTATTAACACTATCCTCACCTGTCTTGTGGCAATGATGCAAAAATGAAAAGAATTAATGAAGTTGAAGGTGGTAAGAAAAGCAAAACATGTAAAATAGTTGTTTAATTGTTTAATATTATTTCAAGTCTAAAACTCCAGATACTTGTGTTAGACAGTAAGAAAAGCTGACTATAGGGGCGCCTGGTAGGCTCAGTGGGTGGAGCATGTGACTCTTGATCTCAGGGTTGTGAGTTTGAGCCCTATGTTACGTGTGGAGATTACTTTAAAAAAATAAAAATCTTAAAAAAAAAAGAGCTGACTATATTTAACTGAGGTTGGGTAATCTCCAAAAGTAGATGAGAAAATATAGTGCTAGATCACTGAGTCACTACTGCATCTATATCCAAGCTACCTAGGAAAGTACAGGAAGGCTGATTTTTCTGAAAGTCAATCCAATGCCTCTTGACCTGGAAGGATGCCCCACCAGTGTCCTGTCTCCCTCCATGATTGGGGGGTGGGGGAAACAGTTCCCTTGGAATTTTCCAGATGTTTAGTTCTTATAACCAGAATTTACATTCCTTCCCTGTTTGTCCCTGGACACCTTGTACCTCTTATCCCTGAACTTTAGTAAACTCTTATTTGCATTGGGAGGAACATCTCTTCCTTGACTTCTCTGGGTGTTATGAAGACAAATAGGATAAAATGCGAGTAATGCTTTTCCTTTCCTAGAAAGTACTAAATGACTCCAAGAAATTGTTAATCATTATCATCAGGAGGATTATCATGTAGAACTTCATTCTGAGTACTTAATCTGTATTCGGGAGACCAGGGAAGTTGTAGAGGGAACAAACACCTTTAGGAGCCCTAGGGAGAACATGCCGATGTTAGAATTCCTATCAAATGAAGACTTTTTACACTTGCATGCTCAAGTAATCTCAAGAAGTTTGTCCATCCGACTCTTTCATTGAAAGGAAAACTGAGTCAAAGAGCAAGGTGAGAAATTGACCCAGCTTTACTGGAGCTGGGACCCCAAGGTTTTGAGGCATGTATCCTATTGCTGCCTCAGAAGCCTTGTAACTGATACAGTGCCTGAATGTGGTTTGGTTTGGTTAGTGGAGACCAAAGGCAGACAGCCTTCCCCTGAGCAGAAAGTAGTGAAACAGCCACATTGGCTAATGCAAAACCAGGGCTCAAATGGCACTAACTGGCTTCTAGTGTAAATAGGCTTTGTTCATCCATCAGTTGACAAGGCTCATGTGATAATCCTTTAGCAAACCCTTCAATGTAAATACAGGGTTGAACTAGATTACAGAGAAATAAGGAGGAAGTATTATGATTTGACATGTCCTGCCTCACTTCAAATACCATTTTCAGTGGGATACAATAGGCTATTTCTAATTCTGGTCTGGCATATCACCTGTTTTGGAATCTATCTCTTCTGTGGTTTTGACTAGTTTGTCTCAAACTGTAAATCAGGAGGATGTTTCCATCATAAGTAACAAAAAGCCCAAATCAAACTGGCCTAAACAATAGGTAACAAAAATCTCATGAATTAATACATTAAGAGATTAGCTTCCAGATTAGTTCATACCTTGGCTTCACAGTGTCATCATAGGTGAGGTCTTTGCATCTCTCTGTTCTGCCAATCTTGGAGTATGGGCTTTGCCCTCAGGATGTTTGCTTCATGACTTTGGTTGGATATGCCAGTCTAGTGGTCATACCCAGAACTAGTGATGGGCTGAGAAATAAAGGACCTTTTTTTTTTTTTCCTGCATCTCTTTCTTAAGATCAAGAAAACCTTTCCTGGAAGGCTCTCAGCTGACACCGGATAGGATTGGAGACACCATACGCAAGGAGTATGGCATACTCAAGGAGAATACCATAATTGACTTTGACCAATTGGTTGGGGTGGAATATATACTGGGACATACCTGTACATTTCACCTTTGTATACAAGGGGAAGAGGAAGCCATGGAGAAAAACAGTCATTGCTTGCCTATGATGTATCTCATCTTTGCTGGACATTTTATCTACAGTGTCTTACTTAAAAATCACAGAAATCACCATCTCTGTTTTCCAAATGAGTAAATTAAATAATGTACGCCAAATCCCACCACTAGTAAGTGAAGGAAAAAGGACTGGAATGCAAGTTCATCAAAAGCTTCTCCTCTCTCTATTGTTCCAGGCTATCTCTTCCAGTTGACTTCCAGGTTGACCCTTCTCAGCTCTACCCAAGACTGGAGACCCCCGAAATGAATTGAAGTCTTCCAGGAACCACTATAAGCACAAGAGATAAAATAGCTTTCTAGTATCTCCAACACCTCCCTGTATGCCCCCTTCCTTACCTATTCACCTTGATTTCTCCCTCTTCCTCAGCATGTATGTCTCCTTGGTTCTATACTGCTCCCCACCTTCATCAAAGCCACATTCATCTCTTTTCCCTTGCTTTCCTTCAAACCATAATAGAAGTCTTTCAAGGCCTTCCCCAAGCCCTCACTTAGTCCTCCTGGGTCCCCTACCCCCAATTCACTGAAGCCTATCAAATAGCCTACCTATGTCCTGCTATTCTTTCATTTATTGTGCATTTTGTAACTCATATTCTATTATTTCAGGTGAATGCATCTTGTTTTCCTCGTAGATGTTTAAGTGCTCAGCCCAATGCCTGGCACATGATAGGCACTCAGCAAATATTTAATGACTAAATGAGGGCAGGGACCACCTCTTATTTTTCTATATTCCTAATAATACTTAGCCTGCCAATGAGCATATGGGTGGTGACTAACAGACTAATTTACCTTGGGCTAATTTCTCCCTAGGGCTGAGGATCCACATGCAGATGAAGAAGTTGACATGACCTTTGTCAGTTCTGAGGGAGGTCTTTGGCAAATGGACCCTGTCAGGCTCACATTTACTCATATCCCTGAACTCTTTTAAACAAACAGAGCATATGAGAGCATGGCTTCTGGGAAATCATTTAGATCCCTTATGGGGAATGCTGGCATGATCATTTCCTTCCCCCAAGAGGGAGGGGTTGGAGGGGATAACAGAGGCTTTTTAGACCCTGTGTGCTGAAATTTAATTCACACACTTACTCAGTCATTTCTCAGGAAGCTGCTGGGAGTGGGGGGGGGGTCCCAGACGGAAAGGCTGATGTTGTACCTTAAGAGTTGGTAGGATCAGACACTGCTCTTCTGGGATGAGAAGCTACTGCTGGCCTGCCTGGCTTTTTCATTGAAATCTCCAGGTCACTGCACCTCTCAACAAGCATTGTGATTCTCCCCTTAGGTCTTCTGGGGTTAACCTCACTCCCTATACTTTATATGTGAACCTCTCTAGATGTTGACCACACATTTTGCTTTATTCCCAGACTGACTACAGTCACCATGAGAAGGCTTCAATCTTATTGCCTGCAAAAAATAGAGGAGCTACGGAAAGGGACAGAGGAGTGGAGGTGGTGGGTAGCTGTACCAGGTATTCTCTCAGGTTACTTTCAGCATTCTCTGACTCTTTTTAGCTAAGTTTGCTAGAAACAAAAAAGAAGGATTGTTGCAGCAGCCAGGTGAGCATTCCATCCAGAAGAGGCTTTTAGTAAACTTTGAGAAGTTTGTTTTCATGATACAATCAAGGCAAAATGTCAAATAGCATCAGTTTGCTGGAGGTTTCCTAGTACTAGTACCTATCTCACAGTGCTTAGCACCACACCTGTCATACAGAAACCCCTTTAATTATTTTCTTTGATACCTCTCCTGCCCCTGTCCGAAACCCAGTTGGGAAACTTTGGCCAAGTCTCCTGCCCATACCCTCGGTTTCTGGCACTTTCGAGTGGTATTGACGATGTAATTCCACAGGGAGGGACACACACACACACACACACACACACACACACACACACACACAAATATAAAGCAGATTAAAATATGTTTACTAAAATTCTTGGGGATACTGTGATTGCTATACAATGGAGCATATCACACTAAGCTGAAACCAATAGGTTTATATTGTTTCCTTCCTAGCTCCACTGTCCACCTCCTTTCCTAAAATCTTTGAATTTTATCAAAGAATATAGTCTAATGAATGAGGCAAGAGTGAACTCTATGGCACTAGCATGGGGAGAGGAGTCACCTGGGAGGGCAATGGGACTTCATCTTGTCCTTGAGATCCCAAAATTGGGTTCCCAGCAGAGCTAGGATGCTAAGAACAAAAGAACTAACTTGAAGTTAAGGGGGAGGCAGCCAGGGGACCCTGTCCAAAATGGCAGCTTGAGAGGAAGTAGCTGACTGCCTGTTCTGGAACCTCTCAGAGCAGTGTTTACCATGTTCTCTCTCATTAATCCTATTTAAAGCTGAGAGGGGAGGCGGGGAGTCCTGTTTCAACTTGCAGTGGTTAGGTTCCCTGCTGCCACTGCTGCAGGGCTAAGCCTAGTGCTGGGAGGGGGAAGGGGCTTTCTGGAGCCACCTCTGCTGGCTCGAAGCTTCTCAGAAGAGCTTCTCAGAATCCCTTTACCATTAGACCTGATTTTACTGGCCTGCCATGGCCTTAATCTGTGTTGAGGAAGAGGATGCTTGGTGAGAAGGCAGGAGGTATGACACTGACAGGGTGGCTGGTTGGCTCTTCTGGTAATGAAGGGGTGTTGGAGAAAGGTGAGGAACTCTCCATTGAGGTGCAGGTGGGAGAGGGAGAAACAAAAAGGAAGGGGCTCTTGTGCAAGAGTGCTTTCTGAGAAAGTGCCTCTCCCTCTGGGCATGGGGAGGTCTCTAGCTGGCTTAAAAACACATTCTCTCTTTGGGGTGCTCATAAAAAAGCCAGATCTAGGGAAAAAGGGCCTTCCTGGCCTTGAAGAGGTAATGTGTCAGTGAACCTACAATTAATAATGTAGGGTCAGCTTTTTACAAGGGAGAATAGTGGACAGTGTTTACCTCTATAGTATTATTTCTGGGAGACCAGAAGAGACTTTTTTTTCCCAAATATATTCCTGTGAGAGTCAATACTTGAGATTCATTTACACTGAGACAAAATCCTCTAGTATTATCCAAAGATTAGAGTTCATGGGTAGCTCTGATGTTTACTAGCTACATGACCATGAATGTCATTTAACCTCAGCTGATTATCTGTAAAGTGCACAGACTACCCCCCACATCTGTCATATATATCTAACTCAGTTGTCACCAAGGCCAAATCAGGTGACAATATAAAAATGCTTTTAAACCTCAAGTCACTATATATACATGGCAGTTGCATTCCTTTCACTCAGGGTACCTGCCACCCATGCAGACTTTAGGCCCCCAGTATATGTTTCCCAATAAGCTCTAAGAGCCAGACACTGAAATTTTATAACAAAGACAAGCTTTCTCTCTTAGTTATTTCTTCTTGTTCTGAAGACCCTTTCTTAGCCTGGGCTTCTTTCAGTTTGCCTGAAAAGATACCATGAAGAAGGTCAGAGCCTTTCCTGGCAAGACTGGCCAGCAGTTGAAAGATATGCTTGCCATATCATAAAAGTGAATTGGAAGTAGAATTAACCCATGGGAAAGACAGAAGCATCTAATCTCTAATGGTGTCTAAAGACTTAGTAGTAAGAGTAATGTGCCAACAGGAAGCCAAATTTGTAAGCTCATGTGCAGCACCAGCCACGTGACTTTATAAAAGAACTTAATTATTTTCTATCTTAGTTTTTTCCTCTCAGTAAAATGGAGATAATAAAATTTGTGTTTCCCTTTGGATTGCATGAAGGTGATGGGGGATTGTGAAGGAAAAGCTGCAAATGTGAGGTAGTTTAGACTCCTGGGGTTGTCAGGCATCCTTGATAAATGCCCATTTGGCAGTGCTCTTGCTATCTTGAAGCACAGCCAACTTCACTATGATTTGCATTAAACTCCCACAATGCTAGACACCATCATTATTGCCTTGAAAACAGTAGGGTAGAATATGCTATTTTAGGACTTAAAACCGAAAAGCAGAAGAAAAAGAAAAGAAAAGAAAATCAATGTGAGAATAAAGAGATAATTTAACAGAATTATACTCATGAGGAAAGGGAAGACATTATATATTAACTTCTAGTCAAGTGGAACTTGACATTTACATAGCAAGTGAAATCTCCACAGCTAAAATACAAGTTAACAGCCCTATTATCCCCAGGCAGAGAAAGAGAAAGAGAGATGCAAACTATGTCTAAGATGTCTAGGGGGATTTGAGGAAAAACAGTCTTGCTTTAGGTTGACAGAATCTTGGCCTGGTCATCAGAAGATGTGGTCCTTCAGGATTTCCTTTTCTTCCTCCAGAGTAGAGACTTAATATATTTGTACATACTTTATATTTTTGAAGTACAAACATCATCTCATTTGATCTTTGCCAATCTTTTAATGTAGGAAAAACAGAAACTATTACCCCCATTTAACAATTGAGAAAACTGAGGCTCAGTAAAATTAAGTTGTATAATTAACAAACTACAGAATAAAACAGAAGCCATTTCTTTCTTTGGTTCACATTCTTGACATCCAAGCTGAAAAACTCACCCTGTAATATGAATTTTGTAGAATTTGATGGGGATAAGTTATCCTATCCTACATCTCACCCAGAGCAAGAATCCTAACTACAACACACAAAACAAGTAGTTAGCCAGTTCTGCTTGATGATTTATATTAACAGAGAAGTCACAAACCATTTTATTTTTGATAAACCATTCTATCTTCGATATCTGTAAATGTTGGGGAGTTTCGTGAAATTAAAATAAAAATTTCTCTCTCAGTAATATCTATCTACCATTGAATTGTTCATTAAATGTTGAAGCTTGGGGCGCCTGGGTGGCGCAGTCGGTTAAGCGTCCGACTTCAGCCAGGTCACGATCTCGCGGTCCGTGAGTTCGAGCCCCGCGTCAGGCTCTGGGCTGATGGCTCAGAGCTTGGAGCCTGTTTCCGATTCTGTGTCTCCCTCTCTCTCTGCCCCTCCCCCGTTTATGCTCTGTCTCTCTCTGTCCCAAAAATAAACGTTGAAAAAAAAATTTTTTATATGTTGAAGCTTGAGCAGAGTTTAGAAATGATGAAATTATGGCTCTGGTCTAAGTAACAAATCTACCATGAGTTGGGGAATGAGCTCTGGCTCTGACTGCCAGTCTGGTTCTCTTATCCTCAGCACGATGCTGATTCTGATCGCTTGAGTCCTTAATAAGCCTTTCCCTCTTCCACATGAAAATCTTTCAGATATTTGAAAACCACAATCTAGTGTAAGGAGTCCACAATCTAGTGGAAAGGAGTTTCCTCCTTTCCAAATTTAATGTTCCCATTTTACTTTGCCATTACTCATATGATGTGATTTTCTCATTTACTCAACAAATATTTCAAGATATTTCAAGTATTTGAACCATACTCATCACTGTGCTAGGTGCTAGGAACAGAGCAGTGAACAAGATGGGTGTGTTGTCTTCTGAAGCTTAGAGTCTGGTAGGGACTATGGTCATTGAACAAATAAAATAAGATGTAGCAAGGTGCTACAGAAGGTACATGGATGTCTAGGAACTATTTTGGGGAGAACACCTAATCTGTGGTGCCACGAACCATCCTTGTTACTATGTGCCCACATGATGTCTAGTTAGGATCCTTATGAAGTGTGGGACCCTGAAGATGCCACATTAGTCCAAGTATTTGTTCAAGGCAGAGTGCAGCTATTCTCTCTTTCTTGTTCCCTCCCCCATCCACCCATTCTCTCTATCAACACACTAAATGTCTGTTAAAGCAAGGTAAGACTGAGTTTGCTTTTTACCAAATACACTGCATTGAGGTGTCCTCGAGTCTATATAATCTACTGTTCAGTCAGACCTGATTATTTTTATTTATTTATTTATTTTTTTAATATATGAAATTTAATGTCAAATTGGTTTCCATACAACACCCAGTGCTCATCCCAAAAGGTGCCCTCCTCAATACCCATCACCCACCCTCTCCTCCCTCCCACGCCCCATCAATCCTCAGTTTGTTCTCAGTTTTTAACAGTCTCTTATGCTTTGGCTCTCTCCCACTCTAACCTCTTTTTTTTTTTCCTTCCCCTCCCCCATGGGTTCCTGTTAAGTTTCTCAGGATCCACATAAGAGTGAAACCATATGGTATCTGTCTTTCTCTGTATGGCTTATTTCACTTAGCATCACATTCTCCAGTTCCATCCACTTTGCTACAAAAGGCCATATTTCATTTTTTCTCATTTCCATGTAGTATTCCATTGTGTATATAAACCACAATTTCTTTATCCATTCATCAGTTGATGGACATTTCGGCTCTTTCCATAATTTGGCTATTGTTGAGAGTGCTGCTATGAACATTGGGGTACAAGTGCCCCTATGCATCAGTACTCCTGTATCCCTTGGATAAATTCTTAGCAGTGCTATTGCTGGGTCATAGGGTAGGTCTATTTTTAATTTTCTGAGGAACCTCCACACTGCTTTCCAGAGCGGCTGCACCAATTTGCATTCCTACCAACAGTGCAAGAGTGTTCCCGTTTCTCCACATCCTCTCCAGCATCTATAGTCTCCTGATTTGTTCATTTTGGCCACTCTGACTGGCGTGAGGTGATACCTGAGTGTGGTTTTGATTTGTATTTCCCTGATGAGGAGCGACGCTGAACATCTTTTCATGTGCCTGTTGGCCATCCGGATGTCTTCTTTAGAGAAGTGTCTATTCATGTTTTCTGCCCATTTCTTCACTGGGTTATTTGCTTTTCGGGTGTGGAGTTTGGTGAGCGCTTTATAGATTTTGGATACTAGCCCTTTGTCCGATATGTCATTTGCAAATATCTTTTCCCATTCCGTTGGTTGCCTTTTCGTTTTGTTGGTTGTTTCCTTTGCTGTGCAGAAGCTTTTTATCTTCATAAGGTCCCAGTACTTCACTTTTGCTTTTAATTCCCTTGCCTTTGGGGATGTGTCGAGTAAGAGATTGCTACGGCTGAGGTCAGAGAGGTCTTTTCCTGCTTTCTCCTCTAGGGTTTTGATGGTTTCCTGTCTCACATTCAGGTCCTTTATCCATTTTGAGTTTATTTTTGTGAATGGTGTGAGAAAGTGGTCTAGTTTCAACCTTCTGCATGTTGCTGTCCAGTTCTCCTAGCACCATTTGTTAAAGAGACTGTCTTTTTTCCATTGGATGTTCTTTCCTGCTTTGTCAAAGATGAGTTGGCCATACGTTTGTGGGTCTAGTTCTGGGGTTTCTGTTCGATTCCATTGGTCTATGTGTCTGTTTTGGGGCCAATACCATGCTGTCTTGATGATGACAGCTTTGTAGTAGATGCTAAAGTCTGGGATTGTGATGCCTCCTGCTTTGGTCTTCTTCTTCAAAATTACTTTGGCTATTCGGGGCCTTTTGTGGTTCCATATGAATTTTTGGATTGCTTGTTCTAGTTTCGAGAAGAATGCTGGTGCAATTTGGATTGGAGTTGCATTGAATGTGTAGATAGCTTTGGGTAGAATTGACATTTTGACAATATTTATTCTTCCAACCCATGAGCATGGAATGTTTTTCCATTTATTTAAATCTTCTTCAATTACCTTCATAAGCTTTCTATAGTTTTCAGCATACAGATCCTTTACATCTTTGGTTAGATTTATTCCTAGGTATTTTATGCTTCTTGGTGCAATTGTGAATGGGATCAGTTTCTTTATTTGTCTTTCTGTTGCTTCATTGTTAGTGTATAAGAATGCAACTGATTTCTGTACATTGATTTTGTATCCTGCAACTTTGCTGAATTCATGTATCAGTTCTAGCAGACTTTTGGTGGAGTCTATCGGATTTTCCATGTATAATATCATGTCATCTGCAAAAAGCGAAAGCTTGACTTCATCTTTGCCAATTTTGATGCCTTTGATTTCCTTTTGTTGTCTGATTGCTGATGCTAGAACTTCCAGCACTATGTTAAACAACAGCGGTGAGAGCGGGCATCCCTGCTCTCAGGGAAAAAGCTCTCAGTTTTTCCCCATTGAGGATGATGTTAGCTGTGGGCTTTTCATAAATGGTTTTATGATCTTTAAGTATGTTCCTTCTATCCCGACTTTCTCAAGGCTTTTTATTAAGAAAGGGTGCTGGATTTTGTCAAAGGCCTTTTCTGCATCGATTGACAGGATCATATGGTTCTTCTCTTTTTTTTTTTTTTTTTTTTGTTAATGTGATGTATCACGTTGATTGATTTGCAAATGTTGAACCAGCCTTGCATCCCAGGAATGAATCCCACTTGATCATGGTGAATAATTCTTTTTATATGCCGTTGAATTCGATTTGCTAGTATCTTATTGAGAATTTTTGCATCCATATTCATCAGGGATATTGGCCTGTATTTCTCTTTTGTTACTGGGTCTCTGTCTGGTTTGGGAATCAAAGTAATTCTGGCTTCATAGAATGAGTCTGGAAGTTTTCCTTCCCTATTTCTTGGAATAGCTTGAGAAGGATAGGTATTATCTCTGCTTTAAACGTCTGGTAGAACTCCCCTGGGAAGCCATCTGGTCCTGGACTCTTATTTGTTGGGAGATTTTTGATAACCGATTCAATTTCTTCGCTGGTGATGGGTCTGTTCAAGCTTTCTATTTCCTCCTGATTGAGTTTTGGAAGAGTGTGGGTGTTCAGGAATTTGTCCATTTCTTCCAGGTTGTCCAATTTGTTGGCATATAATTTTTCATAGTATTCCCTGATGATTGTTTGTATCTCTGAGGGATTGGTTGTAATAATTCCATTTTCATTCATGATTTTATCTATTTGGGTCATCTCCCTTTTCTTTTTGAGAAGCCTGGCTAGAGGTTTGTCAATTTTGTTTATTTTTTCAAAAAACCAACTCTTGGTTTCATTGATCTGCTCTACAGTTTTTTAGATTCTATATTGTTTATTTCTGCTCTGATCTTTATTATTTCTCTTCTTCTGCTGGGTTTAGGCTGTCTTTTCTGTTCTGCTTCTATTTCCTTTAGGTGTGCTGTTAGATTTTGTATTTGGGAATTTTCTTGTTTCTTGAGATAAGCCTGGATTGCAATGTATTTTCCTCTCAGGACTGCCTTCGCTGCGTCCCAAAGCGTTTGGATTGTTGTATTTTCATTTTCGTTTGTTTCCATATATTTTTTAATTTCTTCTCGAATTGCCTGGTTGACCCACTCATTCGTTAGTAGGGTGTTTTTTAACCTCCATGCTTTTGGAGGTTTTCCAGACTTTTTTCTGTGGTTGATTTCAAGCTTCATAGCATTGTGGTCTGAAAGTATGCATGGTATGATTTCAATTCTTGTAAACTTATGAAGGGCTGTTTTGTGACCCAGTATATGATCTATCTTGGAGAATGTTCCATGTGCACTCGAGAAGAAAGTATATTCTGTTGCTTTGGGATGCAGAGTTCTAAATATATCTGTCAAGTCCACCTGATCCAATGTCTCATTCAGGGCCCTTGTTTCTTTATTGACCGTGTGTCTAGATGATCTATCCATTTCTGTAAGTGGGGTGTTAGAGTCCCCTGCAATTACCACATTCTTCTCAATAAGGTTGCTTATGTTTATGAGTAATTGTTTTATATATTTGGGGGCTCCGGTATTCAGCGCATAGACATTTATAATTGTTAGCTCTTCCTGATGGATAGACCCTGTCACTATTATATAATGTCCTTCTTCATGTCTTGTTACAGCCTTTAATTTAAAGTCTAGTTTGTATGAAAGAAGTTTGGCTACTCCAGCTTTCTTTTGGCTTCCAGTAGCATGATAAATAGTTCTCCATCCCCTCACTCTCAATCTAAAGGTGTCCTCAGGTCTAAAATGAGTCTCTTGTAGACAGCAAATAGATGGGTCTTGTTTTTTTATCCATTCTGATACCCTCTGTCTTTTGGTTGGCGCATTTAATCCATTTACATTCAGTGTTATTATAGAAAGATATGGGTTTAGAGTCATTGTGATGTCTGTATGTTTTATGCTTGTAGTCATGTCTCTGGTACTTTGTCTCACAGGGTCCCCCTTAGGATCTCTTGGAGGGCTGGTTGAGTGGTGACAAATTCCTTCAGTTTTTGTTTGTTTGGGAAGACCTTTATCTCTCCTTCTATTCTAAATGACAGACTTGCTGGATAAAGGATTCTCGGCTGCATCTTTTTTCTGTCTAGCACACTGAAAATCTCGTGCCAATTCTTTCTGGCCTGCCAAGTTTCAAAAGAGAGATCAGTCACGAGTCTTATAGGTCTCCCTTTATATGTGAGGGCACGTTTACCCCTTGCTGCTTTCAGAATTTTCTCTTTATCCTTGTATTTTGCCAGTTTCACTATGATATATCGTGCAGAAGATCGATTCAAGTTATGTCTGAAGGGAGTTCTCTGTGCCTCTTGGATTTCAATGCCTTTTTCCTTCCCCAGTTCAGGGAAGTTCTCAGCTATTATTTCTTCAAGTACCCCTTCAGCACCTTTCCCTCTCTCTTCCTCCTCTGGGATACCAATTATTCGTATATTATTTCTTTTTAGTGTATCACTTTGTTCTCTAATTTTCCCCTCATACTCCTGGATTTTTTATCTCTCTTTTTCTCAGCTTCCTCTTTTTCCATAACTTTATCTTCTAGTTCACCTATTCTCTCCTCTGCCTCTTCAATCCGAGCCGTGGTGGTTTCCATTTTGTTTTGCATTTCATTTAAAGCATTTTTCAGCTCCTGGTGACTGTTCCTTAGTCCCTTGATCTCTCTAGCAAGAGATTCTCTGCTGTCCTCTATATTGTTTTCAAGCCCAGCGATTAATTTTATGACTATTATTCTAAATTCACTTTCTGTTATATTATTTAAATCCTTTTTGATCAGCTCATTAGCTGTTGTTATTTCCTGGAGATTCTTCTGAGGGGAATTCTTCCGCTTGGTCATTTGGATAGTCCCTGGCATGGTGAGGACCTGCAGGGCACTTCCCTGTTCTGTGGTGTATAACTTGAGTTGGTGGGCGGGGCCGCAGTCCGACCTGATGTCTGCCCCCAGCCCACCGCTGGGACCACAGTCAGACTGGTGTGTGCCTTCTCTTCCCCTCTCCTAGGGGCAGGATTCACTGTGGGGTGGTGTGGCCTGTCTGGGTTACTTGCACACTGCCAGGCTTGTGATGCTGGGGATCTGGCGTATTAGCTGGGGTGGGTAGGCAAGGTGCACGGGGGCAGGAGGGGCAAGCTTAGCTCACTTCTCCTTAGGTGATCCACTTCAGTAGGGGCCCTGCGGCAGCGGAGGGAGTCAGATCCACTGCCGGAGGTTTGGCTCCGCAGAAGCACAGAGTTGGGTGTTTGCGCGGAGCGAGCAAGTTCCCTGGCAGGAACTGGTTCTCTTTGGGATTTTGGCTGGGGGGTGGGCGGGGGAGATGGCGCTGGTGAGCGCCTTTGTTCCTCACCAAACTGAGCTCTGTCGTCCGGGGGTTCAGCAGCTCTCCCTCCCTTTGTCCTCCAGCCTTCCTGCTTTCTGAGCAGAGCTGTTAACTTATGACCTCCCAGACACTAAGTCACACTTGCTGTCAGAACACAGTCCATCAGGCCCGTCCGCTTTTGCAAGCCAGACTCGGGGGGCTCTGCTTGGCCACGAGCCGCCCCTCCGCCCCGGCTCCCTCCTGCCATTCCATGGAGCGCGCACCGCCTCGCCGCCCTTCCTACCCTCTTCCGTGGGCCTCTCATCTGCGCTTGGCTCTGGCGACTCCGTTCTGCTAATCCTCTGGCGGTTTTCTGGGTTATTTAGGCAGGTGTAGGTGGAATCTAAGTGGTCAGCAGGACGCGCGGTGAGCCCAGCGTCCTCCTATGCCACCATCTTCCTACACTCCTCCCTGATTAATTTTTTAAATTGAAATGAAGCAATTCACAATTTACTTGTATTATGTTTCATTTTCTTGGTTTGGGTCCAGGATCCTAATTTGTAACAATCGCTTCTTATCTTTATTTCTATTAACAACGATATGTTTGCAAGAACTAGGAACTTATTCAGGTTATCTTAATTTATGAGAGTTTATTGTAAGGACAATAAAAGCCTTAGGACACCCCCAGTGAGGGCTCTGAGTAGGGAAGAGGAGGTAACCAAAGCAGCCCCTAAAGGAGAACAGCGCTGGGAACCAATCTGCCACATAGGTGTTCTCATTTCTCTACCTCTTTTTCCTATTCTACTCTCTGTTCTTTTCCTTCCTATTTCTGCCTGTGGCTTCTTTTTATTCTTGATTTTTTCTTATTGTCTTTTCTTGTGTTTTTCCACTTTTACACTATTCTATCAACTGCATTTGCTGCTTTGGACACCCAGAAGATCTCATTAAGTCAGCCATCCTTCTCAAGAATCAAGTGTCCATATGGCCCTGGCTATTTGGATCAGGCTTGCTCCTTGATCTAATCATCTATAGGCAGGACTCTGGCACTGTGTGGGAACAAGCATACTTTTCCACACATAAGGAATCTCTCAGAAGAAGGATGTAGATATGCGAGCCCCAGACCACAGTCTCAAAGACACTAAAAGTGTCTGAGTGCTTCATAATTATCTCCTTACTTATACTGGGGTTTAAATCTCTAAAATATTTGCTTTCTGTTTTCTGAGTTTTATCCCTTTGTGTCTCAGTTTCAGACCTGGTCCCTCCCTTATAATATGGGCAATTTCACTTTTCCTCTTTATGTGTGTGGTGAGAACAAGACTCATAATCCCAATCACTTGTCACTTGAGGCAAAAGAGATTTAGTACTTTAAATGATTCCTTTAACAGGTATGTCTTATGCATCAACAAAGATATTGTCTGAACTTATGGTAGAATTGGCAGGCATTCAGATTCTCTTCTTGTCACTGTGTCTGGCCTTTGAGGGACAACTAGGGAGGGAGACTGCTGGCTTTCTGAAGAGGTGGAGACATGTGCATCTATGGTCCCTGTGGTTAGCACTCTTTGGAGAACTTTACAGTTTCTGCAAACTTGAAGGCTGCCATTAAAAAGGGTACCTATCCAAGTATTCATTGGCTGCTTACTTCAAACATGGAATGCAATTGCTTATCCAGTTGCTAGCAAGCAAAGAATGAAGGTGAAGTCAGGTGGTGGCTGACTTCCATGAAAGTAGAACTTGGTTATATATATTACAATATATGTTAAGATCCATATGGCAAGAGAAGTCCTTTAAGTATGAAATTAAGGTGTTATTCAGGGCACCTGGGTGGCTCAGTTGGTTACGTGTCTGGTTCCTGACTTCAACTCAGGTCATGATCTCACAGTTTGTGAGTTTGAGCCCCACATCAACTCCACACAGATCTCTCCCTCTCTCTCTTCCCTTCCATTACTTTATGCTTTCTGTCTCAAAATAAATAAATTAAACAAAAACTTAAAAAGAAACATAAAGTATTATCCAAAGATAGGTTTATCTGGGGAGTATCAATATACTCCTATTGTTTGTCATGTCATCTTCAAAGTGTGGGAACTTCTTAGGAATGCAAATTCTCAGGCACTACCTCCACTTACTGAATCTGAAACTCTGTGGTGAGTGCCACCAATCTTGTTTTAATAGGAGGTTTTGATGCATGCTCAGTTTGAGAATCACTTCTTTCAGTCTGAGAATCAGAGCCACTTTTATTTTTGCAAATATTGCAAACCAGCATAAAAGTCAAATAGATGTACATTTTAAATGCTTGCAATGGCAAATGACAAAACTATGTATGTGTATATATATATGTATGGTATCTGTATATATATGTTAATATATGTATATGTATATATTCCATATGTAATTCTTATGTATATTTCATATATAGTTGATCTTCGAATAACATGGGGGCTAGGGGTACCAACCCCTGTGCAGTTGAAAATCTATGTGTAACTTTTGACTCCCCAGAACTTAACTACTAATAGACTACTGTTGACCAGAAATCTTACTTATAACATAAATGGTCGAATAACACATATTTTGTATGTTATATGTATTAATATTATATTCTTACACTAATACCTAACTTAATTTTTTTTAGCATTTCTAGGCTATGCAGTTTGTCTGCAAGTTTTTTCAAATTGTTGAAAATTTACAAAAAAAATTTTCTGCTGTGGTTATTGAAAAAAAAAAGGGATATAAGTGGACCCAGGCAGTTCATACCCATTTTGTTTAAGGGACAACTGTAAACATAATATATATTTTCATGCTTTATGAAATTATTTTTCATAATGTGTGGAAATATATTATAAAATATAAAATATATTTTATTTATAAGATTTATACAATTATATTTTGTTTATCACACAAATGTGTATGTATGCATATGTGAAATAAGCCTTGTAAACTACTAGCAATTTAAGGTGATGTTCTTTGGGCAGTTTGAACAACACCATTCTTTTCTACTATGTATCACACCCAAATATTGATAAGACAAAGAAAAAGTGGCTGTGGTTGAAAAATTGACACACCAACTTTATTATTAACAAAGACCAGATAGGGGAATGTGAATGGAGTCAGTGGGCAAATGTGATTCTTTTTTTAAGAGTGTTTATTTATTTATTTTTTTTTTGGGGGGGGTGATGGGCAGAGAAAGGGAGAGAGAGAATCCCAAGCAGGCTCTACCGTATAAGTGTGGAGCCTGACATGGGGCTCAATCTCAGGTAAGATCATGACCTGGGCTGAAATCAAGAGTCAGTTGCTTAACCGATTGAGCCACCCAGGTGCCCTGCAAATGTTATTCTCAATCTACAGAGAAATCCTTCTGTGGGGAGATAGAAATCAGGAATGCCACACTTCACATTAAAAGAAATACCAAGAATGAGGATGACAACTACTAACCACTCTAGTTGTTTAACCCACAGGGTTTAGCCATTAAGCTGAGTCAACAAAGAATATGTTCTTCCTCTTCAAGGCTGGAGATCAGCACTAAATTAGAGCAGTTGTGTTGTCCCCTCAGTTCCCACTCAGGGGCCAACTATCGTTTCTTTGAGTATCAGGTTAGTTTAGTTTATCCCTAAAGATTCTGAAGTCGGTTAAAGCAGTCCCCCAGTTAAATAAACCCAAGACTACTTTGTACTCATGGTTGAAAATTGACTCCCTTTCCTTTCCCAAATTATATCTAATTATATTTTTCAACATTTATCAGAGGTTTTCCAATGAAATTAAATGACCCACTAAGATCTTCCAATTATAAACTGTCTTAAGACAATTCAATAATAAAATGTCAGCAACTTAGGACTGTCCCAGATTTGAATATAAATGCCCCTTATTATCAAATTCCCAGGGGGAATTTAAAGTTCAGAGACTAAATTTCCTTGCTAAGTCAAAGTTCAAAGAAGCTAATCTCCATAATCAAATTAACTTGTTTCTATGAGTTAAAGGTCAAGGAAATTAAAGTTTAAAATTCATCCTCTTCAATTTCTTACTGTGCTTAGACTCAGCCAGAGAACTTCCTAATGATTGAGTTGAACTGGGATTCCTTTAGCAGCTGTACCCTGGATTCTCACTGTAATTCCTTCAGAGTCTCAGGAGTTTTATTAATCCAACACCAAACCTCAAATACCTCACTTTTAAAAAGCTTGGTTGGTTGATAGAACAATTATCACAGTACAGACTTTCTGTATCCTCGAATCCAGAAAAATATTCTCTCCTTGACCAAACTCCGCTCAGGCTTTTCTGAGCTTTTTGTAAACTACGCTCAGTCCTTGGGCATGTTCTCAAGAGCCCAGTTTTAGCAAGAATCCTGCTAAGTCAGTTTATCCAGAATCTCCCATCCTTGATATCTGATCACCTTTGATATCTACTCAGGTTCTTCATCCTATACCATCCCTCAAATCTGATCATCTTGGCCAGGCTTCAACAAGAATCCCGTTAAGGTGATTATCAAAATCTCCCCTTACTCCTTGTGTTTCATCTTAGTAATTTTCCATCCACTGGTTCTACCCTGCTCCTTGGCTATTAATCCCCACTTTTTCTTGTATTCAGAATTGAGCCCAATCTCTCTCCCCTACAGCAAAACCCCACTGTAGTAATCCCTGTAACCTATTGTAATAACCACCCCCTCCCAATAAAATTTGCCCTACCATTCTTTGACAAGTACCAGAATGAATAATTTTTTCCCTTAACATCGTGGCCCCACCAAAGGAATTCCCATATCATCATTTTGGCCTGAAAATTCAATTTCTTGCCCCATGCACCAAATGATATGGCATCTCAGTGGATTCAATCAATAGTACCTCTTTTTCCCACCTCACCTCTGATGCAGATAAAGGCAAAGTCATAAGATATGGCTTATATCTGTGGGCAAGTGAGTTTTCTGATTTCCTGAATTACATACACATACCAAACTAGTAACAGAAAATGTCAAACTAAGTGAAGACTCCCTACCACACCTCTCCTCCCCAAGACATAAGACCTAGTGTGGAGTAGAAGAGAACTGTAAATCCTTGTATGCAACTGAGCTGAGCTGAGCATTCCAAGTTTATTATCTTGAAATTCACTAATCCAATTAAATTATACCTTTTCTTCTGGGAGGTGAGAAGTAGGAGAGACTAGGAGTATCACACCTCCTGTGGAAGAAGCCTCTAAAGTGAGGAGGAATTGTCCACCATCCATGTGGGAGAACTTGTATTATACAGGATTATAAAAGTGGTATTTAATAAATATACTATGCAACCTAGCTCCTAAATAGGGAGTCCATTCCTTCTTTTCCTTAGTTTTTGCTCTAGAGGTATATTAAAAATGAATAAACCAGTAAAACCTTTTACATTATTATGCTTACTTTTAGGAAGCTATCCAGTCTATTCTACTCTAAACCTTTTGCTATTCTTACCACTGCTTAATTTGTCTGTGAAATAACATAATGGATAATAATTCAAATTAGCCATCTGAATGTTTTCTGTGAAATCTAACATTAGCAATACCTATGACTACCTCAATTCTCATAGAGTATCTTGTCCTCAGTTATGCAAACTGCTTCTCAAACAAGATGGTAAACTGAGCTATTGATTTTCCACATGAGTGCAAGGCATTAAATGAGAGCAAGAATAGTGTTTTCAAAAAATGTTGCTGGACAGATATATCTATATACAGAATTTGGACCCCTATCTCATTCTGTACCAAGAAATAGAACTCAAAAGTCATGATAAATTTAAGTGTACACAATAAAACCATAAAAATCTTAGAAGAAAACATACGTACAAACTTTCTGACCTTGTATTAGGCAATGATTTCTTGGATATGATACTAAATGCCTTAAATGCCTAATTGACAAAATAAAAAAAATAGGTAAGTTAAAATTTTTGTATTACAAATGATACCATCAAGAGAGTGAAATTACAATCCACAGTATTGGAGAAAATATTTGAAAATCATATATCTGATAAGGGACATAAGAATATCCAGAATATATAAAGAAGTCATAACTAAGTAATAAAAGAAAACACAATATGAAAATGGGTAAAGGATCTGAATAGACATTTCTCCAAAGAAGACATAGAAATGCTTCACAAACACATAAAATGTTTCTCAATATAATTAGTCATGAAGAAAATGTTATCAAAATATAATGAGATACCACAACCATTAGAATGTCTATAATCAAAAAGAGATCATGATATATATTGGGGAAGAGGTGGAGAAGCTGGAATCTCATACATTGCTAATGAGAAAGTAAAATGGTACAGCTGCTTTGGAAACCAGTCTGGCAGTTCCTCAAAGGTTATACACAGGGTAACCATATAACTCAGCAGTCTAGTTATAACTTCAGTCTAGTTATAGACTAAAGAGAAATTAAAATTTATATCCACCCAAAATCATGTACATGAGTATTCATAACCAAAAAGTGGAAACAACTGAACTGTCTATCAACTGATAAATGAATGAATAAATAAAATGTGCTATATGCCTATTATGGGATATTTTTCACCATAAAAATGAATGAAGTACTGAATAGGCATATAGAGAGACAGAAAGAAAATTAGTGGTTGCCTAGGATTGGAGGGTAGGGTGTTAATGGGTGATAGATAGGTCTACACATAGGGAACAGTGTTTCTTTGGGAAAGACAAAATGTTCTAAAATTGATTGTGATGTTGGCTTTACAGCTCTGACTATATTAAAAACCATTGAATGGTACACTTTAACTGGATTGAGTTGTATGATATGTGAATTCTATCTCAATAAAGTTGTTAAGAAAACAAAACAAAACAAACAAACAAATTTGTGTACTTCTTGAAGGCAGAATCCATTTCTCATGCTTCTTTGTGCAATGTATGTGAATGTGTAAAGGAATGGACTTCATTGATTTTGCCCTGCGTTGAGCTTCCACCTAACAAGACTTGACAGCATTAGAAACAATGAAAGGTTTCCACTTCTGTTTTTCTTTTTTTAATGTTTATTTATTTTTGAGAGAGAGAGAGAGAGACAGAGCATGAGCAGGGGAGGGTCAGAGAGAGCGGGACACACAGAATCCAAAGCAGGCTCCAGGCTCTGAGCTGTCAGCACAGAGCCCGATGCGGGGCTTGAACTCATGAACAGTAAGATCATGACCTGAGCTGAAGTTGGACTCTTAACTTAGTGAGCCACAAAGGCACCCCGAAATGTTTCCATTTCTTAATATTTCTGAAGACTGCATCAGGCAGAGGTAGTTTTCACTTCCCCATGTTCATCTTCTTCCTTTGCAGTTTTATTAAGGAACTTGGAGAAAGCTGGGTTCAAAAATACCAAAAACAACAGACACTGGAAAGCCAGCCACTTCCCCTCCATGCCTGTAGCTTTTGTACAGTCCCTCACAATTGAATTGTACCACAGACCTAGCCCTGTTCCTATTGGTCCCCTCTTATTGTCACCATTGCTTGCCAAGGTGCAGGGGCACTGTATCATGCCTCAGTGTAAGCTTCTGCCTAGACAAGTCAGAGGTCCTCCATATATCTCCAAAGCATGAGCTCTCACAGGTCCTACTGTGGGCCCTCCATCTCTGGAAAATCTCTGCCCAAGACTTTGGTGTACAAATATTCCCCTATCAGTTTGTACTGAGAATGGACCAAAATGCCACCTCCAGGAAACCAAACCTGAGGCTCTTACCATGTTGAGCCAGGAGAACAGCTTTCTCTATCTTTCCCTGCTTCTTTCTGTCATTGCCCTCTCCCCACTTCCACTGTTTTCATGGAGTTTCCAGCTTCTTTTCTGGCAAGCCATATCAGGTACTGAGGAACACAGAATTTGAATTCAGACAAACCTATATTAGCATCTGCCCTCCTATTCGTGTTACTTATGTGAACTCAGAGGAGTTACCTAGCCTCTCTGAGACTATTCTCCTCATTACTAAGTAGTAATAACTTGCTGAGAGGGGAGGGGCAGAGAGTAGTGATGTGAAGATCAAATGAGATAATGCAACTGAGGTATTTAGCATAGCATCTGGCCCCTAGAATGTGGTCTGGAATTGGCAGCAGCTTTTATTCTTTCTGCCTTAGACTGGGCCAAAAGCTTATCTGAGACAGTGTGGTGAGGACATGCCCAAGTGCTGAGCCTCACACCTCTGGTTTGTGCAGTTCCTACTAGGCTGGACTTGCAACATCTCCTTTCCCTCTCTCCATGAATCAGCTACCCTGAGTGCTCTGATAGGGAAAAGGCAACCAACCCAGTCCTTAAAACATGAAAAATAGTAACTCTAGGTCTCCCAAGTCTGGGACTTCTAGGTTGATCCTGGAATCGGGGCTAGAAGAGAGCAGAAGGGTCATGGAGCTGCCTCCACTACATTTCTGCTGCTCTGCTTCAGGACACTCACTGTATCCTCCAAGTCATCACATTTGGAGAGAAATCAGTCCTCTCTGGGGACATGTTTAAATGCATTAATGCACTGAGGTCCTTAGGTCATAAGCACTTTCTAGCAACCTCCTATCCTGGGCCCCTCCCCGACCCCACACACTCCAAGAACTAGTGTGTTCTTTTTTAGATTTGGGGTCCTCACAAAGCCTGGGAACAGCTCAGAAGCCCTGGGCTTGAGATGTGTCTTCATGTTTCCTCATCATGCACAGTACTTGGACAGTGCTCAGTAAATATTTTTGGCGTGATTAGTCAGCGTGGGCTGCTTTCCTTCCCTTTCCATCTCTGAGAGCCCAGCTGAGTATGGAATGAAAGGGAAATGAAATAAACATCTCAGGCCCTGTAGCCCACCAGGGTCAGGATATTTACAGTGGTGTTGTGAGTCAGAACTGACCCCTTTTTTTTTTGTCATCAGCCAAGGCACCGGAACTAAGAGCATAAACAGAGGCAAAAGAGGAGGAAGGTTTTAGAACATTGGGACTTGTCCCTGAGTAACACTTTATCAAAGCCCACAGCTTTCAACAATAAACTTTTAGTAGAAATGCTTTATTGGCCAGATTATTCTGTGAGTTTTTGTGTATAGAATCACATTAAATACTCATAATGCCTTTGCAAGGGATAGTCTTCAACAAGTTAAAATTCAGTCAGAACAATGATCAAGTCCCCCAAATGATTTTTTCCTTTAACTTATTTTCGAAGAATTTCACTGCATCAGAGAGGGGAGGCATTTGGTCTGTTTAGTCAGATATGTAGCTAGGTTTGGAAATGGGGAGATGTTTTACCATTAATTGTCAGTTATTAGTCAGTCTAGGGACCTATGATTTGAAATTAGGTTTTCAATTTTGTCCACAAGCATTTAATGGAAATATTTAAGGGCAATTCCTTGGGGACAACCCTCCCAAGGAAATAAATGTTGTTGAATTTAAAACTTTTCCCACCCCTCTTGGTTTATACTTGCTCCCGAAGTAGCGCATAGGGAAGTTAAGTGACTTGTTCAAAGCATGGCAATAAGTTAGGATCAATGATAAGACCAGAATCAAGTTTTCTGTCTCCCAGTTCATGAGTTTTTTCAACTCATCATCAACTCTTCCCTCTGTCTGTGTCTCATTTCCCCTTCATTTTATTTTACATATTTGTATTTATTTTGAGAGAGAGAGAGAGAGAGAGAGAGAGAGAGAGAGAATGTGTGTGTGTATGCAGGTACATGAGAGGGGAAAAGGGAGAGAGAGAATCTTAAGCAACCTCCATGCTGGGCATGGGCTACTGAGGCTGGATCTCACTAATGTGAATTCATAATCTGAGCCCAAATCAAGAGTTGGATGCTTAACCCACTGAGTCACCCAGGTGCCCCTCATTTCCTCTTCAAAGGCTGTGTACAAAGACTATGGAATGCTTGTTTGTTTCTCCTTGGTAGGAAGGGATGGTGAGGCAGTTCAAACCTTAGACCCAACTCACTATTGTTCAGCATTGAGGATGGGATGAACATAAAAGGATAGAAATTAAATTGCTTTTCAGGAGCTTTGAATAACACTATTTCCAAATTTTGGCAAATGTCTCAGAAATACAGTGTTCTGTTGATCCGGTTACTGCCAGTTTTCTATAACAAATAATATCATGCAATAAATGATTCTTTGGGTTCATGCCTATTCAACATTTTACAATTAAATAATGTATGTTAGCACTTTCATCTGAGAAGACACATTTATACCCTTAGTCACTAAGCTTGCATGGTTATTAATCTTGCCTGTGTGTTTCCTAATCAGATTATAACTTTCTTGGCTGCAGGAACCGTTCCTTCAATTCCTTTGTATTTCTCACAGTATCTAGCAATGCTGGACATTAAGGTTTTTGTATTGTCAAGTGCTAAATTTTGTTGTAGAGTAGATGCTAAATAATCTTAATTAAATGGATTATAAACAAAGCCAAGATGGGCTCTCTTTGTCCCACTATCAATTTGTGTCAGTAATTCAACTTCTTTTATCTCTTGCCACCTCAGACATCACAAACAGCAGACTAGCCATTTACATGAACTTGAAAAATCACAAGCTAGGTTGGAGGAGGAAAAATAAAATGTCTGCTACATATGAAGATTTATTGACTGAGAAAACATTAAGAGTTTGAAAATACTATAGAGATAATTTAGCTTGAAGCTTTTTCAAACTTTTCTCCAGAAGGCAAAGCAGAGTAAACATCTCCCCAGGAATGTCATATATAAATGTCTTTGTATTTATATTCAGTTTATTTTAAAAATCATGAATCTATGCCTATTGCCCATCTTTACCTACTAGTCCATAGGGCCAGGCTCCAGGCAACTTTCTCACCTTAACTTTGCCCTGCCAAGTCATTCAGATGCTATTAGGAATTTAGAATTTAAATAAAAACAGACTAGGGGTTAAAAAAAGTAAAAGAAATAAAAGCCCAGAAACTGCTGCTGCTGAGGCCTTCAAAACTGCCCTGGCTCCTACCCTTACCAAGGTCTCCTTATTCAGACCATGAGTTCTCCAAAATCTTGTTGATACTTCCCTTTTGGAAGGTAGCTTGATTTGAGTGTACATCTATCCTTCTGCACATGCAAGCTCTTTAACAGATATATGCCAGTTTTATACTCTGTTGTGCTTTCATCAACAATTATTTCTGGTATTTTACTTCATTAGTGAAAATTCTTTGTCCCTGATTAATTTGGACATCCTATGACTTTAATATTGTAATACAATTTGTGAAAGCGTAGTTCACATTAAAATGGGGAAGAAAATGTACAAGATTAAATCACTTTAAATTGCAGATATTTGACTCTTTTTGAATCTACAGCAATTTCATATGGTTGAAAGTAATACATTTAAAATTAACCATTAGGAACAACAAGGAATAGATACAGGCCTCCAATCAATCACTCCTCCTTTAAACATTTATTGAACACCCATATGTGTAATTCAGTCCATTTGAAGCTTAAAGAATCACGAAAAAGTATGATACACAGACTCTATTCTCAAGAGGTTTACTGAAGTGGTTATAATACAAGGTAGACAGTGATATATAGGATAAATGAGGCTTAGGTTAAATATTATTCAGAGAGGAAAGAGAGATGTCTTCTAAGAATGTTAAAATTTTCATCAATGTTACTGTTTCAGAGTGGGACTTTTAAAGATATGTAACATTTTGGGGCACCTGGGTGGCTCAGTCGGTTAAGCATCCAACTTTGGCTCAGGTCATGATCTAGCAGTCAGTGAGTTCCAGTCCCTCATCAGGCTTTGTGTTGACAGCTTGGAGCCAGGAGCCTGCTTCGGGCTTTGTGTCTCCCTCTCTCTCTGCCCCTCCCCTACTTATGCTCTGTCTCTCTCTGTCTCTCAAAGGTGAATAAATGTGAAAAAAAATTAAAAAAAGAAATATATGCAACATTTTGATATTCAAATAGTTGGGATAAGAAAACTATTCCAGAGAGAGGAAATAAATTGTGAACTGAGATAGAAAGAAGAAAGCTGTGAAATTATTGTTCATGAATAGGAATCAGAAATTAATATCTTAGCTAGAATACAGTAAAAGAAAAAAATGACACAGAATATTGGAAGAGAAAATGGTGGCCAAATTATGGAGAACATTGTAGCAGTCAGGAATTAGAAACGTTTTCCAACTAGGGAATGCTGTGATTAAAGTTGAATTATAGGCAATATTACCAAACAGTATGAGGAGGTTGAATTGGGGTGGTGATGACTGGTGGCAATAGTCCAAGAGTAAGGTGATGGAGAAGATAGGGTGATAGCAGTGAGATAGACTTTTGAGGTTTAGGTCGGTATAACTAGACCAAAGGGACAACACATAGTGTCAGTTCTCTTTTTGATACTTCAGAAATGAATATTGGTCATACCTCCTGTATTCTATGAGATCCTCAAAAAAGGGAATTGAAGGGACCTCTGCTGAAAGGATTCCAGCAGACAGCTTGTGTTAACTTGAAGTAAGGAATCAATGAGAAGGATTTGCATTAAGCAAGGAAAAATATAAATTTGAAACTCATTTTATCATAAATGTAAATACTCATTTAAATATAAACATGTAATTTGTACTTATAAAAAATACGAATTTTGAAATCACTTCCACTTAGTAAGGCCTCGATTCATTTTCTTTATTTGCTCTTGGGCATTTGGAATTCAGTGCTTCTCAGAGCTATGAAACCCAAATATTGTACAGAGAATTCCAAAGTTTTAGCCAAGAAAATTCTCAAGGTAAAAAAGATGACTATAAAAGCATCCCTGAATTTTTTCCCCTGTATTTCATCTTCTTGGATGTCTCTCAAAATTAGATCCTATGTCACATTCATATGGATCTTTGGGTGCTTGTTTTTGAGCTCTTTGTTGCTCAGACCTAGGAAGGTTTTGTGGCTTAATGAAACAGATATAAGACTTTCAAACCAGTCTATGTTGTAATAAACTGGGACCATACTCATCTTCTTGTAAAGAACTAGAAAACTAAAAAAAAAAAAAAAAAAGTAAAAGTAAAAAATTAAAAAAATATAATAATGTGAGCTCTAAGATTACTAGAGCTTTCCTCCTGGAGGCACTTTCTGGATGTCAGCACAAAGAAAAATTCCTAGACAGAACTCAGCAGTCTTTCTGAGTGGAGCAAACAGAATACAGAGTTTGGGAAGACTAAAGGAGTCAGAATTTCTGAAACAGTGTGCCAGAGATGGTGCTTCATGGAAAAAGAGATTCATAAACCTACATAGTAGTGACTTTAAATCTATTACTGAATATTAAATTGCACATGCATAGAGTAAAATTCTACCAGACCAGCCAAAGGACAATTCAGGGAAACACTAAAATGAACACAGTCTGGAAAGTGTTTTACTTCTGATCAGCTGGTGTTGAAGGTCTTCACTGAGCAACAGGGCTTAAAGTGGAAACTCCAGAAGTGTCCTTCCTTAATATTGATGCTAAACTAGTGAGAGCATAAGAGCTTCTCTAAACCCACTCTCTTAAAACTAAAAACAAGCTTTCAAAGGATCTAGCAGATTCACAAGGAATGTAACTGTTTTCCAGAACAAACTCCAATATCCCAAACTTTAAAAAAATCCAGCACACAAAAATATAAAACATGATCTCTAGAATTCAATCAGAAATCACTATATATGTGAAGAAACATAAATAGGTGACCCATAATCAGGAGAAAAAATAAGACTATAGAAGTAGATAGGGAAATTACAGAAATGATGGAATTAGCTGATAAGGAATTTTATTTATTTATTTATTTATTTATTTATTTAAAAAAAATTTTTTTTTCAACATTTATTTATTTTTGGGGGACAGAGAGAAACAGAGCATGAACGGAGGAGGGGCAGAGAGAGAGGGAGACACAGAATCGGAAACAGGCTCCAGGCTCTGAGCCATCAGCCCAGAGACCGACGCGGGGCTCGAACTCACGGACCGCGAGATCGTGACCTGGCTGAAGTCGGACGCTTAACCGACTGCGCCACCCAGGCGCCCCTGATAAGGAATTTTAAAACAATGAATGTAAGTGTGCTCAATAATTTGAAGGAACATATAAGTAAAAGACATATATTGAAAAAGACACAAATGGAACTTCTAGGAGTAAAAAGATAGAAATATGAAATGAAATACCCACTGGATGGAATTAATAGAAGTTTAGAGAAACTGCAAAAGAAAATATTATTTAGCTTGAAGATATAACAACAGAAACTCAGTTAAATGAGCTACACTTTCACTTTAAGAAGCTAGAAACAAGTGAGCATATTAAATCCGAAGTATCTACAGGAGAAAGTAAAGAGCAAAAATAGTAAATAGATAATCAGAAAAAATATAGGAAGCAAAACCTGACGAAAACAGAACAAAAGCCTATTCTTCAAAAAGATAAGTAAAATTTATAAACCTCTAGGTAGACTATCTCAATAAATAAAAAAGAGAAAACAGGGTGCCTGGGTGTCTCTGTTGGTTGAGTGTCTGGCTCTCGGTTTTGGCTCAGGTTATGATCTCGCAGTTCATTGGTTGGAGCCCTGCATTAGGCTCTGTGCTGGCAGTGTGGAGCCTGCTTGGAATTCTCTCTCTCTCCCTCTCTGTACCTCCCATGCTCGCTCTCTCTCTCTCTCTCAAATAAATAAATAAACTTAAAAAAATAAAGATAAATTTAAAAAAGAGAAGATATAAATTAACCATATCAGGAATGAGAAGAGAGTAAATCCTTATATCAATAAAACAGACACATTTTCCTGTTTGATGTGTTGGCTGAAGAGGTGGTGAAGGCATTGAAGATGCTAGAAGTCTTTGTGGAGTGAGTCTTAAAATGGTCCCTGCCATCATGAGGAAACATGTTGAGAATAGAAAATATGGGTGGCTGTAGTGGGCAACTAGCTAAATAGGAGTAAAACATATCTTGGGTGACCCTTTTCAAAATCTTAATTCACATAATCTAGTCATGGAGCTATGTCACATTTGAGAACAATAATCCAAGCAGGACACAAGACTCTTACTGGTGTCTCTCACAGTTATTCAAAGGTATGTAAGCGCACTTCATAGAATCTCTTATTAACATCCCTTCTCATCTACCCTTTCATACCCAGCAATTCCTGTAACCCATCCTCTGAAGAATATAATCTTACTCTCTCCATTTTCCTACCTCCACAACGTTTCCCCCCTCTGCCATTTCTCTCAATCTGGTCATATCCATCAAGAAAACTGTGCTTCATATACTTGACTCCCTTATCCTCCCATGTGAAACTCCCTAGGGAGTGTATTTCATCTTCATTGTGACTGCTTTTTATTTCTGGAATCCATTTGTTTGGATTTTGTCCATGTATTTCTCTTAAAATAGAGAAGATGGAAGCCGTGGTAGAACCAATTCCATATATGGTGATGGTGGGATCAAGTTTTGAATCCCCACACAAACATTTTTAATTCTGACAGACTTGTAAAGCTTGCTTATTTAGCTTTATGTTATTTTAGACATTTATTTTTCTTTCATTATTTACAAATGTTTTGTTTGAAGTTTCACGTTTTATCATTTGTGCTATTAGGAAAAGTAATATAAAATTTGTAGAAGAAAAATTAACATACTGCATCAAAAACCTTCCTTAAAGATATGCAAACTTTTACAAATTTTTAAGATAGTGAGAGAGAACATGCATGTGTGTGTACAAGAACATGTGAATTGTGAAAAGGCAAAAGGAGAAGGGGAGAGAATCTCAAGCAGGCTCCACTCTCAGTGCAGTGCCTAAATGTGGAGCTCTATTTTACAACCATGAGATCATGATCTGAGCTGAAACCAAGAGTCAGACACTTAACTGAGCCCAAATTTTATTTCTAAGAAAAAATCTTAATGAAATATTTATGAGGTTATGTAAATAATTATCTACCAGAACATTTCTACAATAGTCATAAGAAGTGATGAATTAGAGAGTACTTTATGTTCAACCAAGTGGACAGGAGTTAAAATAAATTATGACATTCATCACCTAAAATAATGCTATAAAACACTTCTTTTTTTCTTTTAAAAAATTATCACTTTAGTAATCATGTTTTAGTAATTTTATATCCCAAAGGTTGCAGCAGTCATACAAACCAAAAAAAAATTCTAGAGTGTTAAAAGAAATTAGTTCACAGATAAAAGTAAATCATGTTCCCATAGTTGATTATAATGCCAAGTAAGACATCCTTGTCCCAGATCAGATTAGATAACCTAGCTTTTTAATTTAATTTAATTTAATTTTATTTTATTTTATTTTATTTTATTTTATTTTGTTGTTTAGGAAATACTTTATTTTTTATTTTTATTTTAAAATTTATATCCAAGTTAGATAGTATATAGTACAATAATGATTCCAGGAGTACAATCCAGTGATTAACACCCTACATATAACACCCAGTGCTCACCCCAACAAGTGTCTTTCTTAATGCCCCTTGCCCATTTAGCCATCCCCCACCCATAAGCCCTCCAGCAACCCTCAGTTTGTTCTTTATGTTTAAGAATCTCTTATGTTTTGCCCTCTCCCTGTTTTTATATTATTTTTGCTTCCCTTCCCCTATGTTCATCTGTTTTGTATCTTAAATTCCACATATGAGTGAAGTCATATGATATTTGTCTTTCTCTGACTAATTTTGCTTAGCATAATACCATCTAGTTCCATCCACATGGTTGCAAATTGCAAGATTTCATTCTTTTTGACTGCTGAGTAATACTCCATTGTGTATATATATCACATATTCTTTATCCATACATCTGTCAACGGACATTTGTGCTCTTTCCATACTTTGGCTATTGTTGATAGTGCTGCTATAAACATTGAAGTGCATGTGTCCCTTTGAAACAGCACACCTGTATCCTTTAGATAAATACTTAGTAGTGCAATTGCTGGGTCGTAGGGTAGCTCTATTTTTTAATATTTTGAGGAAACTTCTTACTGTTTTCCGGAGTGGATGAACCAGTTTGTATTACCACTAGCAGTACAAAAGAGTCCCCTTTCTCCGCATCCTCACCAACATCTGTCTTTATGTGAGTTGTTAATTTTAACCATTCTGACTGGTGTGAGGTGGTAGGCATCTCAGTGTGGTTTTGATTTGTATTTCCCTGATGATGAGTGATGTTGAGCATTTTTTCATGTGTCTGTTAGCCATCTGGATATATTCTTTGGAAAGTATCTATTCATTTCTTTTGCCTATTTCTTCACTGGATTATTTGTTTTTTTTTTTTGGGGGGGGGTGTTGAGTTTGATAAGTTCTTTCTAGATTTTGGATACTAACCCTTTATCTGATGTGTCATTTGCAAATATCTTCTCCCATTCCTTTGGTTGCCTTTTAGTTTTGCTGATTGTTTCCTTCACTGTGGAGAAACTTTTTATCTTGATGAGGTACCAGTAGTTCATTTTTTAATTTTGTTTACCTTACCTCCAGAGATGTGTTGAGTAAGAAGTTGCTGTAGCCGAGGTCAGAGAGATTTTTTGCCTCCTTTCTTCTCTAGGATTTTGATGGCTTCCAGTCTTAAGTCTTTCATCCATTTTGAGTTTATTTTTGTGTATGGTGTAAGAAACACCATATGAGTGTGTATGAGTTTATTTTTGTGTTTGGTGTATGGTAAGAAAATGGTCCAGGTTCATTCTTCTGCATGTCGCTGTCCAGTTTTCCCATCACCATTTGCTGAAGAGATTGTCTTTATTCCATTGGATACTCTTTCCTGCTTTGTCAAAGATTAGTTGGCCATACATTTGTGGGTCCATTTCTGTGTTCTCTATCCTGTTCCACTGATCTAAGTGTTTTTGTGCCAGTACCATACTGTCTTGATGATGATAGCTTTGTAATGCATCCTGAAGTCTGGGACTGTGATGCCTTCAGCTTTGGTTTTCTTTTTCAGGATTGCTTTGACTATTCGGGGTCTTTTCTGGTTCCATACAAATCCATACAAAGGATTGTTTGTTGTAGCTCTGTGAAGAATGTTGGTGTTATTTTGATAAGGATTGCATTAAATATGTAGATTGCTTTGGGTAGTATCAACATGTTAACAATATTTGTCCTTCCAATCCATGAGCATGGAGTATTTTTCCATCTTTTTGTGTGTGTTCTTCAATTTCTTTCATAAGCTTTCTATAGTTTTCAGTTGTATAGATTTTTCATGTCTTTGGTTAGGCTTATTCTTAGGTGTTTTATGGCTTTTGGTGCAATTGTAAATGGGATCTATTCCTTGATTTATCCTTCTGCCACTTCATTATTGTTGTATAGAAATGCAACCGATTTCTGTGCATTGATTTTATATCCTGTGGCTTTGTCAAATTCATGGATCAATTCTAGCAGTGTTTTGGTGGAATCTTTTATTGTTTCCACATAGAGTATCATGTCGTCTATGAAGAGTGAAAAGTTTGACTTCTTCCTTGATAATTTGGATGCCTTTTATTCCTTTGTGTTGTCTGATTGCTGAGGCTAGGACTTCCAATACTATGTTGAATAACAGTGGCAAGAGTGGACATCTCTGTCATGTTCCTGACCTTAGGGGGTAAGCTCTGTTTTTCCCCATTGAGGATGATATTAGCGGTGGGTCTCTTGTATATATATGGCTTTTATGATCTTGAGGGATCTTCTATCCCTATTTTCTTGAGGGTTTTTATCAAGAAAGGATGCTGCATTTTGTCAAATGCTTTCTCTGCATCTATTGAGAGGATCCTGTGGTTCTTGTTCTTTCTTTTATTAGTGTGATGTATCACATTTATTGATTTGTGGATATTGAACTAGTCTGCATCCCAGGTATAAATCCCACTTGATCGTAGTGAATGATTCTTTTACTGTATTCTTGGGTCTGGTTGGCTAGTATCTTTTTGAGAATTTTTGCATCCATGTTCATCAGGGAAATTGGTCTGTGGTTCTTTTTAGTGGAGTCTTTGGTTTTAGAATCAAGGTAATGCTGGTTTCATAGAAGGAGTTTGGAAGTTTTCCTTTCATTCCTATTTTTTAGAATATCTTTAAAATAATAGGTATTAATGCTTCTTTAAATGTTTGGTAGAATTCCCCTGGAAAGGCATCCGGACCTGGACTCTTGTTTTTTTGGGGGGAGATTTTTGATTACTAATTCAATTTCTTTAATGGTCATGGGTCTGTTCAAAATTTCTATTTCTTCCTGTTTCAGTTTTGGTAGTTTATGTTTCTAGGAATTTGTCCACTTCTTCCAGATTGCCCTATTTATTGGCATATAATTGCTCATAATATTCTCTTGTTATTGTTTGTATTTCTGTAGTGTTGGTTGTGATCTCTCCTCTTTCATTCTTGATTTTATTTATTTGGGTCCTTTCATGTTTCTTTTTGATCAAACTGGCTAGGGGTTTATCAATTTTGTTAACTCTTTCAAAGAACCAGCTCCTGGTTTCATTGATCTGTTCTACTGTTTTTGCTTTTTGTTTCTTAATTTCAATAGCATTGGTTTCTGCTCTAATCTTAGTATTTCCCATCTTCTGCTGGTTTTAGGTTTTGTTTGCTGTTTTTTTCAGCTTTTTAAGGTGTAAGGTTGGGTTGTGTATCTGAGACCTTTCTTCCTTCTTTAGGAAGGTCTGGATTGCTATATACTTTCCTCTTATGACCACATTTGCTGCATCCCACAGGTTTTGGGCTACCGTGTTATCATTTACATTGACTTCCATGTACTTTTTAATTTCATCTTGAATTTTGTGGTTAACCCACTCATTCTTTACTAGAATGTTCTTTGATCTCCAAGTATGCATGGTCTGTCCAAATTTTTTCTTGTGGTTGATTTTGAGTTTATAAGTGTTGTGGTCTGAAAATAGGCACAGTTTGATCTCAATCTTTTTGTACTTGTTGAGTGCTGATTTGTGTCCCAGTATGTGATCTATTCTGAATAATGTTCCATGTGTGCTTGAGAAGAATGTGTATTCTGCCATTTTAGGATGAAATGTTCTGAATATATCTGTTAAGTCCATTCGGTCCAGTATATCATACAAAGCCATTTTTCCCTTGTTGATTTTCTACTTAGATGATCTGTCCATTGCTATAAATGGGGTGTTGAAGTCCTCTACTATTATGGTATTGTTAATGAGTTTCTTTATGTTTGTGATTAATTGATTTGCATATTTGTGTGTTATCACATTGGGGGCATAATTGTTTACATTGCTAGATTCTCTTGGTAGATAGGCCCCTTAATTATGGTATAATGCCTTTCTTTATCTCTTGTTACAGTCTTTATTTTAAAATCGAGATTGTCTGATGCAAGTATGGCTACTCCTGCTTTCTTTTGGCAACCATTGGTATGATAGATGGTTTTCCATTCCCTTACTTTCAATCTGAAGGTGTCTTGAGGTCTAAAATGGGTATCTTGTAAACAGCATATAGATGGACCTTGTTTTCTTGTCCATTCTGTTACCCTATACCTTTTGATTAGAGCGTTTAGTCCATTGACATTTAGAGTGAGTACTGAAAGATATGAACTTATTGCCATTGTGTTGCCTGGTGAGCTGGAGTTTCTGGTGGTGTTCTTTTGTCCTTTCTAGTCTTTGTTGCTTTTGGTCTTTTTTGTTTTGTTTTATCTTTTCTTCCCTCCCAGAGTCCCCATTAAAATTTCTTGCAGGGCTGGTTTAGTGGTTACAAATTTCTTTAGTTATTGTTTGCCTAGGAAACTCCTTATCTCTCCTTCTATTTTGAATGACAGCCTTGTTGGATAAAGAGTTTGGCTGCATATTTTTCCTGTCCAACTCATTGAATATATCCTGCCACTCTTTTGTGGCCTGCCAAGTTTCTGTGGATAGGTCAGCTACAAACCTTATCTGTCTTCCCTTATAGGTTAAGGACTTTTTTCCCTTGCAGCTTTGATAATTCTGTGGGTGTATTTCATAATTCTGTCTGTGTATTTTGTGAATTTGACTATGATATGCCTTGTTGATGGTTGGTTTTTGTTGAATCTAATGGGAGTTCTCTGTGCTTCCCGGATTTTGATGTCTGTATTTTTCCTCAGATTAAGAAAGTTTTCTGTTATGATTTGCTCACAGAAATCTTCTACCCCCTTTTAACTCTCTTCACCTTCTGGGACCCCTATAATTCTGATGTTATATTTTAATGAGTCATTGAGTTCTCTAATTCTTATATCATGCTCTTTTGCCTTAGTTTCCCTCTTTTCTTTCCTGCTTCATTATTCTCCATAAGTTTTTCTTCTATATCACTGATTAATTGCTCTGCTTCATCCACCCTTAGTCCCACAGCATCCATTCGAGATTGCATCTCAGTTATAGTATTTTTAATTTCGTTGTGACTAAATTTTCTTTTTTTATCTCCACAGAAAGGGATTCTTTGCGTTTTTCAACTCCAGTTAGTATTCTTATTATCTTGAGTCTAAATTCTGGTTCAGGCATCTTGCTTATATCTATGTTGATTAAGTCCCTGGCTGTCATTTCTTCCTGTTCTTTTTTGGGGGTAAATTCCTTCATTTTGTCATTTTAGAGGAAGAAAAATAATTAATGAAATAAAAAATTAAATATAAAAAATTAAAAACAACACATAAAAAAATCATATAAAGGAAGCAAGATCCTAGGTGTGTTTTGGTCTGGTTGTTGAAGGGCGCTTGATAGAATACAGAAAAAAGGGTAAGAAAAGAAAAGAAAGAAAAAGGGAAAAATGTAAGAAAATGTTTAAAACTTTTAAAAAATGTGTAGAGTAAAATAGACTAAATGAAATGGAGAAAGTAAAATAGACTAAGAATTTACAAAAATAATAAAAAACATATTAGAAAAAATTAAAGAAAAATCTTTTTTATAAAAACAGAAAATAAATATAAATTTTTTCTCTTTCTGTATCCAAGAATAAGAAAAGGAGAAAAATGAATAAATGGACCAGTGAACAGAGTGAAATCCGAATGAAATTACATCCAGTTTTCCCTTGAAATCAAACTATGAAACACTTTATAGTCCAAAAACTAGGCAGGCAGAGAAACTTGTCATAGTCCTCTAAGGCTTGGTTGGTGCAGTTAGGAAGGGTTGGTGTAACATTTCCGTTTTCCACTAGGTGGCGCTGCTTAGCTTACTAGGGTGGATCAGTGTGGCAGGGGATAGTGTATATGTGCATTCATGGGAGATGTGAAAAGGGTGTCACCCAGCTTCCCAGTCTCTAGCATCAGAACTCTGTGCTCTCACCAATTGGCAATCAAGCATCCCTCCTTTGTCTCCAGCTTCCATCCACTCTCCACTTCTACATTGTCCACGAGCAAGCTATAAGCCTTCCAAGTGGCACCTCCCTCCTGAATTTTATCTCAGTGGGGCTGTGTTTCCAAACCCCTTACTTTTGAGGGCCCTATGGCTTGAACCTGCTTCTACCCTCTGGGTTAGAGTCTTGCCAAGCAATGGCCAAGTGCTGGCCCTTGCATGGGAATGCTCACATGACCATGCAGCTACAGAGGCCAAAACACTGTAGCTGGATGTCAGCCTGCCCCAGAAAAATTTTGCACGGTTGTATAGCAGCAGTGGTTTGGAGACTATGGTAGATCACAACACACATCTGGCACTGCACCCTAGTGTCCTTGTTCCAACACCAGCAAACTTGGTTGCAATCTGGGGTCCTCTGGGACCTTTGCCTGTGGGTAGGCTGCACAGCCTCTACCAAATATCCTCCAGGCAGGTGAACCATCTCTCCCCATGTGGTCCAAGTACGCTTTGTACCTCACTGTCTACTTTTGGGGATTCGCCCTTTCTCTTTCCACCAGAGCACTCCTAGGTATCGAACTATGGAGTTTCTAACTTTGTGCTCCCCTGTTTACAGAGTCCTAATGCTATAGAAAACCCTCTCCTTTATCCTTTCTCCCTTTCTTGCTCAGTTCCTTGTGAGTGTTTCCACTCTTGCTTTCTCTTTAGTTGCTTTTTGGGTAATGCTTCTCCTGTACTCTCCCTCCTGTCTCTGTCCTCTTCACAAACAAAAACAGCTCCCTACCCTCCATGGCTTCTCTCTCCCCCATTTCACTTCTCCGTGCTATGTATCTGCCAAGTTCTGTGGTTCAAGTTATGCAGATTGTTGTGTTAGTCCTCAGATCAATTTTCTAGGTGTTAAAAATGGTTTGGTGCTGATCTAGCTACATTTCAGAGACAAGAGAAGCAGAGAACTTCCATGCTGCTCTGCCATCTTAGCCCCTCCCCTAAAATACTTTTTGATGGCAAGGTTTTAACATATTGCTAATAGGGGCACCTGGGTGGCTCATTTGGTTAAGTGTCCGACTTTGCTCAGGTCATGATTTCACAGTTCATGAGTTCAAGCCCTGCATTGGGCTCTGTGCTGAAAGCTCGAAGCCTGGAGCCTGCTTTGGATTCTGTGTCTCCCTCTCTCTCTGTTCCTCCCCAACTCGGACTCCATGTCTCTCTTTCTAAAAAATAAAGATTAATTTTTTTTAATGTGTATAATATATGGTTAAATAATTATGGTGTGCAATATAATTAAAATTAAAATATAATATATAATATATATATTATATATATAATAAAAATTATATATATATAAAAATATATAATATATATTATATATATATATAATAAAAATTAAAAGATATATTTTTAATTGAATAATATAGTTCATCCACATTTAGAAAAAAAAGGAATCGTGTCCAATAAACCAGCATAGTAGTTGGGTAGCAGGCGATTTTCCATCTGTGTGCTTTTCTGTTTTTGACAATGTACACGTATATCAGTTAGGAATACTCTTGGCTGCTCTTGGATGCCTATATCAGTAGGAATGCTCTATAGAAATGTGATTTCAGTGGTTTACTCAAATAGGTTCCCTTTTATTTACTAGAAGTTTGAAAATGGATGGCTTTTAATCCTGGTTCAGCATCTTGACAATGTCAGGGAGGACCAGCATCTTTAATGTTCTTATGGCTGTTTCCTCACATTTATTACCTAAGCTAAAAGATGGCTATTGAAGTTCTAGTAGTAAGCATTCCAGGCAGAAAAAAGAAGGGGAAAGAGGGAACACAATAGACCACCATTTCAGTCTTGTTGGCCAAAATTGAAAAGTGTACCCTTTGCCCCTCTTCAGCTCCAAAGGGTACTGGGAAAATGAGTATCTTAGCTTTTACAGCCTCATAACTACAGGCAGAAAGGAAGAAACATCTAGGAATGCTTGACTGAGCCAACCTCTGGTGTCTGTATTATTTTGCATATAATATGTGTGCCTGCAAGTGATATGTACTACTTTGATAATTAGATTAAATTTTAAAAAGAGGTTAGTAAAAACCATTTAGTTATCTAAAATGGAGGCCAAATATTATAGAGTATAGAATTTGATGACATCATTTCAATGGGTTGTTTTGTTTATAATATTTGTTATGTGCATAACATTGTGCAAAATACTGTGGAGGAAAAAGGAACTTCTGACATGATTAGCCATTAAAAGATTTATCTAGTCTAGAAGACATGTCCATATTAAACACATTGTATAGTATAGACTACAACAGGAAAGAAATGTCAAAGCCAATGGTAGAAGTAAGTATTGCCCTGAAATGTCAGCAAGGAACTAGGTATGGACACAGAAGCTTCCTGGAGGACATGGTACCTGAGCTGGGTTTTACAGGATGTGAGAATTCAAAAGAATTCCTTCAACTCAGAAATAGCCATGGGGAAGCCACAGAGATGGCAATGCAAATGTCATGTGTGGGTCAGTGTGGAGATTGGGTGAACTTGAACAGTTAAGGATTGTTACAGTGAACCTGTAAATGTGTGTAAACAAACATTAAAATATTTTCTTTCCAAGGTTAAGGGAAATCCACATATCCTTCCAGGGAGCTTTTACCTCATTCCTGTGACATCTGCCTTGTTGACTCAGTGTCTCTGCAGGCCTGTTCCTATTGTTTACAAAGAGTCTGAAGTGCCAAGAGCCTATTCCTGCCATCAGACACCTGTCTATACTTTCTGTCCTGTCAGAGACCGCCCAACATAGACATTAGCCTCCTGTGCTCACAGACCTGCTTTGCCAACTCTGCCATTAGTTTTCTACCACTACCTGACCAAGACTTTGTGAAGCCATGAAGATGAGAGCCTTTGGCATTTGTGCTTTGTGCCATGTCACTGGGATTCTTTATAAGACACCTGAAGAAGGTGTTTTTGGCATCCTAGAAATAAGAGGTGAATGACAGGTATAGTATTGACCCAGGAAGGGGGTCAATATTATAGGGATGGGGACTGTCTTAAATATGTCTGTCCTGCAAGACCTTCCTATGCACATTTCTTTTTTTATTTTTTTTTTTTAAATACAACTTATTGTTAAACTGGTTTACATGCAACACCTACTGCTCATCCCAACAAGTGCCCTCCTCAATGCCCATCACCCACTTTCCCCTCTCCCCCAACCCCCATCAACCCTCAGTTTGCTCTCCGTATTTGAGAGTCTCATATGGTTTTCCTCCATCCCTCTCTGTAACTTTTTTTTCTCCTTCCCTTGCTCCATAGTCTTCTGTTAAGTTTCTCAAGGTCCACATTTGAGTGAAAACATATGGTATCCGTCTTTCTCTGACTGACTTATTTCAATTAGCATAATACCCTTCAGTGCCAACCACATTGCTGCAAATGGCAGGATTTCATTCTTTCTCATTGCCAAGTAGTATTCCATTGTATATATAAACTGCATCTTCTTTATCCATTTATCAGTTGATGGACATTTAGGCTCTTTCTATAATATGGCTATTATTAAAAGTGCTGCTATAAACATTGGGGTACATATGCCCCTATGCATCAGCACTCCTGTATCCTTTGGGTAAATTCCTAGCCATGCTATTTCTGGGTCACAGGGTAGTTCTATTTCAAAATTTTTGAGGAATCTCCACACTGTTTTCCAGAGTGGCTGTACCAGTTTGCATTCCCACTAACAGCCTATGCACATTTCATGATGATGCTTCTCTCCATAATACTCCCTGGACCAATATTGACTTCAAATTGCTCACAGCCTGGTGAGAAGGAAGACCCATAAGTAGATATTGCAACAAAAAATAGGACTGCAACAGAGTTAAATCAGGGAACCAAGGGTCTTGATGATTCAGGAGAGGTTCCCTAGAGGAGGTAATGTCTGAGATCAGGCTGTTGTGAGGAGTAAATGTTGAAAATCAGAGCAGTGATAAAATCTAAGAGATGGTTATTACCATACCAGAGACATGGGTCATTGATCATTTTGCCCCCTGTTATTTGTCCTACTTTGCATCTAACCTTTTTACTAGTTTCTTCTTTTACACAGAGATAAGTGGAAAGAATTTGAGATATGGAGTCAGGAGACCTGGATTCTTATCCTAGCTACTAGCAATTTATGATGTGACCTGGGACATTTGCTCCATCTCTCTGAATCACCATTGCCTCCACTGTGGTATGAGAGATAGGTGTACCTTTGCCATTGGATACCTTTCTTCATTTGGGGAATCCCCACGTAAAGACTTTTGGTCAGAAGTAGAGTTCACATCTCACTAAAGAATGTGAAGATATGCTTGCTTGCTTTCCTCTTTTATACCAGGGTAGAGACTGATGACCTAGGCTCTCCCAATCAGATATTCACTGGCCAGAGTCTGAATCAAAAGGAAGCAAGGACAGTGGAGGACCCTCCTGGCGGTGGCAGCTCTATAAACAGGCAACAGCAGCCACAGTTCGAGCTTCAAAGTCCAGTGTCCATGAGAGTGGCAACTGTTTTCCCACCTGACCATCATGTTGTGATTTACTCCTGGAAGCACAGCTCTAGGCCAGGTTCCTCCTTTTAACACATTCCTTTCCTGACCAATGAAGCTGTGTCAGTCTCAGTTGCTTGCAGCTAAGTACCCTAACTGATACCACAGTTTAGACCAGATGCTCTCCAAGGTTCCTTCCGGCTCAATGTTCTGTGAGTCTAGAATTTGTCTTCAGACTGGCTAGCCCAGTGCTGGACCTTTAATTAATGTTTATTGACTAAGTGACCAAATGAACAAAGGATCTCTGCCTTAGACTTTCTTTCCCATGCTTTTCATTATCTCACTCAGTGATCTAAAGGATACCAACACGGGGGTAGCAGAGCCACATCAGCAAAAAGGAGAAATGCAGTTTCATAATGCCCTATAATTTTATTTATTTTTTGACTGGTCAACACAGAAGCACTCCTTCCCTGCATGGTGTTCATCCCAGGAAGATACCAGAAGATGTAGAGGGCATGTTGTTGTTCCCAAAGAACTACAGTCAGATTACGGAGATAAGATTATCATATTTTATTTATTTTTATTTTTATTAAAAAAATTATTTTAGAGAGAAGAGAGCATGAACAAGGAAAAAGGGAAGAAGAAGAAGGGAGAGAGAGAATCTTAAGCAGACTATACACTGTGCATGAAGTCTGACACGGGGCTTGATCCCATGACCCTGGGATCATGACCTGAGCCAAAATCAAGAGTCAGATGCTCAACTGACTGAGCCACCCAGGCACCCCAAGATTATCACATGTTAAATTTTTAGTGTTAAACATCGTGGAAGACATAAGGCCTTAGAGGATGGAGAAATCAGTGAGCAGATAAAGGGGAAAAGAAGGTCAGAGTATAATTTGAAAGTTTGAGTAGGATTTATATAAGCAGAAGGGAGCTCATATTTGGTGGTGAACACAGTGCCAGCTGGTGCCCAGAGGCAAGAATGAGTCAGAAAAGTATGTGGTGAAGCAGAAGGTTCACACTGAGGAGTGGCAGGAATAAAAGTAAAGCCTTGCTTTCAAGGGCTTTGATCATTCCATGACTATGGGAAAAGTATATTCTACATTTTACTTATGGGTCAGAAAACAAATGAAGAACATGAAGAACAAAAGAAAGAAAATCACTAGGCCCAGTTCAAAAGGAAATCATTATTCAGAGATGAAGAGAGAAGAATTTACTTTGATTCTATAAGTATTTTGAGTGCCTCTCAGGCACTGTTTTGGGCACAGAAATACAGCAACAAACAAAACTTAGTCTGTTCTAACTGAACTTGTGTTTTATCAGGATCAAATAGATCACACACACACACACACACACACAGCCATCAGGTAACGGTGAGTATCTGGAGAAAAATAAGCAGTGGTGATATGGGCACACGAGAGTGCTGCTAGGGGAGGGTGCATGTTCATGGGGAGGTCAGGTCACATTTCTGATAAGGTGATGTGTGAGCAGAAAACCAAAAGGAAGATGTGGTTATTTGGATATTTGAGGGGAAGACTATTCTAGACAGAGGGAATGGCAAATGCAAAGGCTCTAGGTGTGCTTGATGTGTTCAAAGAATAACAATGAGGCTAGTGTGGCTGAAGCCAGGAGAATATGAGCCAGGAGAGAGTGGTAGGGGAGAAAGTCAGAGAAGTAGTGGGGGAGCTAGATCCTGATGGGCTCTGGAAAACCCCTGAGGAAAATACCCACCTGCCATGCCAGAGTAAGCATTTTTGACTACAATCCATCCTCGTCCCCCAACCCCACCAGTTGGGTGTTCTCATTAGTGAACTGCACCTGGAGCTGTCAAAGCTCACAAGGGGATGATGGAATGAAGAGATTGTCCTTGGCTCCTTTTATTTCCATTGGTTTTTCTCAGGCAAGCCCCACTTCTGCTTGCTTACTGGTCAGCTAATCTCATACCATTAAGCATGAAGCTGGCTTGGGCTTAAGCTGTCTTTGAGCCTATATTCGATTTGACATGAAAAGGGCCCACAAGTGACTATAGAACCAACAACTGGTACACGTTTCTCCACGAATTATTGCTTTGAACATCTATTTGAGTGATGTCAGCAATCTCCACTTGCACATAGGTTTGCCCTGGTCCTATGTCACAGCCACTCCATGCCTCCCCATTCACTCAGCCATAACTATTAGCAGTAGCCTTCACTCCACAATACTGCACAGCTGTAGCTTCTCCAAATATCACTTTAGGCACAGCTCTGAGCTTCTTTCCTTCCTCTCACTAAGTATTCCCACCAGGGGCTTGGTTCCCTACCTGCCCAAGAGGTCATGGGAACCTTGATGCTACCACAATTTTCTCAGCAATGAATACTGTGAGGATCCACTCTTTTTTAGCATCTTTTGATTATCTTTCGTGTCCTCACTGGACTTTTCCCTTTGCAATGCTACCATACCCACAGAACAGAGGAAACAAACTGTGGTTGTTACTAGGTGAACTGAAAGTGTGTATGTGTGGGAGGAGGGTGGGCTTTGGGTATTTTACTAGACCAGAACAGGGTGAATTGCATAGAAATGTAAAGGGCATGTTTTGTGGCAATCAAGGATTTCTGTCTTGAGGGCCTGGCTAATCTCAATCAGACAGGAATGCCAGGCTGCCTCTCAGAAACCCTGTATCAACTGAGCTCCAAGTGGTAGCTCACAGGAGGGGCTGAAGATGTCCTTTTAAGGAGAGGGCTCATAGGGGCATAAGGGATGGCTTAGACTGTGGTGCTGGCGCTCTTCATCATTCTACCTCACCAGGGCTCTGCAGTCTCTCAACAACTCTGGAGCCCCTCTGCCCTTAGACACCCTGTAACTCTTACCTGACAATCAGTTCAGTGGAATGCTTAGGCATATGGGCCCTGAGCCAGATGGTCTGGATTTGATCTGACTCTGTAGATTACTCATGTGAGACCTTGGGCAAGTGACTTAATATGACTATGCCTCAGGTTCATTATCTACAAAGTGGAGATAGTGATGGACTCTGCTTATAAGGTTTATATGTGTAAATAGAGATGAAACTCTTAGAGTCATTAATGCAAGAAAAGCATCTAGTACTTCTTATTGATATAAATGTTCTATCTCAAGGTCTGGTGGAGTGTCCCAGGTTTGTGCCCATCTCTGGCCAAAGTCCATCCAGCATGAATTACGCTTGGCAGATGTAGGTACTCTCGCCTCCTTAGTGAATGAAGAAATAAATGAATGAACATAGAAAGCCTCAGGTATTCAGACATGTGGCTAAATTCTCCTTTGTATCCATCTTCTTGGAGCTATACTTTCATTTTGCCTACATATAGAAGAACCCATAACAGGAGCACCAGAGTGAGGAAGGAAATGGTCTTTTTGCAAACTGAGACCCTTCAATCAATCCATATATTTGGCTTTGCACTAGACCACCATGAAGGAAATTTAAAAATAAATAAGATATGATTTCTGCTTTCTAGGAACTTTTAATCTTATAAAAAGACAAAGATGGAAGAAAATGAGAAGCTGAATCACAGTGAGAGTTTAGAGAATATTGAGGAGTATTAGAGTATTCTGTGGACAGCTCTTCACTGCAGAAATGGGAATTATGGATGGGGCACATTTGAACAGGTGGGAGGGAGAACATTTCAGGGGGAGGACAGGCACCAATGTAAGAATGAGCATATTATATTTATCCATGAGGAGACCCAAAGGAAACAATATTACCTCCTGAGGATAATCCCAGTCTAAAGGATTATATCCTTTAGGATTATATATCATGTACAGGCCTTCTTTTAGTTTGGGGTAGCTCAGATGTCTGGATAGGGTAATAGAGAACTCTTAGCAACCTCATATCACTAAGTATACTATGAAAAACAGGTTCAAGGAATAGCTGTCAAGGCAATATTTTTAAAACAGATACACTGTTGATGAAGATGCTGAAATTGTTTTTTTTGTACATATTTTACTTATGGAATAAGGAGATCAAAGGGGTAAAACTATACATTCAGGCTGCAGAGCTGGTGAATGTCAGAAGTGAAGTTTGAACCCAACTGCTCTGTTCATGTGTTTTTCCCACAACACCACACTGCCTTACACACCCCAGGACTTGCTGCAGGAGGAGGAAAAGGCCTGTAGGGGTGCTCCCTCTGCACTCAGATGGGGATCCCATGAATAGCCATCTCCAGGACTGTCTCCCACACAAGTCTTTTATGTATCCTTCTCCTCTATGCAACAGAATGTTTATACACAGGGAGCCCAAAGCATGGGACTCATGGTGAGGGAGGCTTGCAGTAAGAGAGAACAGAAGATGAGGGGGGAGAGTGCTGGTGAGTCAGGAGAGAGTCAGGAGAGATGGCTTCTTGTCCTGGTTCTGCCATGAGCAGGTAGTGACTATGCCATACCCATTTCTGAGCTTCATTTTCTCATCAGTAAAATAAAAGGCTTGGACTAAAGGAACTATATGATCTACTGTTTTACTCTGAAATTTTATAAAAGGTGCAGTTATGTCCCTAAAATTACAGGTTTCCTTTTCTTTGTTCCACGTTCTCAATATTAGCTGATACCCCTTTTGTTCAAGGTGGGACTGGAGGCTTATTCCTTGTTTCTGTTCCTTACCCTTCCTTTTCATCTCTCCTGTGTCAGCTGCCTGAATTATCTGGATACGAGTATATGTAGAATCAGTAGCCAAAAGCTTCTTTCCTGCCCTGAAGCAATTGAATCTCCCCAGGGTGGGGGGTTGCAGGAAATCAGATTGGCTTGGCACTTGCTCTCTGGTTCAGGCAGGTGGGGGAAGGCAGGAGAACTGCTGGTTATATTTGGTGTCAAGGGCTGTTGGGGAGGAGTTGGGGACTTGGCAGATTTCCTCACAGCTTGGAGGGCTCTGGACATTCGGTGCACTGCCTGCCCAATTCCTGGGGCTCGGGCACAGATGGCTCCTGTTAGCTCTTGAATGAGGGTGGGTTCTCACTCTGGTAATTCTAGGGGGAGGAGTCCCAGAGGCCTCAACCCAGCTGGCCATCTCCTGCCCAAAAACTGTTTAGTGCAGGAGGGGGAGGGAGAAAGACCAGATGGGCCACAGCCTTTGGGCCTGATGGTACAAACTATGTCCCACCCTCAGTCATATTGGATAGGGGAAGAGAAACACCTCTTTATTAGGCAGCTGCTTGTTTGGCAATTAACCTGAGGGGCCTGGAAGGCACTCAAGATTAACCCGAGTATGGCAGCCAGCTCTGCTGTTGAGACCTTTGTGGGGTGGGGGTGTAGGTGGGGCAGAATCTTTTGAGATAGGCTGGCTTGGGATACTGGATCCCTGGATGCCACAGGTAGAGTTTCAGCTATAGGTGAAGCCATTTGGGAGGGATGTCCTAGAGGGCAAGACAAAGCCAGAGAGAAGGAAGGAAGCACTTCTTCAGACTGTGAGATCTGGCCCAAGCCTTCAGGAAAATATACCATAGCAAATGGTCCAAGGGAAACCTCTAAGATCTGAGCTGGCCAGATTGCCCTTTGCAGCTGCTTTTCTTCTGAGGCTGTTCCCATGAACCTTTGCTCCCTGAGACAGTCATTCCCTCTTCCCAAAAGCTGTCCCTATGTCTCCTGAAGCCTCTTAGGGCAGGAAAAGGAGAGCAGAATAGTCCCTATTACCAACAAGGTTGTCATTTCAACCTGGTGTGGTGCCCAAGAAGCCAAATGGGCTGGAGAATGAGGCCATGTGGTCAGTGAAGACAGGGCATATGGGCATTATACCCAAACTACCAAAATAGGATACCTGTGCTGAACCAACCAGGGAGTTACCATTGCCATGGTTGTAAAGGAGATGGCAGGGTAAGAGGGAGGGTGGGTGGGGAGGGGTATGTTATAGGAGAGAGAACAGATCACCCTAGGTTTGGAGTCTTGCTTTCACACTCATGAGCTGGGCTACCTCCAGCAAGCTGCTTAAATCTCTCTGAGCCTCAGTTTTTGAGGCTACCTGGGGTTGATTTAAACATTGAGTTAATATAGTAAATGTGATATGTGAACTGTCAGCTACTAGAAAATGGTTTTTTGTTGTTGTGTTATTTATTGTTATGAAAAGAAAAGATGGTCAGATTAAGTTTGGGCCTGAATGTGATGGCTCGGAGGACATTAGCACGGACTGTGCTGGGGGTAGAATTCTAGCTTGTAATAGGAAAAAAAAAAAAAAAAGAAAGAAAAGAAAGAAAGAAAAGAAAGCAAAAGGCGTCTTCCAACTACCAGACCTTTCTGTTGATTCAACAAGCAGAAGAGATTATGAGACGGCAAACAGTGTCCTTAGCCAGTCTGAACCCTTGGGGACTTCAAGGTGAGTTATTTCAAGGGATTTTCTACTTCATAGCACTGTGAATATTTTAGTCAGAGTGAATGGGTAATGTTTCCCTGTGAAATTGTTTTTCAGACATGTACATATGTTTGTGATTATTAAAATATGAAATAATTGGGTGGCTCAGTCAGTTAAGGGTCTGACTTCAGCTCAGGTCATGATCTCATGGTTTGTGAGTTCGAGCCCTGTGTCGGTCTCTGTGCTGACAGCTCAGAGCCTGGAGCCTGCTTCAGATTCTGTGTCTCCTTCTCTCTCTGCCCCTCCCCCACTCATGCTCTGTCCCTCAAAAATGAATAAATGTTAAAAAAAATTAAGAATGAATTAATTGTAAAGCATCATGGAATTCACATTGGGTTTTTGGTCTGATGAGTTTTCTTAAACAAGAGAGACTATTTGGTGGGGATCCTGGGTGATTTGATAATACTAAAAGATGGGTGGGGACCTCTATTGGAGGGTAGGGTTTCTTCACTGATACAAGAAACAATGCATCTGAGGAAACAGGGGCTAAGGAACCAGTGCCTGGGTTTGGGTGTGAGGGTGGAGGCCAGCTGGTGGGGCCCTGGAGAGTCATGTAAAGCTGCATCCTGGAAAGAGTCTGGGCTCCTCTGGAGTAAGCCAGGGCTGGCTTCAAATTCCAGTTTTGCCCCTTGTATCAGCCTTGGGTAGTAAACATATGCCTGTAATCTTCAGTTTCCCTAGAATTCATAAGGATCAAATGAAATATTATCTAAAAGCCATAGTAAGTCCTTGAAAATGAGTTGAATAATGAAAACATGGCATCTTCTCTTTGCCAGAATATCTTACTTCTTATATTTCCTCTAGTGTACCTTTCTTGGATAAGGAACTCAGAGAAGCAGGCCTAAACTCATAGGATTTAATTAAGAGGAAAAATAACCTATGATGTTTATTTTCTTTCTAGAAGCAGGACAGGGGAGCAGTCCCATTTATTCAGCCCTTGCTTTTCCTTCATTGAAGGAGGGTACTGCATGACCATCAACAGCTTTTATACCTCCATCTCGGTGGTTTGGTTGACAGTGCTGGTCCGGGGTGTTTGAGGCCTAGATTAAACATTCCTCCACCATCAAGAGCCTATGATGCTGCCAGTGGTCAACAATTATCAAGAGGGTCCATTCCCTGAGGTGTGGGAATGTCATTCTTCTGTGGTACAGAGTAGGTGCTCATAGCATGTGGCTGAGTGAATGATCAAATTAATGAAAGGTTCAGTCCATGCCTTGTCCTGACTGCATCCTAAGGCCTTTGAAGTGATGTGTACCTCATTCTCCTGCCTGTATGGTCATGAGCCAGTTTTGGATACAAGCTGTTCCCAGTTTCCCTCTCTGAGATAGTCAGGCAACAGATGCAGAGTGTTTGGGAGAAGCACTTTTCATTGTGTGGTCTGATCCTCAAACCTGCATCTCAAATCAAACTTGTTCCATGATGGTGGAAGAGGCCACAGCTTTTTTTTTTTTTTTTTTTTTTCTGAGGCAACCTGTAGTGTGACAGGGCCTGCCAAAATCACAGACATCAAGTCTGCCTTTTCCCATCCCCTTTCCAACCAGGCTGAGTTTAATTTAAAAAAAAAAAAAAAAAAAAAAAGAATGATGTTAAACCAATGCATATCACTAACACTAAGGTGCTAATGACTTGCGTTAGGCCTCCTGGGGAACATTTGCATTTTAATAGAGTGTGCTCCCGACCATTAATGTGCTACTATAGAGAAGTTTTTGAACAAGGAGTCTCAGGTTTGTATTTAGTCCCTATGCCACAATTAGCCCTTTAATCTTGGGTAAGGGATCTCTCCTTCTTCCTTTCTCAGTCTCTAAATTAAAAAAAAAAAAGTTGGACTAGATAAACAGCTCATATAACAGAGTGAGGATTTTCCCATGTATTCTTTTTTTAAAAGTTTATTTCTTTTTTAGAGAGAGAGCGCACGCATAAGTGGGGGAAGGGCAGAGCGAGAGGGCGACAGAATCTGAAGCAGGCTCCAGGCTCTGTCTGAGCTGTCAGCACAGAGCCGACTTGGGGGCTCAAACCCACGAACAGCAAGATCATGACCTGAGCCAAAGTCAGACGCTTAACTGACTGAGTCACCCAGGGGCCCCTCCCATGTATTCTTTATAATAATTTTGAGAGGGATACATTTAATGGCACTATTTTTCAGATGAGAAAACAGAGGTCCAGAGAAGTTAAGTGCCTTGCCTGAGGTCTGTAACCATTAGGTAGCAGGAGACAGTATCAAACACAGGCAATGTGACTCTGGCATCTACCCACCTGCCTCCTACTATTCCACCTCTCCCTCTCACATCCAAACTGTAAACAATCCTGTGCAGTCATGAGGAAAAAACTGAGGGTAGATAAGGACTGAAGGAAAGTTTGACTAAAGTCTGTCAAGTGCCTCATCTCCTCCCTTCCTATATGTCCTCTTCCCAGCCCAGTTTGCAAATGGTGTAGGGTGTTTTGCTAGACATAGCTGTGGTGTTTACAGCTTCATAAGAGGCAATTGCTCAGCCCCTTAACCATCCCTTGAGTTCCTCTTTGAAGTATGGGTAATATCATACACACATGTTCAGATCTATATATTTGACAGCAATGGTATCTCGTTTACAGATAATAGTGAGTTTCATGACAACAAAGTCCTTCCCCCAATCCTGTGTGTTAAAACTAAACAACAAACAATCTGAAATAACAAACAGAAGTAATCAAAATATAATTAGACCCTAGGTGTGCTAATGGGTATGTAATGAAGGCTATGAAGTTGAGAAGTGTGTCCAGCAGAGGAGAAGGGTGCCCAGAGAAGTGTGGCTAGCATCCTGGGGACCCAGGATGGAAACATGCACTCAGGGGCTATGATGCTTGGAGGTGTGGGTGGGGGCTTCGGAGATGCATGCACATGGCAGGGCTGGTGGGGAAGGGGAACAAACAGAGAGGGAAAGTTAGTTTCCTGAAAGATCTGTGGCCAGCTACTTGGGAACTTGTTTTGATGGAGTTCAGGAGGTAGAATGAGCACAGATTTAAACTCAGAAGCTGGTGGTGACCCGGAGACAGACACAAAAAAGCTCCATAGTCTGAAGACCTAAAAGAGAAAATACAGTTAAACCAGAAGGAAAAGGAAAAGGAGTATGAAAGCCATCTCCCTCAAATAAGACAAAAGCACTGACAGTTATAGATCCTTCCAGGGTACAGGCAGTGTTCTAATTGCCGATACCACCAAAGCCTTGTCGCTGGGTAGTTATAATCCCTAGCTTAGATGAGGACACAGCACACAGGTTATGAAGCTTGCTCTTGCACAAGGCTGCAGCCTGCATTTGAACTAGAAGGGCTGATTTAGGTGGCTGTGCTCCTGCCCTCTCCTGGGCCCTGAGCAGCTGGTTGACAATGTTTCACAGAAAATGACAGTGGACATTAGACAGGAGGCTCTGGAAAGGCATGGCCAATATCCCAGGCAGGGTCTTGGAGGAAGTCCTGCCCTCCTTATAGTGAAGTGGGGGATGCTGTCCTTCATGAAGGGGGGCCTCTGAGCCAGACTTCACTGTGGTCCTCTGGGCCTCCTTTTGTCAAACTACTTAAAGATGAGGAAATTCTGATGGACTACACAGATGGACAATTTGGTTTCACCCAGCTTTAAAGATAGTTGCCATGAATTTCCTTCAGTTCAGATACCTGAGTCCAGCCTCCAGGAACTTGAGTCTGGGTCATGTTGTCCTTAGTTGAATCTTGGAGGAGCAGGCACTACTATGCATGGGGTGGGACAGGGATTTGGGGGTCCACATGCTCTGTGTATGGACTTCCATCCACTCCTCTTGTTTTCACTATCTCCCCTCACCCCTGCTTCCTGGAACCTCTCAAGAATCTATAGGCAAATTGTCTCTCACCTTCTTGGTATTCTCTCTGTAAACTTGAAATTGTAAGATAAATTGGTTGCCCTGCTTCTAGCATCTCCTTTTAGTGGCTTTATTAATGCATAATTGACATACGATAGACCACACATATTTATAGTATACTCTTTGATAAATTTTGACAAATGTGTATACCTGTGAAACCATCACCAAATTCAAAACACTGATTATGCCCATCACCTCCAAAACCTTCCTCATGTGACTGGTAAGCTGCCCTCCTATCTCTGTCTGCACCCACTGGGCCCAAACAACCACTCATTTGTTTTCCCTGATTCTAGATTTGTTGACATTTTCTAGATTTTATGTAAATGGAATTATACAGCAAATAATTTTTTGTCAGCTTCTCACACTCAGTATATTACTTTGATAATGTAACTATTTTAATTTTGAAAACAATTTACAACTTAGAAAAGCAAACACTGTATCTATTTGACAGTTAAGAAATTTTACATCTCCTGCACAATTCTGTCTGCATCAGATGGACAGTCCTCAGTCTTTTCCATGATTGCTACTGGCTGAAAACAGCATATTGCTTTGAGATTCACCTATGTACTTGCATGTATTGATAATTCACACCATTTTCTTGTTGAGGGATATACAGTGCATGGAGGTACTGCCTACTCAAGGCATCCAGGCCCCAATCCAATCACGTCTAGAAACAGACACTAATGCATATCTACCGTGCCCTGACATGCTCATTAAAAAAAAAAAATTATTTGACAAACTATAAACATAAATACATTGTTTTACATGATTTTAAAATATTTAAATACCTTAAATGGTGTTTTCTTATTATTAATAATAAATTATACTGACCAGTTTCCCTCATTATTTTTTCAAAGCCTGAATGTTTTGTTTACCTGATTGACATGGTTTCTTGCTGGAGGCAAAACATCACTAGACTATGCTTCCCTCCTGTTGTCACCCCAGATTTTCCCCATTTCCAGGCTGATTATACAAACAATAAGGTGTTGTCTTAAAGAAATTATTAAATAATTTAATTTTAGAGCAATTTTAGGTTCACAGCAAAACTAAGAGGAAGTTACAGAGTTTCCATACACCCCTTGCCCTTACACTTGTGTAGTCTCCCCCATTAATCTGCATCCTCCACCAGAATGTTGCATTCATTAACAATTGATAAATGAATGTTGACACATCATAATCACTGAAAGTCCATAGTTTACATTAGGGTTCACTCTTTGTATTGTGCATTCTATAGGTTTAGACAGATGTATAATGACATGTATCCATCATTATTTTGTCACACAGAGTTTTTCATTGCCTTAATAATCCTCTGTGCTCTGCCTACTCAATCCATCTCTCCCCACAACCCCTGGCAATCACTCATCTTTTTATGTCTCTATAGTTTTGCCTTTTCCAGAATGTCATATAGTCAAAAACAGTATTTAGCCTTTTCAGATTGGCTTCTTTCACTAGTAATATGTATTTAGGTTTCCTCTATATGTTTTATGGCTTGATAATTCATTTTTCAAAAATTGGTTTTCATCCTTTTTTTCACGTTTATTTATTTTTGAGATAGCACTAGCGAGGGAGGGGCAGAGAGAGAGGGCGACAGAGGATCCGAAGCAGTCTCCGCACTGACAGCAGCAAGCCCGATGTGGGACTCAAACACATGAACCTAAGCCTAAGTCAGATGCTTAACCGACTGAGCCGCCCAGGCACCCCAATAGCTCATCTTCTTTCAGCGTTAAGTACTATTCCATTATCTGGATGAAACATACTTTATCCATTCACCTACTGAAGGATATCTTGGTTACTTTTAAGTGTTGACAATTATAAAATAAAGCTTCTATAAACATCCATATGCAGGTTTTTGTGTGGACATAACTCCTTTGGGTAAATACCAAGGAGTGCAATTGCTAGACTGTATAAGAGTATGTTTGGTTTTGTAAGAAACCACTAAACCATCTTCCAAAGTAGCTGTACCATTTTGTATTCCCACCAGCAATGAGAGCTCTTGTTGCTCAACATCCTTGTCAACATTGGATGTCAGGTTTCCAGATTTGGAACAATGTAATAGGTGTGTAGTGGTGTCTCACTGTTGCTTAAGTTTGCATTTCCTTGAGCATATTGTCTTTTCACATGCTTATTAGCTATCTGTATATCTTCTTTGATGAGAAGTCTGTTAAGGACTTTGGCCCATTTAAGAAATCAGGTTCTCTGTTCTTTTATTGTTGAGTTATCATGTTCCTTTTTACCAGGAATTGTTTATTAGTGGAAGGAAGCCCTAGCCAATGTTTCTGATTCACTTCAGAGAAGTCAAATGTCAGAGCTAGAATGACTCTAGAGAGCAGCAAGTCCCTGATTAGAGATAATTTATGCCCCCCCCCCCCTAATTTATATGTTGAAGACCTAATCCCCACTAGTACCTCAGGGTGTGACTGTATTTAGAACTTAACTAGGTGATTAAGTTAAAATGAGATTGTTAAGCTGGGTCCTAATCCAATATGGCTGGTGTCTTTATAAGAAGAGGAGATTAAGACACAGACACACACAGATGGAAGACCATGTGAGGACACAAGGAGAAAACAGCCAACTATAAGCCAAGGAGAAAAGCCTCAGAAGAAACCAATCTTGCTCTTGAACTACTATCCTCCAGAACTATGAGAAAATAAATTATGTTGTTTAAGGTACCCAAATCTATGGTACTTTGTTATGACAGCCCTAGCAAACAAATACAGTCCTCTACCTTCCCTTCTATTAAACAAGCATACTGAATGTTTACTATATAAGACTGGAAAGGAATATAGTAGGAGGGCAAAGATAAGATTTCTCCCTTTTAGGAATTATGGCCTAGTTGTGTCCTTTTGCACATAAAGAAACTAAGGCTCAGATAGGTTAACAGACTTGCTAGAGATAATAATATTGTTTTCTTTGGTTACCTACTCTTCACAGGCTGACCCCATTTGTGGACTTGGAGGACACTTTGATATATTGAAAAAGTGCCCTGAAGTAAGGCCAGGAAAATGAAAGTCTAGTTTAGACTCTGTCCTTATTAGTTGTTAGCCTCTAGTTTTTTTTTTTTTTCAATGTTTATTTATTTTTGGGACAGAGAGAGACAGAGCATGAAAGGGGGGAGGAGCAGAGAGAGAGGGAGACACAGAATCGGAAACAGGCTCCAGGCTCTGAGCCATCAGCCCAGAGCCTGATGCGGGGCTCGAACTCACGGACCGCGAGATCGTGACCTGGCTGAAGTCGGATGCTTAACCGACTGCGCCACCCAGGCGCCCCATGTTAGCCTCTAGTTTTAAACATTCCTTTGTGAAATAAGCATGAGAATCCCTACCAAGACTTCTCCCCTGGTGGCCATGCAGACCAAAAGAGATAATGTAGGCAAAACACCAAGCAGAAAACAATTATTGGGAAGCCTAAGTGACAACCCCCTGGACCCTAACCAAAGCGCAGTGCTGAGACCACAATGGCCCCCAAAGCTGACCCTTGCTATCTGGTTAAGATAAAAGACTGAGGTCCCCTGAGGAAGAGGGAATTTTGCCTCCAGATTGACTTTGAATTTGAGCTGCAGCATCAAAACTTTTGTACGTCTCTAGCCCACGGTCCTACCCCACAGATTTCAGACTTGCCAGCCCCCATAATTACATAAGCTGACTTTTAAATATAGGCATCTTCAGAGATATTGCGGGTTCAGTTCCTGACCACCACAATAAAGTATCACAATAAAGTGAGTCAAATTAATTCTTTGGTTTCCTGGTGCATATAAAAGTTATGTCCACACTATATTGTAGTCTATTAAGTGTGCAATAGAATTATGTCTAAAAAATATGTAGATTCTAATTAAAAAATACTTTATTGCTAAAAAATGCTAGCTATCATCTGAGTTTTCAGTGAATCATAATTTTTTTTTGCTGGTGGAGGGTCTTGCCTCAATCTTGATGGATGCTTGATGATCAGAGTGGTGGTTGCTGAAGACTGGGGTGTTCTGGAAATTTCTTAAAAATAAAGACAGTGATAAAATTCCCACATTGATTGAATCTTCTTTTCATGAATTCTTTCTCTGTAGCATGTTTGATAGCATTTTACACAAAGAAGAAATTCTTCCAAAATTGGAGTCAATCTTCTCAAACCATGCTGCTGCTTTATCAACTAAGTTTATGTAATATTCTAAATTCTTTGTTGTTATTTCAACCATCTTCACAGCATCTCCAATAGGAGTAGATTTCATCTTAAGAAACCAAAGTCTTTGTTCACCCAGAAGGAGCAACTCCTCATCCATTCAAGTCTGATTATGAGATGGCAGCAGTTCAGTGCTATCTTTAGGCTCTTCTTCCAGTTCTGGTCCTATTGCTGTTTCTCCCTGACATATCCAGTTATTTCTACTGTAGTCTTGAACCTTCAATTTGTAAAAAACACAATTATCTGACAAGTACAATAAAGCAAAACACAATAAAATGAGGTATTTCTATATATACACACATATATCCTATTAGTTTTTTTTCTCTGGAGAACTCTGATACACCCCCTGTATGGGTCAGCTTTAGCTATGACAACAAAATAGCATAGAATGGGTGGTTTAAATAATTGGCTTTTATTTCACACTCTTCTGGAGGCTGGGAAGTCCAAAGTCAATGTTCTTGCAGATTTGTCCCAGTAAGGGCTCTCTTCTTGGCTTGTAGATGGCTGCCTTTTTACTGTGTCCTCACACCTTCACATGGTGGAAAGGACACTAATTCTATAATGGGGTTTCCATCTTCATGACCTCATTCAGACCTAATTATGTCCAAAAAGCCCACCTCCAAATATCTCAATACCCATCACATGAGGGTAAGTTAGGGCTTCAGTATATGAATTTTAGGGGAACACAAATGCTTATATATATATATATATATATATATACATATACATATACATATATATAAATATATAATATATAATATTATAATATATATCATATAACACTAGATATATATATAGAAGTGTTATAACTCCTTTATCCCCATCCTCAAATAACTTACATTTATCGAGCGCTTACTATGGTTACTAGACAGTGTCCTAAGCACTTTATATTTATTAACCTATTCAATTTTTCATAGAAACAACATGAAGTAAATATTAATATTGCCCTGTTTACAGTTGACAGTGTTGAGGCATGAAAAGTTTAGGGGATTTGTTCAACATCATGCAGCTAGTGAGTATGTCTGGAATCGGCTTCTTGACTTCTGTGCTGTTCTGACTCTCAGGTGCAAACCCACATACCTGGACATAAAATTAATGCTCAGACCTGCCCAAATAGCAGAAGCCACATAGTCACTCAGGAGAGTGCACCAGTCACTCAGCCACAGGGAGACATGCACACTGCTGGGAATGGTCCCCTGTGATGATGAGACATTCCTGCTCCAGTTATATCAACTGAGATCTGGTTGCTGCTGCTGTACTCCTGCTTCTGTCCTGGCTCATGATGGCTGGGATGGTGCCTTGCATGGATGCTGGCAATCAAGTCTCAGGATGGATAATTTAGGTAGATGCCCTGACATGACACTGCAAAAGCAAACCAAGGCAGTGCCTTCCATCTGGCCTTCCAGAGGTGAAAGTGGTGGAGATTTATCTCATCTGAAACAAATGAGAAGCTTCTGGCTCAAGCCTGAGTTTACATGTTTGTCTCCACTGCTTCCCAAATCCCAGTGAAATAACAGCAGAGGTGTACAATGGAAATCAATCCATGACTGTACTAAGAACAGGGGTGGCCCTCTGTGCCCAGAAATTTTGATGAATCTCTGAAAGACAGGATGAATACGGGTACATATGGAAGGATAAACTGGAGAGTAGTAAGTTACATCTTGGAACACACTTAGGAAAGTGTGGCAGGTTACCCTTAAATACTGCTTGAAAAATAGACCACACGCAGAATCCTTTCATGATGATCCTGATAAATAAAAGAAATAATATATTTCCTCACTTTCAATCTGCTGGAAATCGTCCCCAGTTACACTGCAACATTCTTTCTCAAGGTATATTAACCCAGATCTGGACTACTAATGTCATGTTCCTAATCTGGGATCCAAGGACTTGTTGGAGGGTCATGAATAGTCCTAGAAAGGCCAGGAGGCTTCTGAAGTCATGTGCAAACATTATTGCTTCCTTGAGCATTTTTCTGGGGCCTTAGGTTTATTGCTTTCAGTAGATTGCAAAAAATTCTATGACCCGAAGCTGCAATGCACTGTTAAAGTTTTATGATGACTTTCCCAGTTTCCCATGGCTGGTTAGTTGCTGGGCAAGTGTCTCCTCTAGGTTCTTAGTCATCAGTACGTTCTGTCCTTACTACCAAAATCATGCTTTTCAAAATGCTTTTGTGCATATTGTCCTATTTGAGTCTCATAATTGACCATGGAGAAGGAAAGAACATGTATCATTATTCTTACTTGAGAAAGGAATCTTAGACACAGTGAGGTTAAAGGGTTTACCCAAAGTCACATAGCAAGGTAGTGGTAGAGATGTTATGAGGTTACAGGTCTCAAGGCTCCAGGTCAGTGCTCTTTGCTGCTTCCTTAGTATCCTTACTAATGAGAGAAGTACTTCTGTTCTTTAGTGCATTAAATACAGACAAGTAGGAATATGTGCAGACTTCTCTAAAAACCTGGTTCAGCACGCAGGTTGTGATCTTAAAATAAGTCCTCTTCAGAGCCCAAATCCTTCACATATGCTTTTCTCAAATAAGAACTATCATTACAAAGGGAGTGGCAAAGGCAGAGAAAATTCCAGTCCCTTTTTTAAACCTCCTGTGGCATCCACAAGCACTTTCCATGCTCAAATGCCCAGGAAGAGATGGCCTTCCCCTCTTTCTGCACTCTCTCTCTCTCTGAGAGTCAGTGCATCCTACTGAGCTCTTTCCTTGCTTTTAATTGATGCCATTGGAAAATCAGTGATGACTGCCCATAGTCATCCAGCATGTAATGAGTGGTGAGCCAGTGTCTTTGAGATCAACTAGCAGTCCTTAAAATACAAGCTGTTTGCAGTGATGCTCTGAGCTACTATCCTCTTCTTTTCCCTTCCTTATTTTTTGAGAAGCATCATGCCAGAGAGATTTGTTCCACATCTGCATGCTGACTGGCAGAGGCTGCTGATACACATTTGTCGGTTGCCTTGGCCAGAAACCACAGCAATCAGCTGGAATGGGCTTAGTTGACCATTCCTTGTCTCAATCTACAGGCAAATTTAAAGATATGGCTTTGGGAGGTTCCCAGATAATTGGCTTGCAGCTGGCCTTTGGATAAAACAAACAAACAAACAAACAAACAAACAAACAAACAAAACCCTGTCCTTTGTGGTATATCATTTCTCATCCTAGGTGAACATTTTCAAATTCCACTGAGGTTTAAGTTACTCATAAGCATTCTGTGGCGGTGGAGAGGGATCGTCTAGAGTGCCATTTTTCACTCTAAATTCTCATTAAGTCAGCTTGGTACTATAGGAAGTTCATGGGCTTTGGATTCAGACTTAAGCTTGTTGGGAAGATTAAATAAGTTAATACACTTTTAAGTACTAAAAATAATGGCTGGCCCATAGTAAACTCTCTGAGTATGTTAACTATTGTGGTAGAGATTAGAGACCATGCCTCTAAAGCCTAGTACATAGTGGTTATTATTTTTACAGGCTTAGTTCAGTGCAGGAAAGCCTCTCAAATTAAATCACCCCTTTTCCTCACCCTGAGTTTGGAGCCAAATTGATGCTCCCTGGAGACATATATTTGTGCCTTAGAAATTACCGTGGATATGGGAACAAAAGGCCTGAACTCCAGTTTTAGCTCTGCCATTAATTAATTGGCCATGTAATCTAGACTAAGGCACTTTAGTCTCTAGGATTTATTCTCTTCATATGACTTGACATCCAGTATGCTATATTGAGTTGAATAGTTTCTCCCCTAAATTAATGTCCATCCAGACCCCAGAATGTGAACTTATTTGGAAATAGGGTCTTTGCAGATATAATTAAGATGAGTTCATACTGGATTAGGTTAAAATTAATCCAGTAAAACTGGTGTCCTTATAAGAGAAAGAAAGATCACAGAGACTCAGGGACAGAGAGATGCACAGGGAGAAGGTCATGTGTTGGTGGAGGCACAGGTTAGAGTGATGTGTCCACAGCCAAGGAACATCAAGTATTGCTGCAACCACCAGAAGCTGGAAAGGGCAAGAGAAGACCCTCAATTGAGTCCCTGAGCCATCAGAGAGGAGAGACCCTGCTGACACCGTGAGTTCAGACTTCTGGCCTCCAGAACTGTGGGGGAGTAAGTTCCTGCTATTTTAAGTATCACAAAAAAGTACTTGGCTTGTGGTGCTTTGTGATAGCAGCCACAGGAAATAGATACACATCCTCAGGAGTTTTCCAGCTCTAATAGACTTAACTTACTGGGACACACAAAGTTCTGTCCCCTCATTTGACCTCGTCCACCTGTTTTCACCATGCTGATCTCTGGAGGTGTCTTAGATCTGGGCTGGCCCCTAAAAGGCAAAGAGGGGAAAGAAAGGAAACACGGTTGGAGATGGAATGGAGATGGTGGGCAATAGAAGTTAAAACACCAGAAGCAGTCCTGTACAACCTGGGAAAGTGGGATGGAAGGAGAGAGCCTCATGGATGGGGGAAAAAAAGCCCTGCTAAATTGTGGGCTCCCTCCCAGAGGCAATGAGTCACCAAGGAAAACGCTGTAAGTTGTTCAGTTAAGCAAAGATAGAAATCTAGGATCCTCATGGTTTGAGGAAGGCTTAGGTTGTGCCATGAATCAGTTCTGAGGATATGGGATACCTCAAACTTGCATTTGCTAGTACATTTGTAGGGCTCTTCTTAGCAAAATGTTTTTTTAGGCTATTTGTCTCTGGAGGGTGGGGAAGAAATTGACATTTTACCCCTAATATATGCATTCTCCTGGGTATTTTTGCAAACTTTTGTTTTTCTTTTACTTTCGAGAATAACTGTATGATAGTTATTAATAACTCTAGTTTGCAGAGAAGCTGCGATTTGCTCACCATGGCTTGTTACAATCCAGGGGTGAAGCTAAGGTCTGTCTGACAATGAAGACCAGACTCTTAACACTCATCCATTTCTCTTATTCCCATCCATCTCTTTCCTCTTCCTCAGACTCATCCACCCATTTAGAGTGCTCACAGTGTCATTCTGAGTTGCAAAGAAAAATTCAAAGAATCATAAAATGTCAGAATAAGAAGGCACTTTCCCATCTTTTCATTTTAGGAATGAGGAAACTCTTTTACTGCCTTAGTTGTCCCAAGGTGGGTTTTCTTTTTAATCCTTTAAATCTGTCACATCTCTGAAGTGCCTGACTCTTCGAATACACAGAGAAAAAATGACCCCACCAAAGAAGTACAGCCAGGAAAGGTGAGCCAAAGCTTGATTGGAAACATCAACTTAGTTCATCCCACTAGATCACACTAGCTCTGGTGAAACCTTGCTATCAAAGAAAAGCCAATGGACAGACCCCTTTTTCTGTGTTCCCGAAATTTCTAGGAACCAGATGGAATTCTTTCAAAGCCTCTTCCATTGATGAGAAAATAATGAAAGACAGAGTTACTTTTGTCTGTGTGGCCTATAAAGGAACATAGAGGTCAGTGTCTAAAAAATGGAGCTCATGGGGATTCTCAACTCATTCATTCACTTTCTTAGCAACTTGTGATTATCTGAAAGTCATTGATAAGCAGAAACATTAACCAGAGGCAAGCCAGGCATAGATTTCTCATTATTTTAATTTTTTTCCTAGAGAAAAATATTTATTTTTTTTGTCATTTATTTTAATTTATTTTTACAACTCTTTGAGATTTTGCTTATATTCAACAAACTGCACATATGTAAGTATATAATTTTTATGAGTCTTGCCATATGTAAACTCCTACAAACTGTCACCACAATTAAGATTTCAAACATTTCCATCACCCACTCCCCCAAATTTCCTGGTGCCCCTTTGCAGTTCTTCCCTCCCTTTGCTCCTACCCCTAGGCAACTATTCATCTACTTTCTGTCACTAGAGATTATATGAATTTCCTAGAGTTTTATATGTATGAATCATACAGTGTATACTCTTTTTTCACTCAGCATAATGCCGTTGAGTTTTATTTGTGTTGTGTCTGTGTCATAGTTTATTCCATTTGATTGGTATACCCTTTGTATGGATAAACTACAATTTATTTATCCATTTGCTTGTTTTTGGGTTGTTTCCAGTTTCACCATTGCTTTCTAACATACATACACAGGATACTTTAACGTGTGTTTCCTTTGATACCTGCATGTGGCTGAATGTTCCTGATCAGAATACTCTGATTCCATTCTTATATCTGGGGACTACAACATGACTTTTTCAGTCACAGAAAACCAGCAGTTCAAGAGTCCTCTGGTTCCATTCAGAAACCTGTTAATCATATCTTTTTATGAGTAATCATATATCTTTGTCTCTATATAAGAGGATTAGGACAGAACTTTAGCAGGCTGCACCAAAACAAAAGGATCAAGCAATAGGTGTTGAAAAGTCACTGAACAATTTTTAAATTTATACCCAAAGACAGAAATTGGAAAAGAAGCCTCAAAGGTCATCATTTCCCAAAGCTTCTTTAAGAAAACATTTGTTCCTCTAGATGATAATAAAGGTGACCCTTGAACAACACAGGTTTGAACTGTGTGGGTCCACTTATACACACACACACACACACACACACACACACACGCATACACACACACACATATTTTACAAATACAGGATAGTACTGTAAAGGGATTTTCTCTTATGGTTTTCTTAATTAAGTTTTCTTCAACTGACCTTATTGTAAGAATACAGTATATAATACATATAACATACAAAACACGTATTCATTGGCTTTATGTTATCGGTAAGGTTTCTGGTCAATAATAGGTTATTATTACTTAAGTTTTCGGGGAGTCAAAAGTTATTCACAGATTTTTGATTGAAAGGAAGTGGAGGCTGGCCAGAACCCCTAAACCCTCATTGTTCAAGGGTCAACTATAGTAGTTTTGTAAATAAAAAACAAAATAAACAAAAACGTCTTGATTACTTGGATTTCAGAAACAGCCAGTCAAAGTTAAACAAGTTTAAATTTCTTTATTGCAAGACTTCTAAGAGCATTTAACACATTAATTTTAATATTCACTATACATTCCAAGGGGGTGGTATGGAGTGTGAATTTAATTTGAGTTTCCCAAATGTATTTATCCACCAGAACTTTTTTTTCTTTTAAACTAGTATTCCACAAAAACATACTTTGAGAAGTGCTCTTTTAGTGACTTAATCATTTCCCAAGGCAATTTTAATGTAAAGTAAAAGAAAAATAGATAATGAAATGTAGAAAAACTAAGGTGAGTTAGAGTCAAGATTTTTTTTAAGTGGGGGATCCAGGCTTCAGGGAATCCCATGAATCACAAACAGGTGACTGTCAGTGCATACGGCAGTAGCTAATTCTTATCTCTTTTTCTAAGTCCTTTGCCCTCAGCATGACAATATTTATACTATTTATATATTTTTCTCATAATAAATAGTTCTTTGATGGGATCTTTTCCCTATGATCTCAGAATTGTTATAGGTAGTTGTTCTCTCAGCTAGCTTCTCTTGGTTCTTGTTCTTCTTCATCATTCCTGGAGTTGGGTGGCACTGTGGGGCCATTCCTCAGTGGGTGGGAGACCCACCACTAACACTGGTTAAGCTACATCCAATAGGTGTGCTCTTCACAACAAGAACATGCTGGTACTTATGGGATTCCATAAAGTGCCATGGTTTTGCTTTATGAGCTCTCTACTGTAATCCAAACTCCATAAATGAGCAATTCCTTTTCATAATGAATGGATGAGACTGTTTTATACACTTTTATGTTGTTCCAAGTCTGTGGTTTTACTAAATTTCCACCTCAAAGATATATAATTAGAGCCTCAATGATCTGCTATCTTGGCCCTTCCCACCCTCCTCTGGAATCCACAACAATCTCACAGGCTGGTTTCTGACAGGAACAAACACCAAGTAGGGTGTGTATGTGTATGTGTGTGTGTATGTGTGTGTGCATGTATACATGCATATGTCTGCCTATTGGTTTGTATGGGCAGAGGAACATGGCTTCAGTCTTTTAGAAAGTGAGATAGATGGGACCTAGGTGCCAAATTTCTCTCTTTTGCTGACCTCTGGCTTTACAGCCCACTATGAGGCCCTTCACCATCATTTCCCCCTACCACCCAGGCCCCAGAGAAGTTTATCTTCTCACTGTCCTCTATATAAGCCTGGTTATTCCTCTAACTCAAGCTTTTTCTCATGTTCCCAATGCTAACACTGGGCTAACAAGGGCCTTTCCTTCTTCTCTGGTCAATTTTTTTCCTCCAAACTCAGCTCAAACTTCTCTTGTTCCATGAAAGCTTCACTTTTTCCTCTAGTTCTTAAGGATCTTTCTTTTTTCATTATTTTGTACTGTAAGTTAGTTCCACAAAGCTCAGCATTTACATGTTTTGTGTATTTTTATGTTGACTACAGGTTTAGCTCTCCTGGGTTGGGGACCATGTTCTTGCACATGTGCTTAAAATATAGTGATCTCTGACTGCTTTTTGTTTGGGACAAGGGACTGAAGCCACATCTTATGAAGCTTCAGACAGGAGCTCCAAGCTACTGTTGTCATTCATGTTTCTTTATTCACTGGAATTATATAATCATCTTGATTTTCTAGAGTGTTAGAATTTAGGCTGAAGTAGATCCAATCCAGATTCTATCCAAGGTGGAAGTGAAACAGCCATATCAAGAAATGCTATGTCCCTGTTCATAGGCATCTCAGTTTTCATGACAGCCCTATGACCTAGGTGCTATGTGTGTGTTCTTCTAGGCAGAGTCCCTTGGTTGGCCTTAGCTCTGGGAGAAGATTATGGCAGGAAACAGAAGACTCTTAGATGGTGCCAGAGACTGAATGATGTGGTAGAAAATGTTGTAAGTTTTAGAATCAGACAAATTTGGGGTCATTTCCCGGCTTTGAAATTCCTAATTATGTGACACTGGGCAATTTACCTCACCATTCTGAATTTTAATTTCTTCAAATTTAAAGTGAAATAAATAATGTTGCCAGTAAGGTGGTAAGGAAGATAGACCTTCCATGAAAGTTGATTATTACCAACATCAAAAAAATAGTGGCAATAGATGGAGGACAGAGAAAGCAGGCATGATTTATTCTCATACATTCTAATCAGACTTATGACAAGATGAAAAGTAATCTTTTTCCACAGCTATTTCTGAGGCCTACTCAGGATCATCTTATAAAACATCATGTCTTGTGAGTTCCAACCTCAGATTACATGCAAGTCTCCACATCGGCATAACCTGGATGTCCAAGCCAATCTCCAAAATGCAGTTGTGGTACATATATATTCTATCTCTGATTCCTCTCCTGCTTTACAGTATGACCTAAGTGGTCTCAACTCCCTAAGTCCTATTTTCTGTTCCCCAGAGGGACAGATGCACTTCCCATCCATATATACTGCTGTTTATAAACTTAAAGGAATATGCCATGAAAGGGTTAAAACAGTCTCATCAACAACTAACTCAAGGAATGTTATTGGTGAAAGAGGACTAGAGATTATCAAATGGAAGCTTTCACTTACAGATAGGGAGACTGAGGTCCAGAGAGAAGAAACTGATCATGCTAAAGAATACAGCAAATGTTAAAACCAGGCCTCAAGCAGCAATTGTGTGATTTTCAGTTCAGTTCCTTGACATCAAACTGTAAGGCCTTCTGTTCATTGAAGAAAAACCAATGAGTTGGACCCTTCCATTACATCTTTGGCATTCCTAAGAGCTAGGTAAATTTCTTCCAAATCATGGCTATTCTTTTCTCTTGCTAAGAGAAAAGAAAGGAGTAATGTCAACTCCACCAAATAAATTTTATATTAATGGATTCAGAAGGCAAAATCTGAAAGTAGAGTATGTTAAGTCTTTGAATCTACATATACAGTTATTCACTTAACTAGTTCTGATGCTGGTATGTATATAGCATTCAATTATTCACATAGACAAAAAAAAAAAAACCCACATGCACACATATTATAAACTTTGCTTTATACCAAAACTTGGTGGCTTAAACCAACAACCATTTTATTTCCTCACAAGTCTATGGATCAACAATTTGGGTGGGCTCAACTCTGGAAGAAGGTCCTGACAGAAAATGGAAAACTACTAGGTGGTGCCAGAGTTGGCATGTGGTGTTTCATGTGGTGGGAATGGGTGGTCTGAGATGGCCTCATTCACATGTCTGGTGGTCAGTGCCTGCTGTCATCCAGGCCCCTCTCTTCATGTGGTCTCTCATTCTCAAGAAGGCTAGCTCAGGCTTGTCACATGGTAATGGCAGAATTCTAATCTAAGGGAACAAGAGTGAAGCTGTAGGTCCTGCTTCCTCAACTAAGAAACCATACTATAGCATATCTACCATATTCTAGTTGTCAAAGCAAGTCACTGGGGGAGTCAAGATTCGAGGAAATGAGACATAAACTCCACTTCTTGATAAGTGGAGCAAAGTCTCATTAAAAGGGGCATGGATACAGGCATGGGATAGGTTATTTTTGTGCTTATTTGCTCTGTCTTCCTCTAACTCAATCTTAAGCCCCCAGGGTGACCTCTGCTCTTCTCCCTGATGGGCTGGAGAGGTGTGAGGACAGTTTCTGAGCTTCCTGAGATAGCTGTAGAGGGACATACTTGCTGCTCCACCGAGGTCTTTCCCTGGGCTCCCACTCCCTGGCCTCCTCCTCTCCACTCTCTTCTGGAGCAGCCAGCCCCAGCTCCCACCTCTCCTTCTTTGGCAGTGGTAACCTGTCTCTTACATGCCTGGATACCTGTGGACCCCTTTAGCTCACAGGGACTCAGGCCTGGAGCTTTCTTCCAGACAAGGCTAGGAGGTTCTCCTCAAGTCCTCAGTACTGTGACCTCTGGAATGCTTCTTCTAAAGGCTACATACTCTCATTGATTTACCCCAGAAGCTGAGTCTTAAAGACCTAGAGTTCAGACCACCTAGACACTTTACTTTTTTTGTGGCTTTGTCTTCCCCTATGCATGAAAGGTGGATGAACTCTACCCACTCTCTTGTCCAAAGTTGTCAAAGCAGAGAAAATGAAATCAAATATGGAAAGATACTGTTTTATTTCACAAATTTTTCTGAGTACCTTGAGGATACTTAACACTCTGCTAGACTCTTTGGGTGATAGAAAATATACAGGGAAAGTTCTTTGCTTTCAAGGGGTTTACAACATAGTAAGAGATCAAATATCTGTGCAGAAAATAAGAACATAATTTTGTATTAGGCCTACTACTATCTCACTGAATATTCCTTCATTTCTTTCCCCTTTGCAACCTATGGTCTTTAGAATTGATTTACTTGTTCTTCTTCCCACCCACCAATCCATCCATCCATCCATCTATTTGGCCACTTACTCATTTACAGGGTACAATAAAGTACTAGTCTAAATACTGGAGATACAAAGAAGACAGGCCCTGCCCTGGGGAAGGGATGTTGACTATGTAGTAGAAGACAAATGTAGTACAATAAAAAGCCTTGGCTTAAAAGATGAACTGTGGCTAAATTCCCCCTACATTGAATTGTAATAATCTCTCTATCTGTTCCACTCAATTTAGGTCTTATATTATAATCTCAATATCCCTATTGCTTCACATAGTTCCCAGCCCAAATAAGAACTCAGTAAATGTTGAATAAAAGAATGAGCAAAATAAATTACTGTCATGTAACCCCTTTCTATGTCTGTTTTCTCACGTGAGAAAATGTGTGTTGGCCTTAGAGAGGCTAAATAAATACAGTACTCTATATGCCTAGTGGGATGCAATATCTAGATTAATATATATTTCCATTTTACTTCCTTGTTTGACATGGGCATATCTCTTTCTTAGTCTCAACTCCTTTTTACAGTTTAATAATGAAGGGGCCAGACTACTATCTAAGATCTTGATCCAGTTTGATTCCAAATACTAGATAATAGTCTAGTGCTTGGCATCAATCCTGAGAAAGGTTCTGTGTGCTTTTTGTAGATATTACATGGTACTTGCTGCATATCAATTATCAATTAAATATGAGTCATCTGTGGGATGCTTTAGGCTCCACAGGGATAATATCTTAGTGTTGCTTAGAAAACTATAGTAGGGAATGTTCCTAACAGTGAGCTCAGTACCACCAGCAGTTTTCTTTTTCTTCTTCCTTTCCTCCAATACAGGCCACTATTTTTTATTGATTGAGTGGAGTTCAGGATGACTTTTTAACTATTGTCTCTGTTACAGGTCTGAAAAGCAAAGCTGCTTAGATGAGACTTTGATATTAACGAGTGTGCAGGGAGGGGGGAATGCTCTATTTGGTGGTCCAAAATGGCATTTGGGGGCCCCCTGCTGTCAGCCACCAGGGGTTTAGACAAGAAAACTCCGGAATTTGGTCTGCATTGCCCTCTGGTGGTAAGACTGACTTTTTACCAGGCAAGGAAGGCTATTCCTGGGCCAGGCCAAACTGCAGAGCAAGGATACATCAGTTGCAGCGAGTTTCCTCAGCACTTCTTATGCTGTCCAAGATACTGTGAAGTTGCACAAGAAGAATAAGGAATTGAACTTCCCCTGGAGAATACTTGTCTTCTGGACTTCTCCCCATCATTCATTTACTCATTCATCCATATCTTCAACAACATTCATTGAGCATCTTCTATGTTTCAGCACCATAAAGGGTGCTGGGGTAACAAAAGTAAAGAAAACAAACAAGCTTTCCCCTCATGGGTTTCCTTACTCTTATATCCCTGCTGTAATTAGCCTGGCCTTTGAAACACTCACATAGTCACATACTCCTGTCAAATTTGCTTACATCTAATAGCCAGTGAATCCCTTGCTAAGGCATTGCATGGTTAGAACTTAAGATGTTCTCCTTCTATAGGGTATTTAGGGTTTAGTCAAGAGGGGGCTACAAAAGAGAAAAACCTCAAAGACTGAAAGGAATGTATTACAAATCAGTGGAATTTCAGGTATTGGAGGTGGGAGGTTTGGGGACAAAATTGGGAAATTCCTTGCATTCTCCAAAGCACACCACCTAAGTCCCTTCCTGCTCTGCGCATAAATGACCAGTTCTGCCAGCTATGTCTCACCCCCCAAGGTTGGTTGGGGTCACTTTGAGAGCAGTGGGAGATATGAAATAACCCTGGACTCCAAGGACTCCAAGGACTCCAAGGACTCCCTATGGAATTTCTCTTTCCCATATAAATAAGGAAGAGAAATCCCAATTTTAATTGTTCCTAGTTCTGTCCTCAAGGAGTTTATAACATTCTAACAGAATAGAGAAGTTACACACATACATAATTAGAAGAAAAACACAGATAAGGGTCAGAAGAGTTCTAAGTGGGAACAGAGGTTACTTATGGCTAGAAGGATCAGGGAAGACATCATGAGGAGAGGTATGTGATATGTCATATTATTATTTGAGGAAGTCAAGCTTTGCTGCAGGAGGAAACCTGGTGATCGAAGAGGATATTTGGGTGGCAATTGGGGAAGTGAAGCTCAATGTCCAGGGACTAGAAAGTTTGAGGACACTGTTCTCATTTGGCTTTTGGAGATGATCTCCAGAATTGATAATCTAGTAATCTAATAATTAGATAAAATCTGATAATCTAATAATAGCCAGGGCTATTTGCAGTCCCTTCCTATTCCACCCTTCACTCCCTGGGTGCTAGGGAGTCACATCACTGAGTTTAAAGGTTATTACCTTGGATGGCCTCAATTGCCATGTGCCTCAGACCTGAGCAGATCAATTAAAGCTTTGAGTTTCTATGAAATTTGCATATGGTGACCAAGTCAGCTCAATGGCAAGTTTCTTCCTAATGATTTTAGGGTTCTCTTTTTTCTCTTTTTATAGGTATTTACAACTCTGCTATATTTTAGACTGGCAAGAAAATGGGAATTAGCTTTTGTTTGGGAAATGCAATGCTTTGGCTATATATTTTTTGTATTTTGAAGCTGGGTTGGGTGCTGGGGTGCAGTGATATTGTTGTGCATCTTGCATACATCTCCTGGAAATTTGGAACAGTGGAACACCTGAAAGACTTGTGGTGGGGTTAGTTCACATTTGGGGTGTGGAAGGAACCACACTCAACAGGCTCCTGTGGTGAAGAAACAGCCTTGTTTATACCTAGGAGTATTTCAGAGATCACACTGACAGGCCACAGGGGAGAACTGGGAGCAGAATGTCACCCTTTATGTGTTACTGAGGATAATGTTTCATCTCAGTCACCACACTGAGGTTCATTGCACCCAGATTTGCTGTTTTTCTGCCTCCTGCCTCCAGAGGGCGATCTAGCCACAGCTCTTTTGGCACAGGTAGCAGGATTAAGGGTTAAGGCAGGTCCTGATCACACATTTCCCTTCTTTTTCTCTTATTTTGTGCCCGCACACATACCCCTGTGTTTGGTCCAGAGAAAACAGAAGATCCTACATAGGTCTTTGAGCCTAAGCCACATGTTGCTGTGAAACGTCTCCTGATGAGTCCTGAATTGGGATAATATAGGGCTTGCACAACCAATAATCATGTGCTTTCCAAAGCAAGTGCTTTGGAAAATGTCATGGGGAGGACATGTGATCTGCTGGCTACAATTAGGCATTCCTAAGTCCTTGGTCACCAGATGTCAGCATCTGTTTGTTTCTAATGCACTGTTGATTATGCCTCTATCTTATTCAGGAATCCTGACCCCTTAGCAAAGGCCTTTCACAATCTGTTCTCAGCTGACCGAGCCACTTTCATTTTCTCTGCAATTGCTGCTGGCCATATGAAACTTCTTGTTAACCCTGGACCCTTCCCTAGACTCCTTCCAGATGTTATACCTTTTACACACTAGTTCTTTTTCTGGGAGTTTCTTTTTCACTACTTTTTGATTGTAAAAAAAATCCTTCCTTTTCTTCAAGAGACAGCACAAGTATATCATCTTTGGTAAAATTTCTCTAACTACCCCAACCTGAGTTGAGCTCCTCTCTCTGAAACAATACTGCAATATTCTACAGAGTGTGATGTATTGTACCTGGCTGTCTTCCCCGAGCCGTAAGGGACCCTGTCATATTCATCTTTGTGTACCTAGGTCCTAGCATCATGTCTGACATGTATTAGGTGCTCAAGAAATATCTGTTGAATGGTTGATAAGTGTGTGCATGCACATGTGCCATTCTTAGCATACAGAGAGTTCCTGGGGTGGGAAAGAACATGCCAAGTCCCTGGCTCTGTGTCAGTAGACTGCATCCTTGATACTAGTTGTCATGCTTCAGAAACAAATAGGGGAATGTAAGCTGCCATCTGTGCTGAACCACAGGGAACAGACTGCTGCATGGTCATCTAGGTGGCCCAGTGCAGCCTGACCATGAATAATTTCCAACGAACTAAGCTTCACAGGGCCCCTGAGCAGATAGTTATCATTTGAAACCATTCCAGCCTCTTTAGCAGAATCTGGATTTTTATTACTACCTGACTGGATGTGAGGCCTGCTTCCGTTGACTTCCTGGGTTGGAGAAGCCAGACAACTTCTGGGCTATAAGATGATAAGTTTCTACCACAGCCTGCTGTTGCCATTCTCTTTAATTCTGTCATTTCCTTTCCATTCAGAAGGCCTAACTCCATAGTCCACCACCCTTTTCTGTGGTGTCCACTTCTAAGTGACCAGGTATAGTTCACTGACCTGTAAGGGGCATGGGTGGGGAGGAAAGGTCTTCAAATTTTTAGATTTGTGGTATATATATCATGGGAAAGGCCACGTTCCAGAAACATCTTGAGTGTGAAAAGAAAAAAGTCTCACTTCTCTTCCACTTTCTACTGAGTGGGAGGCTGGGGTTGGGTCATGGCTGGTCTCTGAATCTCTGATCACCAAGGAGGATGTTCCCAATAGACATGACCTACTCATGGCAGCTGCAATGTGCTGGGAATGACCAAGAATTCTACTTAGATTTGGAATCTGAAGAAAGAAAATAAACAAATTGGCCCAGGACACCCAGCCACCTGCAGCTAAAAACTTCTGTGTCTTCTTCAAGCTTTAGTGAGTCTGCTTTATTGAGTCAGGGCTAACTTACTTTCTCCCACTGACCACCTCCCACTTCTTCTACTGTGCTGCCCCCCTTCCCCACCTCCCCGGTAAGTTCCAAGAACCTCTGCAACGTTTGTATGTATTCTGAGTTGGAGCCCAGTCTTGGAACATTACAGTTGTTTATTTTTGTTTTTGTTTTATTTTGTTTTTCCAGAGAGGATAGTTTGCTGAGCCCAGTGCTTAGATTACTGTAATTCTATCTGATCTGCTGCCTCATAGTGTTGTGTCACTGACTTCCAGCCCCAGGCCATCTAAATTCAAGACATAAATCACTTGCTGCCAGCACACTGCTTCCCTAGACAAGAACCCCTGATGGATCTCTGTTGCTTTTTGAATCCAAACTACTGCCTGGTTTTCAAGAGGCTTCATATTCTTCTGTTTTTATATTCAACCAACTGTATCTCTATCCTCTGCTTTGTCAACACAGTTGTCTTTATCCTTCCCCTGAACCTCCCACCTCTTAAGAAGTCCTAGAGCCAAAAAAAAAAAAAAAAAAAAAAAAAAAAAAAAAAAAAAAAAAAAAAAGAAATAGCCTGCCCCCCCAAAAATATCAGGTTTATTTTTATGTTCTGGTCTACAATCTCCACCAGTGTTTGCTTCTTTATCCCAATGTTACTCATCTTTGAGACAAATTTCAAATCCCACTACCTAGACAATTTGAATCCACACTGACATCTTTCTAGATGGCACAGGGTACTTTGTCTGCACCAGACATGCTGGCATGTGATTATGTTTGAGATGCTGGTGTTGAGTTGTTTTATACTTATTTACCCAATCAGTAATCATTCACTGAATGCTTATTATTATAGTCCAGATATTGGGTTTATTCATTAATCTAGGAGTCATCCCTGATTCCTTTCTCTTCACCCCAAAATGTGTGTTGTTCCAGCTGCTTCTTTACACACCACTCCTTCTGCCTTACCCACTGTCTCCTGTCTATTCTTCTGAAACTGGTTTCCCACTTCCCTTCTTGCTTCTATGCAACCCATTCTCCACAAAACTCAGTGAATTTTAAAGGAGGAAGTCAGATCATATTATTTAATCACCTTGGTTAAAACCACCCAGTGGTTCTCTATTACACTTAGAGTCAAACAGAAATATAAGATAAAGTAAACCCCTTCTCCCTATGGCTTATAAGACTGCTTGTTGTTTGTTCTCTGCCCACTTCTCCAGCCACGTCCTGCTCTCTCCTGCTAGCCACTGGGATCAGCCTTCCCCACCTGCTCTCCATTTCTGCAGTCCCCAGTTCATTCCAGCAGGCAAGACTTTATACTTTCTGTTTCTGCCTTGGGTGCTCTTTCCAGATGTTCATGCCACTAACACTGTGTCATCATTTGGGGTTTAACTCGAATGTTATGGACTTAGAGAAGCCTCCCATGACTGTATTATTAAATGTTCCCTCCTGGTTCATCTCTTTCCCATGGCTTTGTTTTATTTTCTTTGTAGCATTCATCTTATTTATTGGTTTATTTTATTACTCCCCACCCCTACCCCTCCCGAATGCAAATTCCAGGAAGTTACTTGTCAGTCTGCTAGCTTGCCAGCACCTAGAACAGCGCCTGGCACCCTGGAGATTCAATATTTGTTGAAATAATGGGATGAGTGAGTGGTTAGATGATTTTGTGAATAAATGTATCCACAGTGAATAAACACAACCCTGCTTCAAATAGTTCACAGAATGCTTGTTAAAGAGAGAGACTAACAAACATTTCCAACCCAAGGAAACAAAAGCAGTATAGAGATATGTGTAAAAGCACTATTTGAACATTGATGAGGGAATAATTATATCTCTTTCCTATGAATGAATCTAATCTCTTTTGCTTATATAAGTTCCATAAGAACAAACTGTATCTTATACTTCTATTATATCCCCCACTGCCATGGTTTCCAAATGCCAGTCCCTGGCAAGATGCAGCAGAATCACCTGGGGAGCTTAAAAAACATCACAGACATCTGATTCTGATTCTGCAAGTATGACTGGAGCCCTAGGATATGTCTTTGTATGAAAATCCCCTGGGTAGTTCTGAAGCATACTGGCTTGGGAACCACGATGACACACTGCCCAATACTGGACTGGATGCCTGCCTGAACTGAAATAAACCCATCTCTGCTTGGCTCCATTCTTTTTCTGACCAGCCTCAGCTGACCTCAGGTTAGAATACCAAGTGTGTCTGAGGTTCCTGTGACCAGTGGGGACAGTAAATATAAGAAGATATGAGCAATCATTCCTTTTTCCTAGCATGATGGCTTCAGTGTTGCTCGTCTCTCTTCACAGGGATGGTTATTACTAACCTTACAGGTCATTTTATCTTTTTAACTGCATAGCACACAGCATCTCCTATCAGTCCCACTCCTTGTGAATACCACTGCAACATGGAGAAATTGGCTCCACGAATTACACAGATGCCCTTCTTTTCCATGGGTTAAAGGGCATGCGCATGTGTGTGTGTATGTTTGTGTGCTGATGTCAGATACATGTCTGTGAGTCAGATCACAAGGGAGGATTGACTGACTTCCATAGGTTCTGGTGTTTATTTGCTGGAGGACTGGTGCACTGGAGGGCAAGGTAAGAAGTGAGTTCCCTCCAGTATCAGGGAACCTTTGGGCAGCCTTAACCCATCATGTCTTGACTTGTACTTGGGGAGGACTCCATCTGAGAGTGTCTGGGAAAATAGGACTGACCGGCAGATTTCATGAATGCTGGGGATTCCAGAATTTGTATGCAGGAGGGACTTAGAGGTGACAATATTTTGAAAAGAGAGCTAAATAAAGGCCTTCCTAGAAACCATATTTTAGAACAGTACATTATTTGTACTTGGATTGTCTGCTGGTTAGGTGTAGCCTAGGGGTCTGATATAGATTATAGGGAGTGAACACCAGAGTTTTCCCCACTACCCCAATGCTGTTTGCCCATGTCACCTGTCTAGGTCTCTGACTAATGTCACATCTGCTCTTAAGACTTAATCTTGGAAACAAAGTTTCCCTAAATCACATCTTGCCTCCTTTATTCCTTTCTATCTTTCTTAATTCTCTTTTATACTGGTTAAGATCATCACAAAAGCTATACACTCTCATCTAGGTTTGCTTTTCAGTACTCTGGCTACAGATGTGCAGACTCTATGTACATCATAGAGTTTATATCAACTACCTGGAACATGGGTAGGAATGAGGAAGGAAGGGAAAGGGCTTCCCCCTGACCATGGACTAAGGCTCATGCCTTTATCAGAGGAAATGTCTCAATACTGCATACAGAGAGATATTTATTCCTCTTCTGCTATAGCATGTTTTGTATGGAGTTGAGGGTTGACTTTCAAGCCCATGATACAGTAAAAACAGCAACTTAGAAGGGAGCAGAGATTGCTAGGACAAGGTATAATGAGAGTAGGGAAAAAAAGATAGATGGATTGACTCTCAGTGAAGAACATGCTGAAGTTGGAACTCAGGATAGGCTACATTTCACCAGGGGCTTACATTGTCAGGTGGAGGGTATGGTGGCCTAGGAACAAAAGCACCCAGTTTCACACTCAGGTTCTACCGCTAATTCCCTGTGCGGCATTAGACAAGTCTGTTAAATCTCTCTGGGACCTCAGTTTTTTCATCTGTAAATAGCAATAATAACAACCCCAAATACCCTTGGATTCCTATAAGATGCAGGACCCGTATCAGGGTGCTATTTTCTCAGTTTTACTTACCTGTTCTATTATTTGCTTTATGCCAAAATAAACTTGTCTATTGTAAAAATAACTTACTTGTAAAAGAGAAAAAAAAAGAAATGGAATAATTCCCAAGTAGAGTCAAAAGAGAAAATACTCTACCTCTTCATATATCCTTTTTCCTTGTGCTACCCCTGCCCCCCACATCTTATTCCTCACTGTTCCTAGAATGGAACATATTCCTTCTGATCTAATAGTGCTTTGTAAAACCTATACAGAATACAGGGGCGCCTGGGTGGCGCAGTCGGTTAAGCGTCGACTTCAGCCAGGTCACGATCTCTCGGTCCGGGAGTTTGAGCTCCGCGTCGGGCTCTGGGCTGATGGCTCAGAGCCTGGAGCCTGTTTCCGATTCTGTGTCTCCCTCTCTCTCTCTGCCCCTCCCCCGTTCATGCTCTGTCTCTCTCTGTCCCAAAAATAAATAAACGTTGAAAAAAAATTAAAAAAAATAAAGATTTCCATAAGCATTGTAAAAATACATAGAAGTACCAGAATTGAAAAAAAGACCTTCCATCCTTCAGACAATTCACTTAGATGGAAAGTTCATTCTCCACCTATGCTATTCTTCTGCTTCACAGTTACCACAAAGTTTACAACATGTATAACTAGTTGAGAAGTTAATTCCTCCCAGGTATGTAGAGCAGATGCCAAAGGCAACTGGTGAAATTACTCTCACCAGTTTCCTTTATCAGCACAAATTTGTCTTGATCTTTTGATTTGTGTCTTTCTTTTCTCTTTTCTTCCTTCTTTTCTTTTCTTTCTTTCTTTCTTTCTTTCTTTCTTTCTTTCGTTTCTTCTTTCTTCTTCCTTTCTTTCATATGGGCCACTTCATGAATTTGTATGTCATCCTTACACAAGGGCTGTGCTAATCTCTATATTGTTCCAATTTTTGTATGTGTACTGCTGAAGCCAGCACTCTGTTTCTTTATCTTGGTGCCTTCTCTCCCAAATTTTCATCACCTTCAAGATTAGCTAAATTAGCGACAAAAATTTGCCTTCTCCTCAATTTTGGTTCTGCCTTTTCTGGTTGGACTTTGTTTCTTCAGTCCATTGTGTCTAGCTTTGGTCAGCTTTAAAGCCTTCAAGCCAGGAACATTCTCCTGTTTCCTTGTGGATGGCTCAGGGGTTTGGGTGAGGGGAGCATCCTTCCCACTTTGGAAAGACAACATCGCATGGTATAAATTCTCCCGGACTTAGAATCAGGAGTCCCAGATCTGAGATCTGTAGTATGGTCTTCAATTTTTCTCCTTTGGATGTCGGATTTCTTCTCTGTAGAAAGATCCAGCTTAGATGTTTTTGGATTCTGAGATTCTGTCCTTAGTCATGATTTGCCTGTTAATGTTTGCCTACAGTGGAATGCCATGTTCCATTCTTGCTCCTATGGCTTGGTTCTTTGGCCTGCATTTGGAAACTCATAATGTGAGCCCCCAAAGAGAGGGGCCAGTTACTCCTCAGGGTGTTCAGTCTTCCAACTGTGCCTACAGTCTCAGGGTAGAAAAATATAGAAGAATTGGAATCCAGGTGGACCATTTCTCATCAAGAAGACAGGCTTAAATTAGCCTCAATTTGGGGCTCAAGAAACCATAAAATCACAAAAGTTGATTTAAAAGGGTTTCCAGAGAGCTTTTAAAGTTTGTTTTTTGTAAATTATAAAAATAATACATTAGTTGGTAACAATAAAGTTCAAAAAACTTAATGGTATAAAATGAAAAGTAAAAATGCCCTTTATCTCCACCCTCAGTACCACTCTGCAAGGAATCCTCTGAGGTTTCTTATATATGCACTGAGAAACTTGCTATGCAAGTTGTATCCACTCACCTCTACCTGCACTCAAGCTCACACACACACACACACACACACACACACAAATGGGAACATTTTATAAAGTTTGCATCTTGCTCTTTGCATTTAATGAGACATGTTAGAAAATTTCCATGCCAACACACATGGATCTGCTCTGTTCTTTATAGGGCTACCTAGCATTTCCTGAGGAAAGGGAGGATAGCAGTGGCTACCCAACTTATTTCAATCTTGTTGCCACTGCAAACAATGCCTCTCAAACAGCCTTTAATTCAGTATTTTCTAAAGTTTGATCCTTGGAACACAAACTTTTAGAGATGTTCAGTGATAGAAACAAAAATAAAAATGGTTTACAGGTCAAACAAATGTGGAAAGCACTACATTTGAGATCTCCTCTTCCAATGGCATATAAAAAACTCCATAAATTCATTCAGAAAGAAAATTTGAAAAACATAGCTTCATCCAGTCTTCCAAACTTGTTTTTGACCATTTCACCTCTGAAAACATTCTCTTCAAATCACTTATCTGTATATAAGTATATGCTAATGTTATATAAGTATCCAGCAATGCTCTGAGGAAGCTGTCTTCAAAATGCTGCTCCTTCACTCCACAGATGAGGGATCTGAGGCTCAGAGACAGGGAATCACTTGCTCAGAGTTATAGAACTAATGATTAGTAGCAGAAACAGGAATAGAATCCAAGACCTATGCATTTTCTGCCACACTACTTATGGAAGCCCCATTCTCAGGCAGTGAAACATTTTCACCAAAGTTCAAAGAGTTTAGCAAGAAAGCTGTGCATCATAAAATAAACCTGGATATCATCTGGCTTAAAAAATGAGTTTGAAGTATGCAACTACTTTAATAAGAACTGTTTTGTAAATTAATTAGTTGGTAACTAAATTCGTGCTCACAGTGTTTTAAGTGTCATTTTTGTAATACCACAGCAATATGCCAGTAATTCCTTGATGAGCTGAAATCCCATCACAACATTATTGCCCTGACATTGCCCTGATGGAAATTAGGGGGGCTTGGCACTGGGGCCTGTGGGTGGCTCATGCTGTATGGGACCATTTGATTTTCTCTTTTCAAGCTTCCCAAAAGATTAAGATAAGGCAGGTAAAAGAGGTCTGTGATGGCTAACTTTATGTGACTGAATCAAAAGGTGCTGGGATATTTGGCTGAATATTGTTTCTGGGTGTCTGTGAGGGTGTTTCCAGATGAAATTAGCATTTGAATGGGTGAGTTCAGTAAAGTAGATTGCCCAATGTGGGTGGGCATCACCCAATTTAGAATTAGACATTTGAATGGGTGAGTTCAGTAAAGTAGATTGCCCAATGTGGGTGGGCATCACCCAAATTAGAATTTAGGACCTGAGTTTAGAATGAAAAGTGGAAGAAAGAGAAATTCTGCCTTCCTGCTTGATTGCTTGAGCCTGTAACATTGATCTTACTCTGTTCTCAGGACTTCTGACTCAGACTGAATCACACCACTGGCTTTCCTGGGTCTCCAACTTACAGACAGAAGTTCAGGGGACTTCTCAGCCTCCATAAATATGTGAGTTAACTCTTTATAATCAATCTCTTTATATATATTCCTGTTGGTTCTATTTCTCTGGAGAACCCTAAAATTAATGCAGGGCCAGAGATTAAGGATGTAGAAGCCAACAAATTCTCAGCTTGCTCTGGTGGCACTCTGAAAAGCTTAGAAAGATTTTCAGGACAAACTCTTAACCACTTTTAAGGAGACTGCTTATCTGTGCCACTAGATCTAGGGTACCCCTGGTACCCTAGAGTTGAGGAAGAATAAAAGAGATGAAGAAGCTGCTTGGGCCAGGAATATCACCATTCATCATAGGAGTTCTTATTCTCATTTTAGAGAAAAGGAAGTCTAAGACAGGAGAGATAAAATGACTTCTTTAGAGTCATACTGAGATGAACTGATATCTCTGGGGGATGTCTCTGAATTGCTAGCAAAGTGTCTATCTTGTACTAAAGCTTGTCTTTGGACTGTGTGGCCATTAGGGCTTCTGAGAGTCTGAATGAATCTGACCTTCCCAGACTCCCAGCTGCAGTGTGGCCACTGTCCATATGATTTTGGGTGAAGGCTACGCCTGAACTTTAGGTCAGTCTTGTCCCACCTCTTCTAGCTGTGTGATGTTGGACAGCTTACTCAGCATTCTAAGCTAAGGTTTCCTCATATATAAGATAGAAATAGTGAAACCTACCTCTTATGTTGTTGGAATTTAATATAAGGTAAGTGATAATTTTTGATCCTGTCCCGGCATATGGTTTTGATCCATTCTCTTCACCATGCTAGGTCACATTGGTCATTTCCATTTTGATCTCTGCTACACTGTTATTCAAAGATTGTACCACTTTTCTGGCACCTCAAATGCTGCTGTGAGTACTGGTTGGCTTTTGCTGTATGTGTTGGGTGGCCCAGACCAGACAGAAAGTATTTGCTTTGTGAAGGGCCTCATGTGTAACATGTACTCCACAAACAGTTGCTGGTTGATTGGATAACTAATCTCTCTTTCTCCTCTATCACTAGTGCTTGAATTTTTTTAAATCAAACTGCTTCTATATTGCCTGGCTCTGTAAGCTCAGCTATCCAAGGACAATGAGGTGACCCCCAAGTCACCCACCTGCTTCTACACTTGTGGCTCAGACAACAGTTCTTCCCTGGACTGGCTATGATATTTTACCCTTATGGTCTCATGCTTTTTCTTTGTACTGCTTTTCATGAGTTGGCACCTGGTGAGGTCACTTGGCACTCCCTTCCAGGAATTATGGTGCTCACAGCCCTCATAATTTCTCCCATCCTTTTTCCTGTATTGATAGTTGTGTGATGCTGGGTTGCCATGACAACTGATTGATTAGAATCCAATTCCTGGACTGGGAAACATGCAGCCATAAAGAATTACAAATGATGCCTGATTGTCTGCTGCCAATAGCCTGATTGCTGCCATTTTCTGGCAGGTAGCTCAGCCCTAACAGGAAACCCTGTGCTGTGCAATTATTGCGACGTGATTGATGTATCACTATAGTTACAATCGGCAATGTTCCCAACTCAGGAGATTTTTTTAAAAGAAAAAAAACCTCCCCCTTTAGGATGGAAATGCTTATAAATGAGGAAGAAGTATAGAGTGGGGGAGGGCAGTGGGGCTGGCAAGCAAGGAGAGTATGGGCTAAGAGCTCAACTGGAGTTTCAGAAGTAATGCAGGGAGAGGAGGCATGAGCAGTGACATATGGCTGGGGAGAGGGAAAAAGGGATGACTGCTGCCTGTGCTCCCTGCCCCCTCCAACTCCTAGGCTTTGCAGCAGTCTAAGGAGTAGTTCAGAAATCAATTCCAAATGAGAGGCTTAAAAAGTAGGGGGATGCAGGAGGGAGACCAAAGAATATATAGGCCACAGGTGGTGTTCTGCTCAGGCCAATTACTGAAGCTGCTGTCTTGGGTTTGAGTCATTTGTGATGACCAAAGAGCAAGCACCTGGGCCTGGAAATAGGGTCAGGGAAAGAGGCCTTGCACCAGGTGAAAGTGGGTTTGAGAGCAGGCCAGTGTGGAGGATGGAGCCTGCAATGAAGCTGGTGTTTAGAAGCTTTGGGGCAGAAGGGACATTTTCATTTGACCCAGGGGCAAAGTGCCTCTTTTTTTCCTAAACTGGATGTTGAATATTTCTCAGGCTGGTGGAGAGGGAGAAAGAGAATAAAATATTTGTGATTGTTAGAAGTAGACTTATTGGGGTGCCGGGGTGACAAACACTGGGCCTGGTCTCACAATTCTTGAGCTTGAGCCCCATGTCAGGCTCTGTGCTGACAGCAGGGACCCTTTTTGGGATTCTCTCATTCCTTCTTTCTCTGCCCCTCCTGAGCTCACACATGCATGTATGCATGCACACTTTCTCAAAATAAATAAATATTTTTTAAAAAGTAGACTTATTGATAAAGAAGCAGTCATTTACCTTGTTTAAGCTGGCTGTTATTGGGAAGGTTGCTTTCTCCAAGTGTCTTCCAAATTATGTTCATAGTTCAAAGATACCTAGTTATTATGCTACTGACAATTCTTCTCCTTGGATTAAAGACAGTTTTCTTTCTATAGTCTTTTAAAAAGAAATGCTGCCAAAAGTAGTACTCTGTACTTAAACATAAATGTTAATGTGTGTTTAAACTAATTTATTGAGGTATGACTGACATTCATACCTGATGAGTTTGGAGATAATAATATATCTATGAAACCATTATCACAATATATTCCAAAAACATATCAATCACCTCCAAAATTTTCTTCTGCCCTCCTTATTTTTTATTACTTTTAGTTTTTTTCCACCTCCTCTCCAGCCCCCTTATTTATTTTTACATTATTAGTGATAAAAACACAAGACCCAGGGACACCTGGGTGGCTCAGTTAGTTAATTGTCTGACTTCATTTTGGCTCAGGTCATGATCCTAGGCTTGTGGGATTGTGCCCCACATTGGGCTCTGCACTGAGCATGGAGCCTACTTGGGATTCTCTCTCCCCCCTCTCTCTCTCTCTCTTTCTCTCCCTCTGCCCTTCTCCCCCACTCACTCTTTCTGTCTAAAAACTAAATAAATAAATAAAATAATACCCAGAACAAGGCAAGAATAATAAATAAAAGGCATCAAAATCAGAAAAGAAAGATGTAAGATTGTTTGCAAGTAATGTAATCTTATATGTATAAAAGTCTAAAGACTCCTCACACACACACAAAAATACTGTTAGAACAAGCAAGCAAATTCAGTAAAGTTGCAGGATACAAAACCAAGCATACAAAAAAAATCAGTTGCATTTTTGTATACCAACAACGAACTATCCAAAAAGAAAATGAAGGAAACCATTCCATTTACAACAGCATCAAAAATAATAAAATATTTAGGAATAAATTTAACCAAGGAAGTGAAAACTTTGTGCACTGAAAACTGTAAAACACTGGTGAATGTGTTTTTGTACTCATCTCACCTGAATCCTTTCTATAATAATATTTAGGTATTTTAATTTTTGCATTTATTTATTTTTACTCTTTGAAAGTAGGAACTGGATCATTAATGTAATCATGTAATGGAACTATAATAAATGATGACTGAAGGAAAGGAAAGATGGTTGCTGTGATGAGACAGATTCAAAATACATGGGGTGGGAATTAGGTGCAGTAGGGTACAATGGGGTGGTGGTGGTCAAACATAAAACGTAAACTGATAGAGACCAGTTAAACTCATATAGTGGGAATCTTGGATCCAGCCTACCTCCAAAGGGAGGCTGGGTTAAGGTATAAGAAGGCAGGATGAAAAATTCAGGCAGGCTAATATCTGTAGTTCTTGACATTGTTAGCCATCACTCTTGGATGCCATGGTCTTTGTGGATATGTTCCTGTCACTTTAGCTACTGCTAAGTATTACCTACCTTATGGAGCTACCCATCAGGAAATGATTGAAATCTGTGAATTGATCCCACTAGCCCAATACTTTCAAAGGAAGAAAAGTAGATTAAACTTCTGTTGTCTTCATATTAGACTGTGGGTATACTAAGGGCACAAACCACGTCTTCTCTCTGTATGTATTTAGTCAGTTCCTGGCAAAGAGAAAGCATGTAATATATTATTGTTGAATAAATGTACAATTTAATTTAAAAAAGGCTTAAATCAACCTGTTGAGCCATGGAGTAAGAATTGAAGAGAAATAGTGAAAATAAATGTGGAAAATTATTTGGGCAGATGGGTAATAACTATGGGTTCTAGGGAAACAGGATTGTAAAATCTTAAGTTCAAATTGCAATTCCACAATTTATCAGCTGTGAAACCTTGGGTGGGTTATTGAACCTCAGTTTTTCTGTATATCAAGTGGAGAAAAATAACAGCACTTATTTCATAGGGTATTTAGAAAGATAAATTAGGAGAACACATGCAAAATGTTGTATTATTATTATAGTGTTTAATTCCTGGACTAGAAGTTGAATATTTTCTACTAAAAATATACAAAACAACACAAATGATAACCTGAAGGGATAACACATCTTACATTGGCACAATGATCACTGATCCCACAGTTGTGGGGGATGTGGGGAAGCAGGAGCATTCTTCCTTTGATGTACCTGAAATACCTCCAGCTAATGTCTTGCTTGCTGTTTAAAGCATCTGTAAACTACTTGTTTTATGTCCCAAGTGTAAAAATAAGTCCATTATGTTTAGGATATTAACTATATCCACATTTGTAGTACCATTTAGGGCCATTCAAAACCATCAGGATTGGTATCCCAGATTTCAGATAACCTAGACAGATAAAAGCTGGTTTCCATGGGAACTAGTTTTACCTTCTCTTCTATCTAATTGAAATCCATTTACCCAAGTCTGAAAGTTTTCTAAGTACCTTCTAATGAGTTATTCATTTGGTTTACCAAGCTCAGTGCAAGCACAGGTAACTTACCATTTGCAACATCAGTCAACTTCTGTCAAGTGAATACACACTTGAGTTTCCTGGGATTGATTGTTTACTTGGTTCACTTACAGTTCAGATTTTAAAGGATCAGTTTCTATAAAACACTCTATGGGGCTTGTAGTATCTGATGTTCTGTCATCTTGCTGAGGAACCATAGTTTGGTGAACTTTCTAAGGGAAGAAATTACTAAGAGAGGAATTACAAGGTGGTAACATAGACCACATTTCTTCACATGTATCTAAGAGCAACACACATATTTTAGAAACTTTGATTTGGACATTCAGTTGCATTGCATTTGAATGGCACTGTTCAATACCTTGCCTTGTTATCCACTCAAACACCAAGTTTTCCCCATGTACCTGCAGAGTTCTTTCTTTGTTCTCTCTTCAGAGAAAGAGGTAGGAGAGCTCTCTTAACTCAATCTCTGCTGTTCTCTACAGTTGAACAGAATAATTTTCTATGCTCAGGAAGAGAATCCTCTCTTCAACTTACATTTTCTAGGCCCTTGGAGGGCTGGAAAGATGCCTGCATGACATACGCTTGGCTGTTCAGATGAGTCAAGAAGACCATCAAAACTCAGCCTCACAACTCAGAAATCAAATCCTTCAAATAAGAGCATCAGTAGGTGCCTTTTATTTCTCCAGCCTCCAGTACTGGGAATCAGTACTTGTATTCTTCTCTTTAGCTATTTTCATTCGGAGACCCCCAGTGGCTTCCATGAAGCTCTGTCTCTTCCTACTCATTGCACTTGTGGCAAGAGGCACCTGGGCCTTTTTGGCAAGCTTTGGGTCTGCTCATGATGTGGGCTTTCCACGTTGCCGGGTTCTGCCAACTGCTCTGCTTGGAGGAGACAGATAAGGGCAAGGAAGACTCTGCCAGTTGGCACGCTGACTTGGCAACCTGATTCTGGACTAAGCAAGCTATAGTTTTTTAGGCTAGATTTGCCTTGGAACAAGCTGGTGCAGAAAATGGCCAGATATTGGCAAAGGGCAAAGGGAGCCCAGATGGAGAAGAAAGCTTAAGAGGTTAATAGACTCGGGGCAGTTTTTACTGATGGGTACCAGGGAATCCTTTCAACATGCTTCACTAAGCTCTTTGGAAGAGGCTCCAGGAAGGCACTAGTAAACTTCCTATATGTAGTAGCACTTATACCAATGTATTATTATTTTGTTCTGTTAGTAGCATATAATGCCAGGCTTCATAAAGGCAGGAACTGAGTCTTTATTCTTTACCATGTCCCCAAAGTTTAGTCAAGGTCTAGTGGTTTCCCCATGTACCTGCAGAGGTACCTGAATGGTACCTGCAGAGGTAAGTCAGACTCACTTAACTTTTGCTGATTTGAATGGAATTGACAGAAATAGATAGAGTTATGTTTATAGTCAGAGAGAGACACCTGGCTGCCCCAGAAAAGCTAACACCTTGGCACCACTTCAAAAAATATTATTATTTTCCCAATAATTATTTAGAGAAGAAGTTGAAGGCTGAGTGAGCAAAGGGCTACTAAGGAAGAAACCACCTGTCCCATTTTCTAACCTCTTCACATAAACAAAAAATGTGCAGTTAAATAGATTTAGCCTCCTTAGAGACATTTGAACAATACATTGTTACTTCAGCTTGTCCTTTGGGGGTTCTCAACTTGGAGATTCCCTTCTTAAGAGTTTTGTTAAATATTTTCCTCACTGGATTTCCAATGATGTTTCAATGCCTAGATGTTCTTAGTCTAATCCAATGCACCAATGTATCTTTAGAGATAGGTTAAATAAACTACTGCTAAATTTTGTTTTGTTGTATTTAAAAAATATATTATTATAACAACTTTAAAGGCCTTTTTAAAGAAGGGTAACAAATAACAAATTCTTGTGATAGAATTACTTTCTATCATTTGGCCATGATCAAAAGTAATTCTATCACAAGAATATAACAAAATAGGTTCTATATTTGTGTATTAATCAATGTGATCATAGTGAACATAATATTTTGCTTTCTTCTTTATTCGCTTCACATTACATTAAATGTTTCTCTATATTGTTCCATTCTTTTTTTAATAGCTTTATAATATTCCATCAAGTGGATCAACAGACTATGTAGATTATTTACATTATTTTTTGCTATCATAAGCAACCACTCAATGACAATTGTGTTTATATAGCTTTTTTTTTTTTTTTTTTTTTTTTTTTTTTTTTTTTGCTTAAGTTATTTTCTTTAGGGTTAATTTTTTGGAGAATAGTCAAAGGCAATGGTGTGCTGCAGCTGGGTCACATCAGCTTGTAAGAGCACATTTTGCAACTCTCTTCCCCATTCTTCATTGGGAGCAATCCTAAAATCAGCCCTGGTAAGTAGGAGTATTCGCATTACAAAAATTGACAAATGCTGCATATCACTGCTCTTTTGTTTTATTTTGTTTTTGTTTTTGTTTTGGAACACAAAACTGACCAATGTGTACAAACTTGTTTATAACTTTTGAAATATTAATTGCCATATTATTTTTTAAAGAATTTTAACCAATATATGTATAACCAGTTTGATAAAGACATCTAGCTTGTTGTGGTGTAATCATAAAATATTTATATTTCTTCAATAGTTGCTAAGTTGTGTTTTCTCTCCAGGCAATGGGCTCCCTTAATATATCTGAATCCAATTCCATAATTTTTGGTTATTTAAAACAGTATCATTTTGAGTGCTAGGGAGGGTTTAGTTTTGTCTATTTAAACACCTTAAGTTTTGATTCAAAGCCCATCCCATTCTGTTTGTGGTGAGGTATGACTCTAGAATTTGGAGTGGAAGGGGTTAACTGCTACTCTCAATAGCTGTGATTCTCTCCATTTTCCCTCTAATTTTTCACTGGAATTAAATTAGGGAAAAGGAGAAGGATACATGTGATTTCCCAATGTGTTTTCTATTTTCCTCTTTGCTGGTCAGATCTGTGGTCCTTATCTCTGTCCCCTCTACCGCCCATTGCTGCTTCCTGTGTGTCATTGACTGGCTATAGTACCTTTCTGTGTGGTCAACATCCTATTATTGATTCTTTTCCTTATGAAACTGCAAAATGGAGAAAATATATGAAGCACATTGAACATCAGACAACAAATGAGAGTAATCACTGAGAGATGGACAAAAGCAAGGTAAGCGCTATGATTGCTCTAGCTTGAGAGATTTACCAGATTGTAGCTCAGGGAGAGAGATTCTGGGTAGATCCTGACTTGAGAGGATGAAGCCGGGAGTCTTGGGAGACAGACAAGAGTAGGCAGGGCAGAGTACAGAGAGGAGGGAGCTCAGAGTTAGGACTCCATAGATATGCAGAGGTTTCCACTGAAGGTTTTATTGAGTATTGATCAGTGTGTATGTGCAAGGAAAGACTCAAGGTCAAGGAAAAAAAAACATCCAAAAGGATTAGAAGAATATTCACCAGAGAGTAAAGAGTCCTGGGAATAGTTATTCACAGCAGCAGAGTGAAATACTTCATAATTCACAGGGCTTTGGATACAGAATTCAGAAAGGTTTGATTTATTATTAGGACAAAATTAAACCTATACCTAATGCTGCTGTGGTCTCATCTAACAAAGCTTAAAAGCAAGACATACAAAAGATCAAATTATTTTTGATTAACTGCATTTCAGTGCAAAGCTAAGAATTTTAATAGGAATGTAAAAATATCCAGTACAATGTAGTAAATATCATGTCATATATATAATAAAAACAAAATTATAAGATATGCAAAGAAATAGGAAAGTTAAATTAATAATGAGAAAAAAGGTTGGTTTAACATTTGAAAATCAACCAATGTAACTAACCATATTGACTAACTAAAAGAGGAGGGGCGCCTGGGTGGCGCAGTCGGTTAAGCGTCCGACTTCAGCCAGGTCACGATCTCACGGTCCGTGAGTTCGAGCCCCGCGTCGGGCTCTGGGCTGATGGCTCAGAGCCTGGAGCCTGTTTCCGATTCTGTGTTTCCCTCTCTCTGCCCCTCCCCCGTTCATGCTCTGTCTCTCTCTGTCCCAAAAATAAGTAAACGTTGAAAAAAAAATAAAATAAAAGAGGAAAAACATATAATCATCTTGATGAATATAGAAAAAAAATTAAAACCCAGCATCTATTATTGATAATAGCTCCCACCAAACCAGGAATAACAAAGGATTTCCTTAACCTGATAAAAGACTTCTGTGAAAAACCTATCTGCAGGCAAATAACTGAATGTTTTCCTCCAAAGATCAATAAAAAAGCAAAGGGATCTACTTTTACCACTTCAATTAACATTGTACTTGGAGAATTCAGCCAAGGTAATAAGGCAAGAAAAAGAAATAAAATGAGAAAGATGAGATGAGAAAGGAAGAAGTAAATCTATCTTAGTTCTTAGACAACATAATCATCTTCCAAGAAAATTTATGAAATCTACCAAAAATCTAAGGAAGTAAAAGTGGGTTTAGAAAATGTATAGGATATAGGATTGGTATACACAATTCAACTTATTTCTGTATACTGGTAACAAAGAATCAGAAATTTAAATAATATTGTTAAAAATACCACTTAAAAGAATATCATAAATATGAAATACTTCAGGATAAATCTGGAAAAATTGACCTGTGCACTAAAAACTACAAAGCTGAGCTGAGAGACATTTAAGAGGACTAAATAAACTGAGAGCTAAGGTCATGCCATTGAATAGGAAGACTCAATATTGTATGTTAATTTTCCCCAAACTGCTCTATAGAGTCAGCATAATCCCATTAAATTCCAAAGACATTTTTTTTGGTGAAAATTGACAAGTTGGTTCTTAAATCCATGGAAAAGTGAAAAGGAACCATAATGGTTAAAATAACTTTAAAAAATAAAAACAAATTTAGAGGATTGTCATGACCTGACTTTAAGATTTATATAGCTAGAGTAATTAAGGCAATATGTGTATAGAAAAATATATCAATAGAACAGAAAGAAGTCTGAAAATAAGCTATCCATATATGGTTAATTGAATTTTAACAAAGGTGCAAAGGCAGTTTGGATGGTGGGGAAAAAAAGACAGTCTTCTAAATAAATTGTGCTGGAATAGGTGGATATCTATAGGCAAAAGACAAACAAAAACAAAAAATTCTATTCATTTCTTGCACCACATACAAAAAATAACTTTACATGGATCATAGACCTAAATGTAAATTCCCAAACTGTATAACTTCTCAGAGAAAACACAGAAGAAAATCTTCATGATTTTGAATTAGGGGAAGATATCCGAGATACAATACAGAAAATACGATCTGTAAATGACAAACTTGATAAACAGGAATTGAAAACTTCTTCTCTTTGAAAGATGCTGCTAAGAGGATAAAAAAAATGAACCATAGACTGGAAACATTCATTTGCTAACCAGAAATCTGATAAAGGACTTACATTCAGAACTCCTGGAGAATTAAAACTCAATAGTAAAAACACTTCATTAACAAGTGGTCAGTAAAACACCTCATTAAAAAATGATCAGATTTAAATAGCACTTTACTAAAGAATATACTTTTGGCAAATAACCACATGGAAATATGCTTAATATTATATCATTAGAGAACTGCAAGTTAACAGCATAATGAGATGCTGTGGAACATCTATTAGAATATTCTGAATTAACATGACTGGTCATACTAAGTATTGGTGAAGATGTGGAAGAACTGGAACTTTCAACTGCTAGTAGGAATGTCAAATAGCACAATGGCTTTGAAAAACAGTTTGGTTGTTTCTTAAAAGAGTTAATTATAGACCTGTCATATGCTCCAACTATTCCACTCCAGTATTTATTCAAGAGAAATGAAAACATGTCCATACAAAGATTTGTACATAAATTTTCATAGTAGCTCTATTTTGTCATAGCTAAAAACTGAAAATAGCCCAACTATCCATCAATAAGTGAATGAATACAACAAACTATGGTATATCAATTCAACAGAATATTATTTAATAATAAAAGGGAGCACAGTACTGATACAATCTACAACTTGGATGTATTACAAAGTAATATGCAGTGTAAAAGAAACCAGACCCACAAAAAATGTGCTATTTGATTTCTTTTACATAAAATTTTAGAAATAAAAAGTAATGTACAGTGGGGAGGAGCCAAGATGGCAGAACAGCATGGAAGCTTTTTGTGTGTCTCGCGTCCATGAAATACAGCCAGACCAACACTAAACGATCCTAGACACCTAGAAAACCGATTAGAAGATTAACACAACAATCTGCACAACCTGAACCACAGAATCCAGCAGGTACATGACATGAACAGCTGAACTTGGGGAGCAAGAAGCCCTGAAAGGCAGGGAACCCCTTTTGCAGGTGAAGAGAGGACTGAGACTGGGGAGGGGGGAGCACATGGGAAAAGCACCCCTCCCCAAAAGCAGCTGGAGAGAAAGTGGAAAATTGGAAACAGCTGCAGGGACTAAACTAAAAAGGGAGAAAGGAGAAAGGAGAAGGTTTAAATTCCATTAAGACTGTAAACAAGGGGAGTGCAAAGGCTGCAACTCCACAGCTCAATACCTGGTGGTGTTCTGGTGGGAAAGGTGAATCCCCAGGAACTGAGTGGGGTCTGGGAGATTCTCAGGCCACATGGGGAAAGTGGTCCCACTGCTGGAAGGACATTTGGTAGAGACTGTTGCCACCTGGTCCCAGCAGACCCTGGAAGGCAGCCACATTCGCTGGTGCTGGGGCAAGGTTGTTGAGGGTGAAGCCTGGTGTCAGATGTGTGTTGTGATTTTCCATGGTCCCTAAAATACTGAGGCTACACTGTCTTGCGATTCTTTTGGGGGGGTGGAGTGGCACCTGGCTTCAGTCTCGGGGCACCAGCAACAACAGGATCCAGTGGGCGTTCCTGGGTGTAGCCAACATTTGGTCATTGCTCATTTGGCCATCCCTCGGTGAGACCCTCCCACAGTGGGGTGAAGAGGGTCAAAGCCGCAGTCCTTCAGAAGTAAGGGGCCAGGGAAAACAGCCACATCTGAGACAAAACTTGGGAGAGAGGTACTGCCTTGGGCCTGGTAACAGAGAATGGAAAAGCAGGGAGTAGACAAGAGCTGAAGATGGAGGACCAGTGCATGACTGCTGATCCGGGAGAACAGATTGGGTGGCTGGGTGGCACCATTTATCACCATTCCCACGCATGCACATGCAGACCACAACAATCCACCCCAGTAGGCTAGCAGTGCCATTTAGGGGAGAGTGGAGCTGTTACACCGAACCCTGCCCAACTGGGCCAACTTTGCTCTTCAAGAACACAAACCTCACCGCCAGCTTAATCTATGGACTATAAAGAGCTACATGGACTGACCTCTAGGGGAAAACAAAGCAATTTAAGTCCTACTTCAATCTGTTAACAGGTTCATCTATTCAATTTTTTCTCTCTTTTTCCTTTTTCTCTTTTATAATTCTTTTCCTTGAATACTGAAAGAGAAAAAACTCATTTTTATTTTCAAAGTTTATTAAAAATATCTGTCTTTAATTTTTATTGCTATATTTTTTACATTTGTGTAAACTTTTTCAAATTCTACTTTACTTCCATCATTTTGTTTTAGTCTATTTCAGTGTACTCACCTTTTCAAATTTTCAAACAATTTCTTTTTTTTCTTTCTTTTTCTTATTTTCTCTTTTTCATTTATTTTCTTTTTCTTGAATGCAGAAGGAGAAAAACTTCATTTTTATTTTCAGTTTCTTTTAAAAATATTTTCATTTAATATTTATTACTATATTTTTGCTTTTATGTATTTAATATTTATTACTATATTTTTGCTTTTATGTAAATTTTTTCTAATTCCATCTTGGTCCGATCATTTTATTTCAGTCTACTAAAAGTATTCACTTTTTCAAATTTGCAAACGATTTCTTTTTTTCTCTTATCCTTTTTTCTTTTCTTACCTTTTTTTCTCTTTTTCACTTCTTTTCTTTTTACTTAAATACAGAAACTGAAAAAAACATTTCTTTTTAATTTTTACTAAAAATATGTTTCTAAAATTTTTTTCTAGTATAGTCTCTACTTTTGTGTATTTTATTTTTTTAATTTTTAAAATTTTTTTTCCCAACGTTTATTTATTTTTTTGGGACAGAGAGAGACAGAGCATGAACGGGGGAGGGGTAGAGAGAGAGGGAGACACAGAATCGGAAACAGGCTCCAGGCTCTGAGCCATCAGCCCAGAGCCCGACGCGGGGCTCGAACTCACGGACTGCGAGATCGTGACCTGGCTGTAGTTGGACGCTTAACTGACTGCGCCACCCAGGCGCCCCAACTTTTGTGTATTTTAGTCTACTTTAGTGTATTCATTTTTTTCAAATTCTCAAACTATTTCCTTTTTTTCCTTTTTCTCCCCCCTCTTTTTTTTTTTGTTTGTTTCTCTAATCTGTCAAACCACTTTCTACATCCAGACCAAAACACACCTAGGATCTAGAATCATCTATTCGATTTTTGTGTGGGTGTGTTTTTTTAATTTTTAATTTTAATATTTTTAATTTTAATTTTTTTAATCTCAATTTTTCTACCTCAGTAATTCCTTTTCTCCCTTCAAAATGGCAAAATGAAGAAACTCACCCCAAAAGGAAGAACACAAAGAAACAACAGGCAGGGATTTAGCCAACACAGACACAAGCAAGATGTCTGAACAAGAATTTAGAATCACGATAATAATAATACTAGTTGGAGTCAAAAATAGATTAGAATCCCTTTCTGCAGAGATAAAAGAAGTAAAAAATAGCCAGAATGAAATTAAAAATGCTATAACTGAGCTGCAATCATGGATGGATGCAGCGGCAGCAAGGATAGAGGAGGCAGAACAGAAAATCAGCAATGTAGAGGACAAACTTATAGAGAATAACAAAGCAGAGAAAAAGAGGGAGATTAATGCAAAAGAGTATGATTTAAGAATTAGATAAATAAGTGACTCATTAAAAAGGAGCAACATCAGAATCATAGGGGTCCCAGAGGAGGAAGAGAGAGAAATAGGGGTAGAAGGGTTATGTGAGAAAATCATAGTGGAAAACTTTCCTAACCTGGGGAAAGACACAGACATCAAAATCCAGGAAGCACAGAGGACCCCATTAGATTCAACAAAAACCATCAACAAGGCATATCATCGTCAAATTCACAAAATACTCAGGCAAGGAGAGAATCATGAAAGCAGCAAGGGAAAAAACGTCCCTAACCTACAAGGGAAGACAGATCAGGTTTGCAGCAGACCTATTCACAGAAACCTGGCAGACCAGAAAGGAGTGGCAGGATATATTCAGTGTGCTGAATCAGAAAAATATGCAGCCAAGAATTCTTTATCCAGCAAGGCAAAATAGAAGCAAAATAGAAAGAGAGATACAAAGTTTCCCACACAAACAAAAATTAAAGGAGTATGTGACCACTAAACCAGTCCTGCAAGAAATATTAAGGGGGACTGAGAGGACAAAAGATGAATATATATATATATATATGTATCAATAAAAGATTAGAAGGACCTGAAAACACCACCAGAAACTCCAACTCTACAAGCATCATAATGGCAATAAATTCATAGCTTTCAGTACTCACTCTAAACATCAATGGACTCAATGCTCCAATCAAAAGACATAGGGTAACAGAATGGATAAGGAAACAAAACCCATTTATATGCTGCTTACAAGAGACCCACTTCAGACCTGAAAACACCTACAAATTGAAAATAAGGGTATGGAGAACCATCTATCATGCTAGTGGCCAACAAAAGAAAGCCGGAGTAGCCATACTTATATCAGACAATCTAGACTTTAAAATAAAGACTGTATGAAGAGATGCAGAAGGGCATTATATCATAATCAAGGTGTCTATAGAACAAGAAGACCTAACAATTGTAAACATTTATGCGCCAAAAGTGGTAGCACCCAAATATATAAATCAATTAATCACAAACATCAAGAAACTCATCGATAGTAATACCATAATAGGAGACTTCAACACCACACTCACAGCAATGGACACATCATCTAATAAAAAAATCAACAAGGAAACAATGGCTTTGAATGACACATTGGACCAGATAGACTTAACACATATATTCAGAACATTTCATCCTAAAACATCAGAATATCCATTTTTCTCCAGTGACATGGAACGTTCTCCAGAATAGACCACATACTGGGACACAAATTAACCCTAAGTAAGTACAAAAAGATCGAGATCATACCGTGCATATTTTCAGACCACAATGCTATGAAACTCGAAATCAACAAGAAAAAATTTGGAAAGGTAACAAATACTTGAAGACTGAAGAACATCCTACTAAGAATGAATGGGCTAACCAAGCAGTTAAAGAAGAACTTAAAAAGTATATGGAAGTCAATGAAAATGATAACATGACCCAAAACTTCTGGGATGCAGCAAAGGCAGTCATAAGAGGAAAGCATATAGCAATCCAGGCCTTCCTAAAGAAGGAAAAAAGATCTGAGATACACAACCTAACCTTACACCTTAAGGAGCTGGAAAAAGAACAGCAAATAAAACCCAAAACCAGAAGAAGACAGGAAATAATAAAGATTAGAGAAGAAATTAATGCTATCGGAACCAAAACAAACAAACAAACAGTAGAACAGATCAATGGAACCAGAAGCTGGTTCTTTGAAAGAATTAACAAAATTGATAAACCACTAGCCAGTTTCATCAAAAAGGAAAAGGAAAGGACCCAAATAAGTAAAATCAAGTATGAAAGAGGAGAAATCACAACCAACACAGCAGAAATAAAAACAATACTAAGAGAATATTATGAGCAATTATATGCCAACAAAATGGGCAATCTGGAAGAAATGGACAAATTCCTGGAAACATATACACTACAAAAACTGAAACAGGAAGAAATAGGACATTTGAACAGACCCATAACCAGTAAGGAAATCAAATTAGTAATCAAAAATCTCCCAAAAAGCAAGAGTCCAGGGCCAGATGGCTTTCCAGGGGAGTTCTACCAAACATTTAACAAAGAGTTAACACCTATTCTCTTGAAACTGTTCCAAAAAATAGAAATGGAAGGAAAACTTCCAAACTCTTTCTATGAAGCCAGCATTACCTTGATTCCAAAACCAGACAGAGACCCCACTAAAAAGGAGAACTATAGACCAATTTCCCTGATGAACATGCATGCAAAAATCCTCAATGAGACATTAGCCAACCGGATCCAACAATACACTAAAAAAATTATTCACCACGACCAAGTGGGATTTATATCTGGGATGCAGGGCTGGTTCAATATCCGCAAAACAATTAACATGATTCATCACATCAATAAAAGAAAGGACAAGAACCATATGATCTTCTCAATAGATGCAGAGAAAGCATTTGACAAAATACAGCATCCTTTCTTGATAAAAACCCTCAAGAAAGTAGGGGCAGAAGGATCATACCTCGAGATGATAAAAGCCATATCCGAGTGACCCAAAGCTAATATCATCCTCAATAGGGAAAAACTGAGACCTCCCCCCTAAGGTCAGGAACAAGACAGAGATGTCCACTTTTGCCACTGTTATTCAACATAGTGTTGGAAGTGTTAGCCTCTGCAATCAGACAACACAAAGAAATAAAATGCATCCAAATAGTCCAGGAGGAGGTCAAACTTTCACTCTTCACAGATGACATGATACTCTACATGGAAAACCCAAAAGATTCCACCAAAAAACTGCTAGAATTGATTCATGAATTCAGCAATGTTGCAGGATATAAAATCAATGCACAGAAATCGGTTGCATTCCTATACACCAACAATGCAGCGACAGAAAGAGAAATCAAGGAATCAATCCCATTTACAGTTGCACAAAAAACCATAAAATACCTAGGAATAAATCTAACCCAGAGGTGAAAAATCTATACACTGAAAACTATAGAAAGCTGATGAAAGAAATTGAAGGAGACACAAAGAAATGTAAAAAGATTCCATGCTCCTGGATAGGAAGAACAAATATTGTTAAAATGTTGATACTACCCAAAGCAATCTATGTATTCAATGTGATCCCTATCAAAGTAACACCAGCATTCTTCACAGAGCTAGAACGAATAATCCTAAAATTTGTATGGAACCAGGAAAGACCCCGAATAGCCAAAGCAATCTTGAAAAAGAAAACCAAAGCAGAAGGGATCAAAATCTCAGACTTCAAGCTCTACTCCAAAGCTGTAATCATCAAGACAGTATGGTACTGACAGAAGAACAGACACCCAGATCAATGGAACAGAACAGAGAACCCAGAAATGGACCCACAAACGTATGGCCAACTAATCTTTGACAAAGCAGGAAAGAATATCCAATGGAATAAAGACAGTCTCTTCAGCAAGTGGTGCTGGGAAAACTGGACAGCGATATACAGAAGAATGAACCTGGACCACTTTCTTATACCATACACAAAAATAAACTCAAAGTGGATGAAAGACCTCAATGTAAGACAGGAAGCCATCAAAATCCTCGAGGAGAAGGCAGGCAAAAACCTCTTTGATCTTGCCCACAGCAATTTCTTATTCAACACGTCTCCAGAGGCAAGGGAAACAAAAGCAAAAATGAACTACTGGGGACCTCATCAAAATAAAAAGCTTCTGCACAGTGAAGGAAACACTCAGCAAAACTAAAAGGCAACTGACAGAATGGGAGAAGATATTTGCAAATGGCATGTCAGATAAAGGGTTAGTATCCAAAATCTACAAAGAACTTACCAAATTCAACACCCAAAAATCAAAGAATCCAGTGAAAAAATGGGCAAAAGACATGAATAGACACTTCTCCAAAGAAGACATCCAGATGGCCAACTGGTGCATGAAAAAATGCTCAACATCACTCATCATCAGGGAAATACAAATCAAAACCTCCATGAGATATCGCTTTCCACCTGTCAGAATGGCTAACATGAACAACTCAGGCAACAACAGATGTTGGCGAGGATGTGGAGAAAGATCTCTTTTGCATTGTTGGTGGGAATGCAAGCTGGTGCAGTCACTCTGGAAAACAGTATGGAGGCTTCTGAAAAAACTAAAAATAGAATTACCCTACGACCCAGCAATTTCACTACTAGGCATTTATCCAAGGGATACAGGTGTGCTGTTTCAAAGGGACACATGCACCCCCATGTTTATAGCAGCACCATCAACAATATCCAAAGTATGGAAAGAGCCCCAATGTCCATCGATGGATAAATGGATAAAGAAGATGTGGTATATATATATATATATATATATATATATATATATATATATATACACATACAATGGAGTATTACTCAGCAATCAAAAAGAATGAAATCTTGCCACTTGCAACTACATGGATGGAACTGGAGGGTATTATGCTAAGTGAAATTAGTCAGGCAGAGAAAGACAAAAATCATATGATTTCACTCATCTGAGGATTTTAAGAGACAAAACAGATGAACATAAAGGAAGGGAAACAAAAATAATATAAAAACAGTGAGGGGGACAAAACAAAAGAGACTCATAAATATGAAGAACAAACTGAGGGTTGCTGGAGGGGTTGTGGGAGGGGGGATGGGCTAAATGGGTAAGGGGCATTAAGGAATCTACTGAAATCACTGATTCACTATATACTAACTAATTTGGATGTAAATTAAAAAAAATAAAGTTAAATAAATTTAAAAAAAAAGTAATCTACAGTGAAAGAAAGCCAATCAGTGGCTGCCTGGAGACACAAGGGGTGGAAGTTGTGTGAAGAAGGGAATACAAAGTGGTAGAAGGAAGCTTTTTGGAGGTGATTGATGGGTTTATTACCTTGGCTGAGGCAATGGCTTCATGGATGCATGTGTGGTAAGTAAAAACTTACCAAACTGTATGCTTTAAATATATGAAGTGTATTGCACGTTAATTTATACTTTGATAAGGTTGTTAAAAATGATTAAAAATTGTGCAAACGGGCTCATTATGTCATGATATATAGTATTTAAAACTACATATTGAGAATATGTCATCTGTGAGGAGACATCCCAAAACATTGGCCACTAAGTTTTCTATGAACAGGCAAAATTATTATATAGGTAAACACAAAAATTACATAGATCAAAAGAATAGAAGGTAAAACACACCAAATTTTTCCATACTTTAATCAAAAAAGGAGATTCTATGATGTTTTAGGATAAAAATGAGTGTGCTGATGCTCAGTAAGGTAGCTCAGTAACTGCCACAAAATCCCTCAGCCGATGCCTTTCTATATGGTGAAGTAAAATTGCCTTGAGTCTGGAGGTCTGGTAGCATTCCATTTTGGTTTGAGTATTTTTTGCAAACCTTTGCAAAGCAATTCAGTCACATGGACATTGCCTCTAATTATGGAAGGTATCACTGTATAAAATGTAAAATTTGGAGAGAGTAGACAGAGTCACAAGTGCAATTTAAAGTGTATTTTTGAAAAAAAATAGTGTATTTTTGATATAGTTTTCAGGAAATTTGGCTAAATTCTGTAAAAGTTTTTGAATGTTATTACAAAACAAACACACCAAGGGGTACATTGTCAAGTTCTGCCTATTTCTGCCTCCAGTTTTCTCCTTCTATCTCTTTACCTAGAATAAGCATGGGTTAAATTCTGACTCTGGAGCATGTGTAGGCACTTGTTCCAGCCTTAGATGGAGCCCATATGTGATTATCCTTTAGATACCAAATGTTAGGTTAGAAAGCAGATTCCAGATCTCCCACCAGATCTGTGTACCAGAAAGACTCGTCTTGTTTCATGGGACAGAAAACTGGACAAAGTATTTTAAGCAAAAAAAAAAGAATGTTTATTAGCTCATGCAACTAGAAAGTCCAGGGATAAGGCTAACTGTAGACATGGCTAGATTCAGGGCTTAAATAATGGCACTGGGCCTGACCTTTCTTTCAACTTTCCTTTCCTTCATTATTGCCATATGGTGGCCTCTTGAAGGTCATGACTGTAATTCCAGACCTGATACTCTCAGATTCAAATCCAGTGGAAAAGAGAGGTTCTATTCTACAAGCATCAAATGACACAGTTGGGTCACTGAACTCATCGCTGAGACCAAGGAGAAATCTTATGCATACCATATGGTCTGGGATGTTACAAGGAGTGTTCACCCAAAGAACGTTGAAGAATTCATTTTCCAGAAGTACAGTAGGCAGATGCTGGCTGAAATTCACTAGTGTCCTTTGATTCAGTGTATCTGGAGCTCATTCCTGTTTCTGCATTCCTGCCTGGTGATTCTGGTAAGCTCTTGGCTTTCAAAAGTTTCATTAAGCCCTAGACTGATTTGCTGTTGAATTTGCAGGAAAAAAAAATTCAGAACTAATATTTGGGATAAGGAAGGTGAGAGAGAAGGAAGATTGGATCCTCAAGCTCTACAGTGTTACATGCCTTATTTAAGTGGCCAAACTTGGAGAGAACCAGTGGTATAGAGATGGGCCACAGTGAAGCAGGCATAATGTCATTTGTTTTCCATTTTATGGTATATGTGGAATACTGGAGAGATTCATACCAGAAACACTGGATGCCTGTGGTCTGCACCAGCACACATCCTGGTGTCTTGGATCCTAGGTGACATCACCCTTATACTTCAAAGAAGCAAATTATGGAGACAACATCTATGAAAGTCTTTCCTAAAGTTTCAGGCTTAATACTAATACTAATAGTAATATTAATAATGACACTAATCATGAAAGTAACACTGAATCAGGGGTAAAACATACATATAATTTTATTAGCTTGCAGCAAAATTTCTCTTTGGGAGAATTCTACCTTTGAGAAAATCATGATAAGATGTCTAGGGTAGAAGCTGAAACTCTGAGAACATGGATATTAATGGTTGTGTGGACAAAGAGAAAAATGGGTTTTCTTCCTGAAAAGAAGGTTGATGGAAAGTTGTGATGTGCATGAAATGAAGTAGCCCATAGAAGGTCCAAGAACGTTTTAGAATGGAAGAGCCAAGTATTCAGTTTTAAGTTCTTTGCTTTGCTGCCATGAAATCACTTCTCTACTGCTCTCGTATACGATCTCGCGGTCCGTGGGTTCGAGCCCCGCGTCGGGCTCTGGGCTGATGGCTCAGAGCCTGGAGCCTGTTTCCAATTCTGTGTCTCCCTCTCTCTCTGCCTCTCCCCCGTTCATGCTCTGTCTCTCTCTGTCCCAAAAATAAAAAAATAAAAAAAAAAGAACACGTGTAAAATGAATAATCCATTATGAAGTGAACAAAAACTCAGAGCTGGGATTGTCAGAGGAATTTCCCTTCCAAATTTTACAGGAATTTTGGGTTTTAGATGTCCATAAAGAATGGAATTGGAGGTTTAATTTCCCCTAAAGAGATTTCAGTGGTTGGGAAGGTCCAGGTGACATCAGGCTAATAGTAATAGTCATTGTCATAACATTTATTGTTTATGTACGAACAATGTCAGGTGTGTTGCCAGGTATTTTATATCACCTATTAAGATAAAGTATCATCCTTCCAATCTATGAGTATGGAATGTTTTTCTATTTCTTTGTATCTTCTTCAATTTCCTTCATAAGCTTTCTACAATTTTCAGCATACAGATCTTTTACATCTCTGGTTAGGTTTATTCCTAGGTATTTTATGATTCTTGGTGCAATTATGAATGGGATGAGTTTATTTATTCCTCTTTCTATTGCTTCATTATTGGTGTATAAAAATTCAACTGATTTCTGTACATTAATTTTGTATCCTGCAAACTTGCTAAATTCATGTATCAGTTCTAGCAGACTTTTGGTTGAGTCTGTTGGGTTTTTGCTGGGAGAACTGGACAGCAACATGCAGAAGAATGAAACTAGACCACTTTCTTACACCATTCACAAAAATAAACTCAAAGTGGATAAAGGACTTGAATGTGAGACATGAAACCATCAAAACCCTAGAGGAGAAAGCAGGAAAAAACCTTTCTGACCTCAGCTGCAGCAATTTTTTACTCGACACATCTCCAAAGGCAAGGGAATTAAAAGCAAAAATGAACTATTGGGACCTCATCAAGATAAAAACTTATGCACAGCAAAGGAATCAATCAACAAAACTAAAAGGCAACCGATGGAATGGGAAAAGATATTTGCAAATGACATATCAGATAAAGGATTAGTATCCAAAATCTATAAAGAACTCACCAAACTCCACACCTGAAAAACAAATAATCCAGTGAAGAAATGGGCAGAAGACATCAATAGACACTTTTCTAAAGAAGACATCCAGATGGCCAACAGGCACATGAAAAGATGCTCAATGTCACTCCTCATCAGGGAAATACAAATCAAAACCACACTCAGATACCACCTCATGCCAGTCAGAGTGACTAAAATGAACAAATCAGGAGACTATAGTTCTGGAGAGGATGTGGAGAAATGGGAACCGTCTTGCACTGTTGATGGGAATGCAAACTGGTGCAGCCGCTCTGGAAAAAAGTGTGGAGGTTCCTCAAAAAATTAAAAATAGAGATCTACCCTATGACCCAGCAATAGCACTGTTAGGAATTTACCCAAGGGATACAGGAGTGCTGATGCATAGGGCACTTGTATCCCAATGTTGATAGCAGCACTTTCAACGATAGCCAAATTATGGGAAGAGCGTAAATGTCCATCAAGTGATGAATGGATAAAGAAGATGTGGTCTATATATACAATGAAATACTACTTGGCAATAAGAAAGAATGAAATCATGCCATTTGCAGCAACATGGATGGAACTAGAGAGTATTATGCTAAGTGAAATAAGTTAGGCAGAAAAAGACAGATACTATATGTTTTCATTCATATGTGGCTCCTGAGAAACTTAACAGAAGACTATGGGGGAAGCATATGGGGAAAAAAGTTACAGAGAGGGAAGGAAGGAAACCATAGGAGACTCTTAAATACTGAGAACAAACTGAGGGTTGATGGGGGGTGGGGGAGAGGAGAAAGTGGGTGATGGGCATTGAGGAGGGCACCTGTTGGGATGAGCATGGGGTGTTGTATGGAAACCAATTTGACAATAAATTATATTTAATATAAATAAAATAAAATAAAATAACATTTTTATACATACAAAAAAAGATAAAATATCATCCTTATCTCAGTACTTATCTTCTCTGCTTTCCTCATATTTCTGATTATATTTTTTCATTTACCTAATAGAACTCACCCCATTCTGTTTTATATGCTTACTTTTTTGCATATGCTTTCTCAGTGATCTCCCACGGAATAGTAAATTCCATGAAGGAAGACACCATGCCATTTCATTAACCATTGTTAAATGGCACTTATGGTGTCAGCACTTAGTGATCACTTAATAGATATTACCTATTAGTATAGCAGGTAGTAAATAAATAAATGAATAAGTTAATATGATGAATGTGTTAATTTTATAGATAAAGAAGTGGGTTCAGAGAAGTTCATTGATTTACCTGAGACCACATGACTAATAACCAGCAGGGTCAGGATACTATTGCAGGTCCCAATCCAGCATGTTTGTTTCTCTCTGTGTCTTTCTACTCCAAGCAGAAACTTGGTGGTAACTTCTCAGGGAGGATTTCCAGCCTGGCTTAGGAGAAGCTTATGTATCTCTGCCAAATGTTGTTTCCTGTCTTACAACATTTGAGAGAGAAGTAAAGAGGCACCCTGAAACAGCCTGATCCCAGAAGTTGAGATATAGTTGAGCTCTCCTGGGACCCTTCATACAGTCTGTGAATTATGAGAGGTCCTGCTGACCCCATGTCTAGTGCCTACACCATCCACTGTATGGGATGTGCAGCTTTGGGGTCTACACAAAGACCTCACTTTTGGGGGCTGGTAAAGATGTAGGTAGATCTGTGGGCCCTGTTTTCCATCACAATGAAAGGCAAAATCTGCCTTGAATAGATTCTGGGGAAGAGGAGAGTACTGAAACCAATAGCTTGGTCATGGGGGTTCATGAATGTACATGGATCTGTGTGCTATAACCAGAGTAATTGTAATGTCAGTTTCTTAGTCACCAGCCACTTATTCAGTAGGAATAACACACTTACATGTCAACCACAAGAAGATCCATATGATCTCTTTAACCAGAAAATGTCAAGCATATAACAGGGTTTTCATGGTAACAAACTTTGAGAAGATATTATTTATTTTACCATTTTTTCTCTTTTGGTGGCCACCCTTGTCCTGTACCCAGCAGTTAGTGTGGTCTAAAGCCTCAGTCTAGGTAGCTTCTACAGGTTGTAATGTTCTTCATCAAATCTAGTTGCTGCTGCAGATGGTGAGCCACTGAGGAACCCTGTGTCTGCAGTTGTCCAAAGCAGAATCTCCATTCTCCTAACCTGTCTTGAGAAAACAAATGCCTGTTTCCTGATAGAGGATAATTTCAAACTCAACTGAGCTCCTGGGATTCTGACCCCTGCAGATATAGACTTCTGAGGCAGAGTTGGGTTTTTATGAAGGTAATCTTTAACACCTTTTCTTACAATCTTCAGAGAAGGGTCCTGGGAGTTGGGAGTACATAGCAGCCCAGAGCACTGGTGAAAGGGCATAGATATTAGAGTCAGAAAATGCTGGGGTCAAATCCTGAAATTGTTTCTTACTTCCTGATGGCTTCAAACCAGTCAGGTAACCTCTGTACCAATTTCTTTGCATATAAAATGTAGAGACTAATGACCACTTTTAGGGAGATTACAAGGCTATTATGCTATACATTATAATTTTTATATTGTTATATATTATTTTAATATTATATATGTAATATATTCTCTGGAAATTGTCATTTATCATGGTTGGCACAGAGTAAGAGCTCAAGAAGTGGTAGCTAATATCAGTTATCAGATCTGTGCAGATTATGTGCAAAAATATGTTTATCACAGCATTGCTTATAAACACAGGAAGTGGCATCAATAAAAACACGATTAACTCAGTTAAAACGTACTCTTATGATGAAATATTATACAACCACAGCAAATCATGATTTTTAAAGAAATGGGAAAATGTTCACAAATGAAGTGTAAAAAAAGACTCAAATAATATACCTGATTCAAATTATATCTATCTATACATATAACCTAATTTATACAAAATAAAATGATGCTATGTACAGATATAATAGAATAAGTTTCTATTCACTTCCCTAAAAAGGATTTGGAAAACTATACCCCCAAAAGCTGTAGTTTCTCTAAGTGGTGAAAATATGGGTGTTTTTCATCTTTTCTTTCTTCTTCTTGTATTTTCCAGATTTCCCACAATGAATATTTTCCACCATTCTAATACAAGGAAAAGCAAACATTATTACTTCTAAAAATGATATGAGAAGCTGCACCTTGTTTTTGTTTTGTTTTATTTTGTTTTGCTTTGTTTTGTTTTTACAGAGCAACAGTTGCCGAGAGCCATTAACATTCTCCTCTATCTATCCAGATGCCCCAACCTGTGCCTAGCATGGGTGGAACAGTAAAGACCCCCAGTCTGCTAGGCCAACATCACAGATGGGCTCCCCAAGTCAGGGGCAATGCCTAGCATTTCTGGTTGCCCTCCCTCCTCCTCTCTGTTGGCATTTCCTCAGGTATTTATTCACTCACATAGCCTATAGAGTTAAAAGAGGTTTGTTTCTTTTCAGGCTGTTGAGTGCAGCCAGGGTAATTTAGTAGAAAAATGTCATGCTAATGCAATTCAAAGTTCAAATGATCTTTCATTTCGAGGGAAAGAAGAATGTGTGTGCAGTTGGAATGTTAAAACTCACTACTTGCCCTGCAATTCAAATAGAAATATGAGCTGCAGGGGCTACATAAGTCACATGAAGTACTGTGAGTGAAATGCGCAAAATGAATAAAAATGATCTGGAAGCCGTTTATTAGCATTGCTGGGGGCCAGCACCAAACAAGAATCGTGGCCATCAGAAGGTGCGTGGGGAAGAGGGAGGGTTTGCATGAAATTACAATAATCCTGAAATAATAAGGAAGGAAGTGATCAGTGAGGTCCTTCTTGTGAATGTCGCCTTCAGCCACCCTCCCCACCCCACCGAGAGCTGTACCCTTTCCAGCCCACATACCCTTTCCTCTACATCTTAGATTTCTGCTCAGCTGGCCGTACTTGGCAGATGCAGGGTGGAGCCCAGGAGAGTGGTTATGGTTGCCTCCACAGTGCTGCCTGCTCTGGGGGTCTGGGAGGGTGGGGGTAGTATGAAGAAGTAGTAGCTTCTGGGGCTCTGGCCACACAAGAATATGGTTGGCCTCCTCAGTGCACTCACCAGCTGCATGGAGAGCAGTAATGTCCTTGGTGACTTCAGGATCTCTCACTTCACTTCAGATTTCCACTTCTTTGCCACAGAGATGTGCTCAGAGGGAAGAATGTCAGTTATTTATGTCTTAATATAAATTTGCTGCCTTCCTTCGGCTCATAAGATTTTTAACATTTTCAGACATAGCAGTTATGATCCACTGAAATTCCTTATTTTTTCCCCTTAACTTGTGAAAAGGATGTGAGGTAGCAATATGTGGATGGTTTTTCCAAATTTCTTTCTTTAGGTATAAAAATAGCATTTAATCTACCTCTGAGACCTCTCTGGTCACCACAAACAGAAACTTTGCTGTCATCATTATATCCTTCGTCTTTGTTATGAACAGAATTATGTCCTCTCAAAATCCATATGCTGAAGCACTAACCTATATTTGGAGGTGGGGTCTATACAGAAGTAATTAAGGTTAAATGAGGTCTTAAGGGTATAGACCTGATCCAATAAGATTAGTGTCCTTAGAAAAAGAGGCACCAGACAGTTCTCATTCACTCTCTTTGTCTCCCCCTCTTCCCCTTCTCATCTTCCTCTCCCTCTTTCTCTCCATTTCCCTCCACCTCATGGTGTACACACCACCCCAAGAAGAGGTCATATGAGCACACAATGAAGTCAAGAAAAGAGGCCTCAGAATGAAACCTACTTTGTCAGCACCTTGATCTTGGACTTCCAGGATCCAGAAAGGTGAGAAATAAGTTTCTGTTGTTTAAGCCACCCAATCTGTGGCAGCCTGAGCAGACTAATATAATCTTTTACAAACAAACAACTCCCAAAAGAACAGTGAGGATATTTTTGGTCTTCACATATGCAAAGACAATAATGTAACAACCCTAAGAAACTGAAACAACAACAACAACAACAACCAAAACCAGAATTCAAGGCATTTATGCGTATGTGTTTGTGGTGTGTATGTGGTGTGTACAGGCAAGAGTACAAGTGTTCTTTCTTTTGAGAATATTAATTTTCCATTTATGTTTCATCTAAGTGGGTAAAATGTTTTCCCATATGTATTTCAATGTAAGGTAGAGGACTGTGACACATAGATTTTTTTTTTTTTTTTTTTTTTTTTTTGGTGGTTATGGTAGGGGAGGTTTTGGAGATGAGAAGAAATGAAAGTGAGGAACTGCTTTTCTTTTGTTTTTACATCTGGTACCAACAGCATAAAAAAATTACACTTATCTGTATGCTCATATCCTAGTATATATTATGCATTGTTTCCCAAACTGACTTCCATAGAATACTAGTTCTGCAAAGAGTTATTAATAGAAGGCATTGAAATTTTTCTTTGGTCGAGTGAATTTTTGAAGTGTTTTGCATAATTTTTCAGACTGTGCATTATGACTCTCCAAGAGGAAGACATGGCCTGCAATAGGTCCCAGCATATTTGACCAGGGTTCCCTTTTCATCATTCATTTTGGAGTACATGCTGAGGGCCAACGTGCTGCAATGGAAGACCATAGACCAGAAGTCACACAGTCCCATTCTAGACCTGCTTTTCCCTCATTTGTTGCATATTCCAAGCTAGTCGCCTCTGGGTGTCTCAGTTGCTTTGCTATAAAGTGAATGGTGGGTTGTATAATCTTGACTCTTCCCCCTTCTCTAGCATTTTATGATTCTGTTTCCATGACTTCCTGACTCTAGTGACTCACTTTGTACCTCGAGCAAGCCATCCATTTTGCTATCTATTTATAAGTATAGAAATGCTCAATCTACAGAGATCTCTTGTCAACATCAAATGAGTTAATACAGGTGAAAGTACTTAGAAAAAAAATAAAGTGCTTAATAATTGTTAATGCCTTTGGGGAGAGGGTTATGACTTTTCCATCACCTTAAGTGCTGTACAGACTAGGTGAAACAAAGTATAAGGAATGATATATCACTCAGAGCTCAAGATCTAAAGTTGGGCTGCTTGGATCCAGATTCCAATTCTGCCCTTTCTGCTGGAATGATCTTGGGCAGGTCACTAATGTTGTCACCTCAGTTTCCTCAGCATCAAAATGGAAATACTTTCTCCTGTAATTGAGTGAGGATTAAATGAGACAATTTTGGGAGGTGCCTGGCTGCCTCAGTCAGTGGAGCATGTGACTCATGACCCTGAGGTTGTAAGTTCAAGTCATACATTGGGTGTAGAGATTACTTAAAAATAACATTGCTCATCAGCGGGGAAATACAAATCAAAACCACACTGAGATATTACTTCACACCAGTCAGAGTGGCTAAAATTAAGAACTCAGGAAACAGCAGATGTTGGTAAGAATGTGGGAAAACAGGAATCCTCTTGCACTGTTGGTGGGAATGCAAACTGGAACAGCCACTCTGGAAAACAGTGTGGATGTTCCTCAAAAAATTAAAAATAGAATTACCCTACTACCAAGCAATAACACTACTAGGAATTTATCCAAAGGATACAAGAATGATGATTCATAGGGGCACATGTACCCCAGTGTTTATAGTAGTGCTATCAACAATAGCCAAATTATGGAGAGCCCAAATGTCCATTAACTGATGAATAGATAAAGATGTGGTTTATATATACAATGGAATACTACTTGACAATGAGAAAGAATTCAGTCTTGCCATTTGCAATAATGTGGATGGAACTGGAGGATATTATGCTATGAAACAAGTAAGTCAGAGAAAGATAGATATCATATGTTTTCACTCATTTGTGGAATTTGAGAAACTTAACAGAAGAACATGGGGGAAGGGAAGGGGAAAAATAGTTTCAAACAGAGAGGGAGGCAAACCGTAAGAGAGTCTTAAATACAGATAACAAACTGAGGGTTGATGGGATGGGTGGGGGGGGTGGGGAAAATATGTGATGGGCATTGAGGAGGGCACTTGCTGGGATGAGCACTGGGTTATGAAAGCAATGAATTGTGAGAATCCACCCTGAAGCCAAGAACACACCATACAGTGTATTTTAGCTAACTTGACAATAAATTATGTTAAATAAGTAAATAAGTAAGTAAATAAATAAATAAATAAAAGTTAAATGAAGCTTAAAAGATAAAAAAATATGTTTTTTCTTTTAAGATTTTATTGAAATTAAAGTTAGTTAACATATAATGTAGTATTGCTTTCTGGAGTAGAATTTTGTGATTCATCACTTACATATAATACCCAGTTCTCATCAGAACAAGTGCCCTCTTTAATACCCATCACCCATTTAGCCCATCTTCCCACCAACCTCCCCTCCAGCAACTTTCAGTTTGTTCTCTATAGTTAAGAGTTTCTTATGGTTTGCCTCCTTCTCTGTTTTTATCATATTTTATTTTTCCTTTCTTTCCCCTATGTTCATCTATTTTGTTTCTTAAATTGCACATATAAGTGAAATCATATGGTATTTGTCTTTCTCTGACTGACTGTTTTTTGCTTAACATAATACACTAGTTCCATCCATGTTGCTGCAAATGAGAAAATAAAAATTTTTAAATTAAAAAAATGATACAATATGGGTGAAGTGCTAAATGCAGTGTTTGGAATTTAGTACACTCCCGTAAATATTGTTATCTTCTTGTTCTTCTTATTCTTGTCCATCATCATCATCATCATCACCACCAGCACTACCAAATAAGGAAATAACCACAGAAACAATAGCAACAATGAAATAATAATAATAATAATTAATAATAATAATAATAATAAACGATGGAGTGGTGGAGGTTGGTCAGTACATTCCTAGATTGAAAACTCTTAACTCTTCAAATGAACTGTATGTTCCCTTTAACTATCTGTTGGCTTCTGCAAGCTAATGAATTAAATACATGGATTGGTTTTGCTATTAACAAGTATTCATTGTTTTGTAAGCCATAGTGTTCACTATGACACATAGATAAAAAGGCAGGCCCTTCTCCCCTTTAAAAAATTATGATTTAGGGGCGCCTGGGTGGCGCAGTCGGTTAAGCGTCCGACTTCAGCCAGGTCACGATCTCGCGGTCCGTGAATTCGAGCCCCGCGTTAGGCTCTGGGCTGATGGCTCAGAGCCTGGAGCCTGTTTCCGATTCTGTGTCTCCCTCTCTCTCTGCCCCTCCCTCGTTCATGCTCTGTCTCTCTCTGTCCCAAAAATAAATAAACGTTCAAAAAAAGAAAATTTAAAAAAAATTATGATTTAGAGAGAGATAAAAAGTGTAAGCTCCCCAAACAATGGTAGGAAAACAAATGCCTGACAGCATTCTGCCTTTTTTGGTAAGTCTATGAATGTTCGTGGGGTAACAGTTAAAAGACTCATAGGAAAGGTGGGGCTTGGCCAGGTTCTCTTGTGAGATGGATTTGGAAAGCAAAGAGGAGAGAACATCATGAGTAAAGAAACAAAAGTAGGCATGATGTATTGGATGTGGAAGAGGACACCGAAGAGTATAGGCTCAGTGAGTGGTAGGACATGCATTGGAAGATAGGTTCTTGAATATTAGGCAGAGGAATTCAGACTTCATACAACAGTAAATCAGCAGAAGACAAATTGCTTTTCTTTTAAAACTGTCTGTTTTCTCCTTATGAAAGTAGCAAGGTCATGCAGTGAAAGTGAGTCATCATTCTTTCCCATTCACTTAACATTCAGCATAAATCAATGTTTGCCTTGAGTGAATGGGAAGGTACTTATTTGTAAGGCTGAATCAAATAATGCAGCTGATATGGGTGCTGCCTGTGGTCCTCCTCTCCCTATAATGGCCATGATTCCCATTCAGTGGGAACTGGCAGATTGGTGGAGATGGTGTTCTTAAGGAAGGAGGAGAATGGAAACTCTTGCATGGTAGGAGATCTTATTGGAGAGCTTGTTTCTGAAATCTTGGAGTTGGGAAAGTGTTCCCAAGCTAGGGTTGGCATGTCTGGAATTTTAACTTATACCACTAGATAGATGATTGTATCTTAAAGCAGACAGAAGCGCTTTCATGTGGATTAATAAAGCAAGGATAAATTGTCTTTATCTTACAGTCCTAAATATTTGGACTTTCAGTTTGGGCATTTAAAAACCCATTCATTAAACATGGTCATTGTGCCACTATTGATTGTATCAGTCCTACACCTTCCACTGTCAGTGGTGCCAGCCTCCATCCTTCCCGAACCTGGCCACCAACGCGAGTAGTCAGCTATTCAAGCAGAAATAATCTTTTATGAAAATCTATATCTTATTTAATGTCTTTGCCCTTTGCCTCAGCTCTCTCTTTCCACAAGTTTCTCAGCCAGGATTTCAATCTGCTTTGGATGCTTTGAAGGAGAAATGTACAGCAAACTCTTGTGGGAATTGTGGCTCTCTGTCCCTGATGTCTGGAGTCTTGTAATTTATAGTTCTTTCATGCTGGGCCTCTGCAGTTCTTTAATGGGGACTTGTGGTAAAGTTTGGGTAGGGAGAAATCATTTCACTTAAAAATGGTTCTGCTTTGACAATCTCTGTCTTACTGGGAGTTTTTCTTCTCCTTTGTCTTTAAAGCTAGAGCCATTTCCTAGAATAAATGTTGCCTGAACAGGGAAGAAGAAAAAAAGGAGAGATTTAAGTTTCTGAAAGATTCAGATACCAGCAATGCATCCAAATGGCTTTGGCAGTTCATCGATCAATCAACAGATATTTAATAATTGCCTACCACATGTAAAGCATAACGTTAGGGACTATGGAGAGTATCAAATTTGAATAAAATATTGTCCCTCTAGCCCTCAAAATTCACTTTTTACAAAATTAAGCCAGACTAGTTGCTCTGGTATCCAAGGCCTCATGTAAACAGCTCCAACCCATCTTTCAACATATGCTCTATGCTCCAGCTAACCAAGATTATCTTAACATCCCTTTGATCTAAGGCTAAATGCCCCTTGAACCTTCAGATCCCTACCCCAATCATTTCTGTCTGCTAAATTTTATTAATTTTTACAGGTTAATTTCAAACACTACCTCCTCTATAAAGCATTTCCTGATTTGGCCCTCATTGGATATAACTTTTCATCTTTTCAAACCCCCACAGAACACTGTATTTCTCTTGTTTTGTCCAGAAGACAGTGCTTAGCAAAGTAGGGAGATCAAAAACATTTGCTAATTGAATGATTTAATAGGGTTAAAGAGCTCATAGCGTCCTATGAGATTGTCAATATCAAAGTGTTAGAAAGAAGACTTGATTTGAAATTTGAAATTAGGTACCAATTCTGAGACTTAAAACAAGAGAAATTTAATTGAATTGCTAAACAGATAAAACAGTAAGGGGTTAAAGGAATATATGTTTATAGGCACACATGAGAGTGGTATTTTTAAAAACAGCCCAAAACATGGCATACTAAGATGAGTGCTGCTCTTCTAAACAGTCACCTTCAGAGACCTACTTCAATGAGGCTGCCACTAAGCACAGCATTAACATTGAGAAGATTCCAGCTCAATTGGTGGATTGGTGCTCCCACTCGGGCCCACCCCTTTCATTTCCTGCTGTGGTAATGTGAACCAATCTACCAAATTTCCACTTGGCAGGAGTTTCAGGGATACCAATGGTGTCCACAGGACTGCATTCAGCATTTAGGAGAAGGTAAAAGGCAAATTGTATTCATTATGAGTTTACATCTATGCGTGGGAGAATCATATGAAAAAAAATCAAGTGATAATGCAAAACAGTCCATGAAGCAGTGCTGAAATGAGCCACTCAGATGAGAAGAGCTACCAGAATCTAAGGAGAAGCGTGTGGGTGGGAAATAGGCAGCATGAGAGGTTAGATGTGGAACTGAGATGATCCCCAAGAGACTTTGGGGAATGGGGGTGGGAGACTGGATATTCTGGCTGAGGACTCAAAGTGTCTAAAATTGTAACTCATGATTTCACTACTCACATCAACATTTCTACTTCCCAAATATCCTATAAATATTAGCCCTGCCTCATGGTACTTATTTTGGTACATATCACCAACTGTACTCAGTCTCCAGAGCAAAAAATCCAGGCAAACTTGCCTTCTCACTTGCACTGATGCCTCTGTCTAATCAGTCACCCATTATTACTTTTCACACAGATTGCTTCTGTTTCTCAGTTCAGCCTGTAAATAGAACCCCAGGTCCTCGCAGCTTTTGTCTTTTCAATTTTGTTCCAGTTTTCTGTGGCTGTGTAACAAACTATCCAAGAACTTAGTGGCTTAAAACAACAACAATTTTAATATGCCTCATGATTTTGTGGGTCAGGAATCTTGGAAAAGACATTATTCTGTTTCATACGGTATCAACAGAAACATTCTGTTTCACATTCCGTATCACATGGTATCAGGATGGCTGGATGGACTCAGAACTATCAACCAGAGTGCCTATGCATGACCCCTCCAGCATGGTGGCCTCAAGGTGGTCAGAGTTCTTAAATGGGAACTCAGAGCTCTCAGAGAAAAAGTTTCAAGCATCAGTAAGCGGAAGCAACAACTTTCTCAAGCCTGAGTCTTGAGTCAAGTGCAGCATCACTTGTACAAACTCTACTGGTTGTGCAGTCACAGAACTAGCCCAAATCATGTGAGAGGATATAGATGCCACCTTTGGAAAGAAAGAATTCTGAGAAAATTGTGGTTACCGATAGTCTATCAGAAATATACTTTTGATTTTGACAGCAGAATGCAATGGGAAGATCTCTGCACTGACATCCAGGACGTACAGGTGCTGGTCTCAGTTTTTTCTGTTAGCCTACCATGTGAGCTTGACAGAACTTCTACACATTATCAAACCTTAGAGCCTCCTCCGTGATGGGTGTGTGGATTCACTAGTTTTCCAAGGTGGTCCCTGGCCCAGCAACATCAGTTTCACCTGAAAATGTGTTAGAAAAGCGAATTATCACCCACACTCCAGAACCATTGAATCAGAAATCTTGGTAAAAGGTCAACAATTCTATTTTGCCAAGTCTTCAGCTGATTCTGATACCTACAAAGGTTATAGAACCCTATTGATTTACAAAGTCCCTTTCAGCTTTCTGTGATTCTAACTATAGGAGAAGTCTTCCCATCCCACAGGACCAGAATTGACAGTCAATTAATTGAAAAAAGTTATCAATTAAAATTGAGAAATGCTACTTAAATACTTTAAATTTTATTTTAATGAAATAAAATTCAGTCTTTGATGTAGGATCAAGGCCTTTGAGTATGAATCTGTTGGTTGGATTTCTATAACAACTTTTTCACATAAACCATATCTTTAATGGCATGAGTTAAGATTTTCAGATTTCTTTAAAGCAAAGCAAGCACTTAAGACTTTGCAAAGGAATCTAAATAGTTCATTTTAGTGACTTTATTGACTATTCCTGAAGCATTTGACTTGTTGGTTTATATAACAACAACAACAACAACAACAACACATAATATTTAATTAAGTTATATCTTACAGTAACAAGAATAACAGGCATAAGCAGGTTGAGCAACAAATTCATCTGGTGGGAGCAGAAGACACGGTGAACCAGTCAGTCACCTACCCATCACATCAAAACTGTTTTGTTTTATAGAGGAGATGAAGAACATTGCTGCTTCTGGAAAGTTGGTTGAGTGGAAGTGAATAAGAAAATGTTCCCTGTATTGCTGATTCCTTCCTGCCAGAACTCTTGCCTTCTTCCCTTTCTTTCACTGCATTCTTTTTTTTTAAATTGAAGAATGATTAACATACAATATTGTATTAGTGTTAGGTGTACAACACAGTGATTTAATATTTACATACATTGCAAAATGGTCACCACAATAACTTTAATAATACGATCTGTCACCATACAAGGTGCTAAAATATTATTGACTGTATTCCCCCATGTTCTACATTATACCCCCATGGTTTATTTATTTTAAAACTGGGAGATTGTACCTCCTAAGCCCCTTCACCTCAGTGAAATCCATCCCCCTACCTCCTCCCCTCTGGCAACCATCACTTTGTTCTCTGTATATATGTCTGTTTCTGTTTTATTTCATTTGCTCATTTGTTTTGTATTTTAGACTCCACATATAAATGAAATCATACAGCATTTGTCTTTCTATGTCAGACTTACTTCACTTAGCATAGTACCTTCTAGGTCAATCCATTTTGTCTCAAATGGCAAGATTTCATTTTTTAATGGCTGAATAACATTCCACTGTGTGTGTGTGTCTATTCTTTACCCATTTTTTTTAACGTTTATTTATTTTTGGGACAGAGAGAGACAGAACATGAACGGGGGAGGGGCAGAGAGAGAGGGAGACACAGAATCGGAAACAGGCTCCAGGCTCCGAGCCATCAGCCCAGAGCCTGACGCGGGGCTCGAACTCACGGACCGCGAGATCGTGACCTGGCTGAAGTCGGTCGCTCAACCAACTGCGCCACCCAGGCGTCCCTCTTTACCCATTTTTAATCCATTTTCTTTATCTATTCACCTATCAGTGGACATTTAGATTGCTTCCCTATCTTAGTTATTACAAATCATGCTGCCATGAACATGGGCAAGCAGATATCTTTTTCAAGTTAGTATTTTTGTTTTCTTCAGATAAATATCAAGAAGTGGAATTGCTGCGTCAGATGGTAGTTCTATTTTTAATTTTTGAGGAAACTCCATTCTGTTTTCCATGTTGGTTGTACCAATTATATTCTCATCAAGAGTATACACATCCTTTTCTCCACATCCTTAACAGTACTTGTTATTTCTTGTCTTTTTAAAAATTTCTTGTCTTTCTGGCAGGTGTGAGGTGATATCTCATTGTGGTTTTGATTTGTATTTCCCTGATGGTTAGTGATGTTGAGCATATTTTCACGTGCCTATTGGCCACCTGTATGTCTTTCTTTGGGGGGGGGGAAGGTCTATTTAAATCTTTTAATCTTTTAAAAATATCTATTAAGTACTTTTTAATTTATTTGTTTGATATTGAGTTCTGTGAGTTCTTTATATATTTTGGATGTTAACCCCTTATCAGATATATCACTTATGAATATTTTCTTCTATTCAGTAGGTTTTTTTTCATTTTGCTAATGGTTTCCATCACTGTGAAAAAGCTGTTTAGTTTGATGTGGTCCCATTTGTTTATTTTTGCTTTCATTGTCCTTACCTAAAGAGACGGATTCTCTCTCTCTCTCTCTCTCTCTGACACAAGTAGTGATAGTGATATAGATAGATGATAGATAGATAGATAGATCACTAAGACCAACATCAAAGAGCTTATTGCCTATGTTTTCCTCTAGAAATTTTATGATTTAATGTCTTACATTTAAGTTTTAAACTCATTTTGAGTTTATTTTTGTATGTAGAGTAAGAAAATGGTCCAATTTTATTCTTCTGAATGTAGTTGTCCAGTTTTCCAAATATTTCCCATTTATTAAAGAGACTGTATTTTCTCCATTGTATGTTCTTGTCTACTTTGTCATAGACCAATTGACCATATAAATGTGGATTTCTTTCTGGGTTCGGTATTCTGTTCCATTGATCTATGGGTATGTTTTTATGGGAGTACCATACTGTTTTGATAACTATGGCTTTGTAGGATAGCTTGAAATTTTTTTTTAAATTTATATATGAAATTTATTGTCAAATTGGTTTCCATACAACACCCAGTGCTCATCCCAAAAGGTGCCCTCCTCAATACCCATCACCCACCCTCTCCTCCCTCCCACCCCCCATCAACCCTCAGTTTGCTCTCAGTTCTCAACAGTCTCTTATGCTTTGGCTCTCTCCCACTCTAACCTCTTTTTTTTTTTTTCCTTCCCCTCCCCCATGGGTTCCTGTTAAGTTTCTCAGGATCCACATAAGAGTGAAACCATATGGTATCTGTCTTTCTCTGTATGGCTTATTTCACTTAGCATCACACTCTCCAGTTCCATCCACGTTGCTACAAAAGGCCATATTTCATTTTTTCTCATTGCCACGTAGTATTCCATTGTGTATATAAACCACAATTTCTTTATCCATTCATCAGTTGATGGACATTTCGGCTCTTTCCATAATTTGGCTATTGTTGAGAGTGCTGCTATGAACATTGGGGTACAAGTGCCCCTATGCATCAGTACTCCTGTGTCCCTTGGATAAATTCCTAGCACTGCTATTGCTGGGTCATAGGGTAGGTCTATTTTTAATTTTCTGAGGAACCTCCACACTGCTTTCCAGAGTGGCTGCACCAATTTGCATTCCCACCAACAGTGCAAGAGGGTTCCCGTTTCTCCACATCCTCTCCAGCATCTATAGTCTCCTGATTTGTTCATTTTGGCCACTCGGACTGGCGTGAGGTGATACCTGAGTGTGGTTTTGATTTGTATTTCCCTGATAAGGAGCGAGGCTGAACATCTTTTCATGTGCCTGTTGGCCATCCGGATGTCTTCTTTAGAGAAGTGTCTATTCATGTTTTCTGCCCATTTCTTCACTGGGTTATTTGCTTTTCGGGTGTGGAGTTTGGTGAGCTCTTTATAGATTTTGGATACTAGCCCTTTGTCCGATATGTCATTTGCAAATATCTTTTCCCATTCCGTTGGTTGCCTTTTCGTTTTGTTGGTTGTTTCCTTTGCTGTGCAGAAGCTTTTTATCTTCATAAGGTCCCAGTAGTTCACTTTTGTTTTTAATTCCCTTGCCTTTGGGGATGTGTCGAGTAAGAGATTGCTACGGCTGAGGTCAGAGAGGTCTTTTCCTGCTTTCTCCTCTAAGGTTTGGATGGTTTCCTGTCTCACATTCAGGTCCTTTATCCATTTTGAGTTTATTTTTGTGAATGGTGTGAGAAAGTGGTCTAGTTTCAACCTTCTGCATGTTGCTGTCCAGTTCTCCCAGCACCATTTGTTAAAGAGACTGTCTTTTTTCCATTGGATGTTCTTTCCTGCTTTGTCAAAGATGAGTTGGCCATACGTTTGTGGGTCTAGTTCTGGGGTTTCTATTCTATTCCATTGGTCTATGTGTCTGTTTTTGTGCCAATACCATGCTGTCTTGATGACGACAGCTTTGTAGTAGAGGCTAAAGTCTGGGATTGGGATGCCTCCTGCTTTGGTCTTCTTCTTCAAAATGACTTTGGCTATTCGGGGCCTTTTGTGGTTCCATATGAATTTTAGGATTGCTTGTTCTAGTTTCGAGAAGAATGCTGGTGCAATTTTGATTGGGATTGCATTGAATGTGTAGATAGCTTTGGGTAGTATTGACATTTTGACAATATTTATTCTTCCAATCCATGAGCAGGGAATGTCTTTCCATTTCTTTAAATCTTCTTCAATTACCTTCATAAGCTTTCGATAGTTTTCAGCATACAGATCCTTTACATCTTTGGTTAGATTTATTCCTAGGTATTTTATGCTTCTTGGTGCAATTGTGAATGGGATCAGTTTCTTTATTTGTCTTTCTGTTGCTTCATTGTTAGTGTATAAGAATGCAACTGATTTCTGTACATTGATTTTGTATCCTGCAACTTTGCTGAATTCATGTATCAGTTCTAGCAGACTTTTGGTGGAGTCTATCGGATTTTCCATGTATAATATCATGTCATCTGCAAAAAGCGAAAGCTTGACTTCATCTTTGCCAATTTGGATGCCTTTGATTTCCTTTTGTTGTCTGATTGCTGATGCTAGAACTTCCAGCACTATGTTAAACAACAGTGGTGAGAGTGGGCATCCCTGTCATGTTCCTGATCTCAGGGAAAAAGCTCTCAGTTTTTCCCCGTTGAGGATGATGTTAGCTGTGGGCTTTTCATAAATGGCTTTTATGATCTTTAAGTATGTTCCTTCTATACCGACTTTCTCAAGGGTTTTTATTAAGAAAGGGTGCTGGATTTTGTCAAAGGCCTTTTCTGCATCGATTGACAGGATCATATGGTTCTTCTCTTTTTTGTTGTTAATGTGATGTATCACGTTGATTGATTTGCAAATGTTGAACCAGCCCTGCATCCCAGGAATGAATCCCACTTGATCATGGTGAACAATTCTTTTTACATGCCGTTGAATTCGATTTGCTAGTATCTTATTGAGAATTTTGGCATCCATATTCATCAGGGATATTGGCCTGTAGTTCTCTTTTTTACTGGGTCTCTGTCTGGTTTAGGAATCAAAGTAATACTGGCTTCATAGAATGAGTCTGGAAGTTTTCCTTCCCTTTCTATTTCTTGGAATAGCTTGAGAAGGATAGGTATTATCTCTGCTTTAAACGTCTGGTAGAACTCCCCTGGGAAGCCATCTGGTCCTGGACTCTTATTTGTTGGGAGATTTTTGATAACCGATTCAATTTCTTCGCTGGTGATGGGTCTGTTCAAGCTTTCTATTTCCTCCTGATTGAGTTTTGGAAGAGTGTGGGTGTTCAGGAATTTGTCCATTTCTTCCAGGTTGTCCAATTTGTTGGCATATAATTTTTCATAGTATTCCCTGATGATTGTTTGTATCTCTGAGGGATTGGTTGTAATCATTCCATTTTCATTCATGATTTTATCTATTTGGGTCATCTCCCGTTTCTTTTTGAGAAGCCTGGCTAGAGGTTTGTCAATTTTGTTTATTTTTTCAAAAAACCAACTCTTGGTTTCGTTGATCTGGTCTACAGTTTTTTTAGATTCTATATTGTTTATTTCTGCTCTGATCTTTATTATTTCTCTTCTTCTGCTGGGTTTAGGCTGCCTTTGCTGTTCTGCTTCTATTTCCTTTAGGTGTGCTGTTAGATTTTGTATTTGGGATTTTTCTTGTTTCTTGAGATAGGCCTGGATTGCAATGTATTTTCCTCTCAGGACTGCCTTCGCTGCATCCCAAAGCGTTTGGATTGTTGTATTTTCATTTTCGTTTGTTTCCATATATTTTTTAATTTCTTCTCGAATTGCCTGGTTGACCCACTCATTCGTTAGTAGGGTGCTCTTTAACCTCCATGCTTTTGGAGGTTTTCCAGACTTTTTTCTGTGGTTGATTTCAAGCTTCATAGCATTGTGGTCTGAAAGTATGCATGGTATGATTTCAATTCTTGTAAACTTATGAAGGGCTGTTTTGTGACCCAGTATATGATCTATCTTGGAGAATGTTCCATGTGCACTCGAGAAGAAAGTATATTCTGTTGCTTTGGGATGCAGAGTTCTAAATAGATCTGTCAAGTCCATCTGATCCAATGTCTCATTCAGGGCCCTTGTTTCTTTATTGACCGTGTGTCTAGATGATCTATCCATTTCTGTAAGTGGGGTGTTAAAGTCCCCTGCAATTACCACATTCTTATCAATAAGGTTGCTTGTGTTTATGAGTAATTGTTTTATATATTTGGGCGCTCCGGTATTCGGCGCATAGACATTTATAATTGTTAGCTCTTCCTGATGGATAGACCCTGTCACTATTATATAATGTCCTTCTTCATCTCTTGTTACAGTCTTTAATTTAAAGTCTAGTTTGTCTGATATAAGTATGGCTACTCCAGCTTTCTTTTGGCTTCCAGTAGCATGATAAATAGTTCTCCATCCCCTCACTCTCAATCTAAAGGTGTCCTCAGGTCTAAAATGAGTCTCTTGTAGACAGCAAATAGATGGGTCTTGTTTTTTTATCCATTCTGATACCCTCTGTCTTTTGGTTGGCGCATTTAAACCATTTACATTCAGTGTTATTATAGAAAGATATGGGTTTAGAGTCATTGTGATGTCTGTATGTTTTATGCTTGTAGTGATGTCTCTGGTACTTTGTCTCACAGGGTCCCCCTTAGGATCTCTTGTAGGGCTGGTTTAGTGGTGACAAATTCCTTCAGTTTTTGTTTGTTTGGGAAGACCTTTATCTCTCCTTCTATTCTAAATGACAGACTTGCTGGATAAAGGATTCTCGGCTGCATATTTTTTCTGTCTAGCAAACTGAAAATCTCGTGCCAACTCTTTCTGGCCTGCCAAGTTTCAAAAGAGAGATCAGTCACGAGTCTTATAGGTCTCCCTTTATATGTGAGGGCACGTTTACCCCTTGCTGCTTTCAGAATTTTCTCTTTATCCTTGTATTTTGCCAGTTTCACTATGATATATCGTGCAGAAGATCGATTCAAGTTATGTCTGAAGGGAGTTCTCTGTGCCTCTTGGATTTCAATGCCTTTTTCCTTCCCCAGTTCAGGGAAGTTCTCAGCTATTATTTCTTCAAGTACCCCTTCAGCACCTTTCCCTCTCTCTTCCTCCTCTGGGATACCAATTATTCGTATATTATTTCTTTTTAGTGTATCACTTTGTTCTCTAATTTTCCCCTCATACTCCTGGATTTTTTATCTCTCTTTTTCTCAGCTTCCTCTTTTTCCATAACTTTATCTTCTAGTTCACCTATTCTCTCCTCTGCCTCTTCAATCCGAGCCGTGGTGGTTTCCATTTTGTTTTGCATTTCATTTAAAGCATATTTCAGCTCCTGGTGACTGTTCCTTAGTCCCTTGATCTCTCTAGCAAGAGATTCTCTGCTGTCCTCTATATTGTTTTTAAGCCCAGCGATTAATTTTATGACTATTATTCTAAATTCACTTTCTGTTATATTATTTAAATACTTTTTGATCAGCTCATTAGCTGTTGTTATTTCCTGGAGATTCTTCTGAGGGGAATTCTTCCGCTTGGTCATTTTGGATAGTCCCTGGCATGGTGAGGACCTGCAGGGCACTTCCCTGTTCTGTGGTGTATAACTTGAGTTGGTGGGTGGAGCCGCAGTCCGACCTGATGTCTGCCCCCAGCCCACCGCTGGGGCCACAGTCAGACTGGTGTGTGCCTTCTCTTCCCCTCTCCTAGGGGCAGGATTCACTGTGGGGTGGGGTGGCCTGTCTGGGTTACTTGCACACTGCCAGGCTTGTGATGCTGGGGATCTGGCGTATTAGCTGGGGTGGGTAGGCAAGGTGCACGGGGGCAGGAGGGGCAGGCTTAGCTCACTTCTCCTTAGGTGATCCACTTCAGTAGGGGCCCTGCGGCAGCGGAGGGAGTCAGATCCACTGCCGGAGGTTTGGCTCCGCAGAAGCACAGAGTTGGGTGTTTGCGCGGAGCGAGCAAGTTCCCTGGCAGGAACTGGTTCTCTTTGGGATTTTGGCTGGGGGGGTGGGCGGGGGAGATGGCGCTGGTGAGCGCCTTTGTTCCCCACCAAACTGAGCTCTGTCGTCCGGGGGCTCAGCAGCTTTCCTTCCCTTTGTCCTCCAGCCTTCCCGCTTTCTGAGCAGAGCTGTTAACTTGTGACCTCCCAGACGCTAAGTCGCGCTTGCTGTCGGAACACAGTCTGTCAGGCCCCTCCGCTTTTTGCAAGCCAGACTTGGGGGCTCTGCTTGGCCGGCGAGCCGCCCCTCTGCCCCGGCTCCCTCCTGCCAGTCCGTGGAGCGCGCACCACTTCGCCGCCCTTCCTACCCTCTTCCGTGGGCCTCTTGTCTGCGCTTGGCTCCGGCGACTCCATTCTGCTAATCCTCTGGTGGTTTTCTGGGTTATTTAGTCAGGTGTAGGTGGAATCTAAGTGATCAGCAGGACGCGCGGTGAGCCCAGCGTCCTCCTACGCCGCCATCTTCCTCTTCCTCCGAAATTTTGGAGTGTGATACTTTGAGCATTGTTCTTCTTTCTCAAGATTACTTTGGCTATTCAGGGTATTTTGTGGTTTCATTCTGTGAAACATGCCAGTGGTATTTTTATAGGGATTACATTGAATCTGTAGATTGCTTTGGATTCTATGGACATTTTAAAAATATTAATTCTTTTAATCCATAAACATGGAATATTTTTCCATTTATTTGTGTCTTCTTCAATTTCTTTCATAAATGCCTTAGTGTTTTCAGAGCATAAATCTTTCACCTTCTTGGCTAAATTTATTCCTAGGTATTTTATTCTTTTTGATGCAATAATAAATAGAATTGTTTTATTAGTTTTTGAGAGTTCATCACTAGTGTATAAAAATGCAACAATTTCTATATATTGATTTTGTATCCTGCATCTTTACTGAATGCATTTATTTTAATAGGGGTGTGTGTGTGTGTGTGTGTGTGTGTGTGTAGGCTTTTGTGTTTTCTCTATACAGTATATGTCATCTGCAAGTTGTGGCAGTTTTACTTCTTCCTCTCCATTTTGAATGCTTTTCATTTACTTTTCTTGCCTAATTGTTGTAGCTAGGATTTCCAATATTATGTCGAATAAAAGTGGTGAGTGTGGGAATCCTTGTCTTGTTCCTTATCTCAGAGGAAACACTTTCATATTTTTATCATTGACTATGACATGAGCTGTGAGTTTGTTGTATGTGGCCTTAATTAGGTTGAGATATAGTCTCTCTATACACACTTTGCTGAGAGTTTTTATCATACATGAATATTGAATTTCGTCAAATACTTTTTCTGCATATATTAAGATAATCATATAATTTTCTCCTTAATTTTGTTAATGTGGCAAATCACAATTATTGATTTGTGGATATTGAACCATCCTTGCATCCCTGGAATAAATCCCACCTGATCATGGTTATGAACCTTTTAATGTATTGTTGAATTCAGTTTGCTAATATTTTGATGAGTTTTTACATTTATGTTCATCAGGGATATTGACCTATAATTTTTCTTCTTCTTCTTCTTCTTTCTTCTTCTTCTTTCTTCTTTCTTCTTATTCATTTTGTAGTATCTTTGGTTTTGGTATCAGGGTAATACTGGCATCACAGAATGAGTTGGAAGTGTTCCTTCCTCTTTCATTGTTTGAAATAGTTTGTGAAGGATAGGTATTAACTCTTCCTTAAATGTTTGGTTGAATTCATCTGTGAAGCCATCTAATTCTGGACTTTTTGTTGAAAGTTTTTTTGATTAGTCTGCTCAGATTTTCTATTTCATCTTAAATTCAGTCTTGAAAGATTTTAAATTTCTAACAATTTACCCATTTCTTTTAGGTTGTTGGCATATAATTTTTCATAGTAGTCTCTTATTTTTCTTTGTATTTCTGTGGAATTTGTTGTAGCTTTTTTTTATTTCTGATTTTGTTTATTTGAGTCCTCTCTTTCTTGATGAATACAGCTAAAAGTTTATCTTTTTTTAAATATTTTCAAACATAAGTTTTTAGTTTCATTGATCTTTTCTTAGTTTCATTCATTTCCACCATGATCTTTATTATTTCCTTCTTTCTACTAACTTTGGGCTTTGTTTGTTCTTTTTCTAGTCCCTGTAGATGTAAGGTTAGATTTTTTATTTGATATTTTTCTTGTTCTTGAAGTTGGTTTTATCACTATAAACTTCCCTCTCAGAACTGCTTTTGTTGCCTCCCATAATTGATGGAACATTGTGCTGTACTTTCATTTTCACTTGTCTCAAGGTATCTTTTGATTTCCCCTTGACTTCTTTGATGATCCATTGGTTTTTAGTAGCATGTTGTTTAGTCTCCACATGTTTGTGGGTTTTTTTTCTAGCTTCTATTTATAATTGATAACTAGTTTCGTATCCTAATGGTAGGGAGAAATGTATGATAATGATTTTAATCTTTAGTTTGAGACTTGTTCTGGGCCCAATATGTGGTCTATCTTGGAGAATTTTCATATGCACTTGAGAAGAATATGTATTCTGCTGTTTTTGAATGGAATGTTGTGTTCTCTAAAGAAGACATTCCAGATGGCCAACAGGCACATGAAAAGATGCTCAACGTCGCTCCTCATCAGGGAAATACAAATCAAAACCACACTCAGATACCACCTCACACCAGTCAGAGTGACTAAAATGAACAAATCAGGAAACTATAGATGCTGGTGAGGATGTGGGGAAACGGGAACCCTCTTGCACTGTTGGTGGGAATGAAAACTGGTGCAGCTGCTCTGGAAAAGTGTGGAGGTTCCTCAAAAAATTAAAAATAGATCTACCCTATGACCCAGCAATAACACTGCTAGGAATTGACCTAAGGGATACAGGAGTGCTGATGCATAGGGGCACTTGTACCCCAATGTTTATAGCAGCACTTTCAACAATAGCCAAATTATGGAAAGAACCTAAATGTCCATCAACTGATGAATGGATAAAGAAATTGTGGTTTATATACACAATGGAATACTATATGGCAATGAGAAAGAATGAAATATGGCCTTTTGTAGCAATGTGGATGGAACTGGAGAGTGTTATGCTAAGTGAAATAAGTCATACAGAGAAAGACAGATGCCATATGTTTTCCCTCTTATGTGGATCCTGAGAAACTTAACAGAAGTCCATGGGGGAGGGAAGAAAAAAAAAAGAGGTTAGAGAAGGAGGGAGCCAAAGCATAAGAGACTCGTAAAAACTGAGAACAAACTAGGGTTGATAGGAGGTGGGAGGGAGGTGAGGGTGGGTGATGGGTATTGAGGAGGGCACCTGTTGGAATGAGCACTGGGTGTTGTATGGAAACCAATTTGGCAATAAATTCCATATTTTAAAATAATGAATGGAATGTTGTGTATATTTCTGTTAAGCCCATCTGATCTAATGTATCAATGTTTCCTTACTGATTTTCAGACTGGATAATCTATCCATTGATGTAAGCAAAGTGTTAAAGTTCCCTACTATTATTTTATTACTGTCAATTTCTCTCTTTATATATGCTAATGTTTGTTTTATATATTTACATACACCCATTGGATGCATAAATATTTATAAATTTTATCTTACTGGATTGATACCTTTATCATTATGTAATGTCTTTCTTTTTCTTTTGATACAGCCTCTATCTTAAAGTTATTTTGTCTGATATAACTATTGCTACTCCAGCTTTCTTTTCATTTCTGTTTTTGTAAGGTATTTTTTTCATCACTTCATTTTCAGTCTCTGTGTGTGTCTTTAGATCTGAAGTGAGTCTCTTGTAGGCAGTATATAAATGGGTCTTTTAAAAAAATCTATCCAGTCTTTTGGTTGGAGCATTTAGTCTATTTACATTCAAAGTAATTATTGATAGGAATGCATTTATTGCCATTTTGTTCATTGTTTTCTGATTGTTTTTGTAGTTCTTCTCTGTTTCTTTCTTCTTTTGATCTGATGTCTTTCTTAGTGTTATGTTTAAAATCCTTTCTCTCTCTCTCTCTACCCCCCCCCCCCACCGTGTGTGTGTGTGTGTGTGTGTGTGTGTGTGTATCTATTATAGGTTTTTGGTTTGTGGTTACCATTTGGTTCATATATAGCAGCCTATGTATACAGCAGTCTATATTAAGTTCAAATGCATTCTAAAGGCACTACATTTTTACTTCCTCTTCATGTTTTATTCTTTTGATGTCATATTTCACATCTTTTTATTTTGTGTATCCCTTAACTTATTATTGTGAATATACTTGTAGATATTGTTGATATTATAGATATTGTTGATTTTATTACTTTCATCGTTTAACCTTCATACTAACTTTATAAGTAGTTGATCCACTACCTTTACTCTATGTTTGACTTTACCAGTGAAAATTTTTCATTCGTATATTTTCTTATTTATAACTATGGGCTTTTCTTTTCCACTTAAAAATGTCCCTTTAATATTGCATGTAAAACTGGTTTAGAGGAAATAAACTCTTTTAATTTTTGCTTGTCTAGAAAACTATTGCTCCTTCAATTCTGAATAAGAACTTTGCTGGCTGAGGTATTCTTGGTTTAAGTTTCTTTTTTCCTTTCAATACTTTGAATATATCATGCCACTCCCTTCTGGCTTGCAAAAGTTCTGCTGAGAAATATCATCTGATAGTCTTATGGGGGGTTCCTTATATTTAATTGCTTCTCTGCTGGTTTTAATATTCTCAATCTTTAATTTTTGACTTTAATTATAATATGCCTTGGTGTGGACCTCTTCAGGTTCATCTTGTTTGGGACTGTTTGTGTTTCCTGGACCTAGGTTTCTATTTTCTTCCCCCTCTTAGGGAAATTTTCAGCTATTATTTTTCAAATAAAATTTTTTTTTTTTTTTGGATCTTTCACTGTTCTGGGACAGATATAATGTGGGACCCTTATAATGTGATTGTTAATATGCTTGATGTTGTCCCAGGGGTCTCTTAAACTATTCTCATTTTTTCTTTTTTTTCTTTATTTTTTCCTTTTTACTATTCAGTTTGGGTGATTTCCACTACTTTATCTTCCATATCACTGATCTGTCATTTTGCATCAGCAAATCTGTTTATTGCCTCTAGTGTATTTTTCATTTCTGTTATTATATTCTTCAGCTCTAATTGGCACTTTTCTTATATTTTCTCTTCGTTGAAGTTCTCACTGTGTGCATCTATTCTCCTGAGTTCAGTAAACATCTTTATAATCATTGCTTTGAACTCTTTGTTGGGTAGATTACTTATCTCCATTGTGTTTAGTCCTTTTTCTGAGGCGTTGTCTTATTCTTCCATTTGGAACATATTCCTCTATCTCCTTGATTTGTTTTCTGTGTTTATTTTTGTGTATAATGTAGTTCAGCTATATCTAGTAGCTAAGTCTAGTCTTGAAAAGTTAGCCTATGTTAAAGAGGTCTTTTAGATCCCAGAAGCACAATTTCTTTTGGACACCAGAGCCAGCTACTTCAGGGGCATGGGTACCATGCACCATCCTCTTGTTATGGGGCTGCTACTGCTGTAGGTGCACTGGTGGGTGAAGAGGCCCCTAGCCTGGCTGTCTGGAAAGCCTAGCTGTGACTTACCCAAGCATGCTGGTAAGTGGGGGTGGGTCCCAATCCAGCTGGCTGTAATTGCTGTGGGCATGTGTGGTTGGGTGGGGCCAGGACTTGGCCTGACTGTGAGGCCTGGAAGCAGCTACTATGGGTGGGGTAGTCATCTTATCAACTACAAGGCCCAGCCAAGATGCAGGGTGTGGGGGCTCTCACTGGGGCATGACCCTTGCTGATAGCAGTTCAGAGGGAGGATTCCAAAATGGAATCCATCAATACTAGAATCATCATGACGGAACAAGACAGCAAAAATGGTTACCACCAGTGTCTCAGTCCCCAAGGGGATGTCCTAGCTACCGCTGTCCTCTCAAGCAGGTGCTCCAAGATTAGTAAGTGAGTCTCTTTCACCTATGGTCTATGCACTTTTTGGTCTGGTGTCTTTGTGCTGGTTTCCAGGTGGAGTGAATCTGTGTGCAATACTTTAAAAAGCAGGTTTTCCTTTTGTTACATTTCTATAGTTTTCTTGAATGTGTTCCCTATTGTTTTTCAAAGCCAAGTGTTTTGGTGACTTGCCTCTACTATGCAGGATCCAAGGGTTGGGGTGCAGATGTAGAAATGGAATCTCTTGCTCCTCAGGGAAAAGTTCTATACCACTGAGCTCCCTCCTGACTGTGGAATGCTGTGCCTGGGGTGTGTTTTTTCCCCTTAGAGGGACAATATCTCTGTCTCTTCTATCCATCCTGGGACTGTCCCTTGTTGTGGAGGCTCTATTCATCTAATTTCTAGGTCTTCTTCAGAGGGAATTGTTCCATATATGGTTGTAGATTTCCCATGTCTGTGGGAGTAGGTGTGTGTGGGATCTTCCTACACCACCATCGTGAACCCTCTTCCGTCATCTTTTATCACATTCCTGACACAAGTTTAATTCAAGCTTTTTTATCTAACACTGAACTATTACAAAAGCACCCTTGGTGATCACACTGCCTCCACAGTTACCTCCTACTGTCTGCATAAATGCATGGTTACAAAAATCACGTCATTCTCATTTTCAGCAAGATAGAGTGAAAAGAACGCTGGATTAAGAAGCTAAAAAAAAACAGTTTTGAGTCTCAATCTATTATTTATAGTTGTGGATCATTGTACAACCTTTAACTTCTCTAGCTCCTTTCCCTCAAACAAAGAGAAACTAGTATTACACATATCTCAGAGATTGTTGGGAGGGTCAGATGGCCTTTAATATGTGAAAGCATTTTGAAACCTGAGAAGAATTCTATAATTTTAACTTCTCTTTTTTCCATTACTATAAATAAACCCAGTCTTTTTAGCCCAGCACTCAATAGTGCACTTACCTTATCTTCCCAAATTTTTCCTCAAATCCCCCATAGTGTCCTCTCCACCCTAGAGAGACTGCTCTACTTAAGGTCCCATGCACAAACCTAAATCTTCCTCTGCTTCTGTGCCTTTAGCTACTGGCCATCAAATGCCTTTTTCTTTTTCTCAGCCCTTGAACTTTTCCTCTGAGTAAGAACTGAACTGAGAATGACTTCCAGTTCCAGAGCTGACTCTCTAACTAGGTTGGTCTTTGCACAGAGACACAGACTTACAAAAAATGAACAGAACACAATAAAGTCAAAACAACCTATTTCCCTGGTCTTTTAAGATCCAGTGGAGATGGGGCACCTGGGTGGCCCAGTTGGTTAAGCATCCAACTTCGGCTCAGATCATGGTCTCATGGTGAGTTAGAGCCCTGAGTCAGGCTCCGTGCTGACAGCTCAGAGAGCCTGGAACCTGCTTCAGATTCTGTGTCCTCCTCTCTCTCTGCCCCACCCCCACTCATGCTCTCTCTCTTTCTCTTTCTCTCTTTCAAAACTAAACATTAAAAAATTTTATAAAACAAAAAAAGATCCAGTGGAGAAAAAAACAGGTTTCTAACCAAGAAAGAAGTTAAAAATTATAATTTCTTACTGTTCAAGACAGGGTTTGGCACATCCTGGAAGTAGCAAAGAAGATATTTTGTACTGATAGCCTGCATCTCACCAATTAAATGACATATTTCCTTGTCTTGTTGGGACAGGGTTGCACACTTGTCAGGGGCACTTAGAAAATGCAGTAGTAACAACACAAACTAGGTGCATGCTGGGCCCTGCTAAGTTCTCCATTTTGTGGTCATCTGGGAGTTGGGATTACTTTTATTGAAACAAGCCAGGCACTGGGGAGCTGAGTATCCAGGCAAGAGTAAGTCACAAATCCTTTTATAATATGGATATTAAAAGGCAATCACACTCTTACATTTAAACATGGTCTGAAATCTGTATCATTTAGAATTCCACTTAGGTGAAAGCAAAAGAAAATGTGACTAAAAGTGGCTTAAATAGGTAAGGAGTTACTTTATCAAACTCAACATGTGCTCTGGAAATAGACAGTCTTCAGGTGCAGCTACTCAAGAAGGTTGTTGAAGACCCAGACCCCTGTCTTCCTGCTATCATTTACTAGCATCTTTAGCTTTTGTCTTTGTTATTGCAAGATGGGTGCTGTACCTTCAGGCATTGGATCATGTTCCAGGCAGGAAGAAGGAAAGAGTGAAATGGCAAAGCACATGCCATTGACACTGTTCCTTTTATAGAACTTTCCTGGAAAGAGGGCTGTATTTACAAGAAGTTTATATCAGGTATGCTTTTTTTAATTGGTTATTTTGAATATTAGCTCTACTTAAAAGCTCCACCCAGTAACTTCTGCTCTTTTTGTCCAGAACTACATTACATAGACACCCTTGCTTGGGAGGAAATGTGGAAAATTAAGTACCTTTACTCAAGCACATTGCCACCCCAAAACAGTACTGTGTTTCTATCACTAAAGGAAAAAGCAAAAATAGATATTGGGAAGGCAATGAGTAGACTCTGCCATAATTCCTAAATTCAAACTTCGTATTATTGCTAAATTGCACTACATAGCTTTATATTTAAAGCTGGCAGGCTTCAACTATTTTAGGGACAATTATGTGAACAAAGATAGAAAGTCTCATTTTAAGGTAACATTTGCTTGGGGAGCCTCAGGCCATATGTCTTTCCAGACCCAGCTCAAATACCACAACCTTCAAGATTGCCTTGTTCACTTAATGTTTCTCACCCCAACCAAATTATAAGTTCCTTGGGATAGGACCACATTTTATTATCCTTTTTATTCACTGTAAACTACCCCTCCACAAAGTGCTGCACACAATAGAGGAGCATATTGAATATTTATTGTTTGGTTCATTGGAAACACAATCATAGAGGTGGTCTTGAACTTGATATGAACATGGAGCAGCAAGAAGACTGTTTCTGTGCCCAAGAGTCTGGGCAAGGGAACAATAAGAGATAAAATTAAAAAAGTACTATGAAGCCATCTATTCGTTGATTCATTCACTTAACCCTTTAACATATTCATTGAGTACCTATTTATGCCAGACAAAAATACAGCTGTTCTTGAATTCTTTTATTTTTATTTTTTATTTGAGAGAGAGAGAGAGAGAGCAGGGGAGAGAGAGAGAGAGTGAAAGAGCGAGAGAGAGCCCAAACAGGGAAGAGGGGCAGAGGGAGAGAGAAAAAGAATCTTAAGCAGGCTCCAAACTCAGTGAAGAGCAGAGCTCAATCCCATGACCCTGGGATCATGACCTGAGCCAAAATCAGGAGTGAGATGCTCAACCAACTGAACCACCCAGGCACCCCACAGCTGTCTTGAATTCTGTATTCTATTGGCTTTATAGTATAGAAAAACTCAAATACCAATGAGGTAATTTTGCAAAAATTAAAAGCTACAGATTACCTGTATCACAGGATACCTTCCATTGGGTCTGGTATGTGGACAGGAGGTACACATATTGTGAAGCCATATGTCATTCTAGCCATCAGACTTCATATTCACCGTCAAACATACAATCTTGGTTAATTCTCAAAGCAACCCTTTGCTTTTGTGTAGAGTTGAGAAACTGTGGCCCAGGGCAGTTGTGACTGTTCAGGGTCACACAGCTGGTCTGTGGCAGAAATAGATTTCCATCCAATGTGCCAGAAGGTCAGCCTTGCTCCTGCTTTCCAACCCCTGGTTCTTCCCAGCTCTAATTGTATACGAGAGTGATGATGTCTCCTAAGAAATAAAGGGAAGTCAGAGAGCACACCCTGGGGACTCACAGACTGTTATCCACACCACAGCCTTTGTTTGTTAAGTGAAGCAATGAGGAGTAAGTAGGGAGAAGAAATAATGGGCAGTCATGACACTCTCTTTCTTACTCTTACTGGTGCTGCTTTACTTTCACTACACCTGGCTGAGCCTGGGTGCACGTACAGGCACTGCCCACAGGTAGAAAGCAGCTATGTTGTCAAGTTTTGGAGGGTTCCCTCTCAAAACACCTCCTTTAACTGATTTCTTGATTCCAGCACTGATTGCTCAGCTTTCTCACTCCTTCACTGATAGACAAACCACCTGAGTTTTCAGCTATTTAATGCCTTGACAAGGACAAGACATTTAGTGATTCAAGCATTCATTGGGTGCCACCTTATGTCTTAGGTAAACAGCAATGAATGCATCAAACAAAAACCCCTGGCCTCACAGAACTCATTTATGAGCTCTGCCCCAGTCTTTCCCGAACAGCTGGAATACACAGAAGTATTGAACTGTTTCCTTTTGGGTGAGGAGACAACAGTTTTATCCTACTCCCAAGCTGGCCTCAGAGAATTTCTTCATGACATTATGTCCTTGAAATAAATGCCTCTTTTATCAATTAAAAAAAAAAACAACTTGGCATCTTAAGCCTGAATTATAATAAGTAGATTCATTCTATCAGTTAGTAAGGCTTTGAAAAAAGGAGGTAGGGTCTGGCCAAGAAGTTAGAGAGTTTAGCCCCTGGGACAAGAGGTGGTCAGGAAAATGCAAGCTTTGCTGCATGGTGGGAGGTCTGGAGAGGAAATGACTGGAGTATAGAAGCAGCATAAGCACCACCACTACACAGAAAGTAAAGGCAAATTGTTTCCCATGTCACACTTTTGTCTGTGCCCACTCAGCCTGGCCAGGAACAATTCAGTATCTTCCTTAAATTCTAAGGAAGAAAAAAGCTCTTATTGAATTTTTCTAGACTATGAGTGCCCTGAGGATGGGGATGTGTCTGCTTGGATCATGGCTTTCTTGGTGCCTGGCACTTGGTGTGCAACAAATATTTGCTGAATGGCTGAATAAACTTGCAAAGGCTCAGACATTGCACCTTTGTGTATATTTCCATGTTCTCATTCAAGTCTAATGGTGTCCAAAGCATGATGATACCTATTTTTCCATAAGGAATCTTGGACATGGAGTTTTAAGGGCACAAATAGTAGGATCAAGATTTGAAGTCGGGACTGTCTCTCCAAGGTCAAAGTAAATACTTCATACTTGCCTCAATTCTTCATTCTATTCAACTCTAGCTTCTCACCCAACAGTGTCAGACTTATCTACAATAAGAAAATATCTTGACTCTGACAATTCTGTGAATCCTGACTGGTGGCTTTTTCTGGTGGTTCTCTAGGGAAACATCCCTCAGGTCCAACCTTAAAGTGTAGGCTAAGGTTAGTTCTTCATTCCCTGGATGGCCTCACTTATTCTCAGGACTTCATTCCTTGTGTGTGTGTGTATATACTGATTCTCAAATGTTTGTCTCCAGCCTGTAACTCCCTTTTAGAACTGCTCACCAGACTTCTACCAGCCATCTCCACTGGAATGCCACATTGGGACTTCAACACTGATTCTGTCAGGTGTCTGTGTTTTTTCTTCTGACTTGGCTCAATGAATTCCATTGCTATCTAACCCAAGGTCCATGATAGAATGTAGGTTCCTTCCCTCCTCCTCATATCTCATATCCAATATATTATTAGGCCTATCAATTCTGCTTCCTGAATATCTCCTAAACCCAGATCCATGTCGCTACATTTCTCACACCACCCTAGTCTATGCAGCCATCATGTCTTGCTAGAACTTCTGTAATGGTCTCCTAATTGGCCTCCCTGCCCTTCACGCCCTGCTTTATAGTTCACTTGTCATGTATTATCCAAAGTGATCTTCCTATAACATAAATATGAAAATTTTATGTTTATATTTAAGATATTTTAGGGTCACCTGGGTGGCTCAGTTGGTTAAGTGTTAGACTTTTAATTTTGGCTCATGTTATGATCTCACAGTTCGTGAGTTTAAGCCCCATATCAGGCTCCATGCTGACTATGCAGAGCCTGCTTGGGATTCTCTCTATTGCTCTCTCTCTCTGCCCCTCCTCTGTTAATTCTCTCTCCCTCTCTCTCTCCCTTTCTCTCAAAATAACTAAATCAGTAAAATAAAATAAAATATTTTAATAACATGATATATGTGTAATATATGTAAAATAAAATAATATATCCTCAGTATTTGCCCATTTACCAGAAGATTCAGTCCAAGTTCCATAACAAGGTTACCAGTCTGGCCTCAGTTCAACTTTATGCTTCATTTCTTGCCTCTGACCAACTCTGCCTTTCAGCTAGTCGGAGCAGAACAGAACAGAGCAGAGCACATTCTCCTGTGTGCCACACTTTCTCTACCTCCAGACCTTGGCCTGTGTTATTTCCTCTGACTGCACTCCTCCCCCTCTGCATTCCTTCACCTCCACCTTGTCATCTCTCAGTCTCTTTGCAAGGATAACATCTACTTATTCTTTAGTTTTCATTAAATCATCATTTATTCAGCATTCAAATATTTATTGAGTATCTATCAAATGCAGTTCTAGGTGCTAGGAACTCAGCAGTAAACAAACAGACAAAATCTCTACTCTCACAGAACTTTATATTTAAGAGGGGCAGATAAACAGCCAACAAGATATGTGGATCAATATATACACATGTCAGATGGTGATAAGTACCAATGAGAAAAATAAAACAGGAAAGGAGATAGGGAGAAGGGATTTGGCAATATAAGTAGAGTGGCTAGGGAGGCCTCATGAGAAGATGTTTGTGTCAAGGTCTGGAAAAGATGAGGGGCAAACCATTCAACACTCTGGGGAAGGTGTTCCAGGCAAACTTCACACTAATTGCAAAGGCTCTGAGTGACGGAGTGCTTGCAATGTTTGAGGAATTGAAAGGAGATGCACCAAGGAAGAGTAAGTGGGAGGCAAAAAAAATAGAAGGTGTGGTCAAGAGATATTGGAGAAACAGATTGAAGGGACTGGGGGGTGAGAGAGTGGGATTGTGTGTTCCTGATGACATCCCTCTCAGGGTTAGGTAGCATCTCTAAATAACACCTCTATTTCTCCTTCCAGAACTAATCTCAACAGACTTAATTGTCTGGCTGCTGTTTTCCTCTTCTTCTGTACCCTTGTTGGGACTGTGAGCCTTATGAGAAGGGATATTGCACCTGTCTTATTCTCTGCTCTGGCCCCAGACCCTTTCACAGTGACTCTCACAGAATAGTAGTGCTGCATCAGAGAATCAATTAATGAATAAACAAATGAATGAATCTCAATGAATCTATAATTATGCTGTGATACATTCGATGTGCTCTCTCCATTTCCCTCTTTACCCTGGAGCTCCTCAGCTCTCTGCTGTTCCAGTAAAAAGTCTTTCCTTACATTGTATCCATGCTTTGCCACTTTATGAGATCTTCTACCTCTAAGGGTGGGAAGTTATGGTACTTTCATTATACATGACAAAAGAGGCTTTTCTACTCTGTTGGCAAAACCAATAGACCAGTGATTCTATGGCAATCTAGGCAAATGCTCATGATTGAAATCATCTCAGGTGGAAAACATTGGCCTAAAATGCAGACCTTCCATTCAGAGACCACAGATCTCTATTTGCCACCTTAAGCCCAATTTCTTTTTTTTTTTTAATTTTTAAAAAATATAATTTGTTATCAAACTGGTTTCCATACAACACCCAGTGCTCATCCCAACAAGTGCCCTCCTCAATGCCTATCACCCACTTTTCCCTCTCCCCCACCCCCCATCAGCCCTCAGTTCTCTGTATTTAAGAGTCTCATATGGTTTGCCTCCCTCCTCTGTTTGTAACTTTTGTTTCCCTTCCCCTCCCCCATGGTCTTCTGTTAAGTTTCTCAAGATCCACATATGAGTGAAAACATATGGTATCTGTCTTTCTGAACCCAGTTTCAAACATTCAGCTAGTTAACTGGGAAATCAGATCATCAAGCTTTTCATCTTCTGAGGGCTCCTTGGACACACTGAGCAATAGAGGTCTTTTGTGACCTGTATACTGGGGAGCTCCATCATACAGTTCATGATATTATTATGAAGTCTGCATGTTGTTGCCAACATGACAGCTATTTTGTCTAGCTGTCCCTATTCTGTGTATACCAGCTAGGTGTGGATCCTGTGAGATTAGTAAAAATATGTATCCAAGAGGTTAAGATGTCCAGGGCGGGTAATTTTGTTTTTTACCAGGCTATTCACACCCACCAGGGCTTCTCTGACATCAGAGTAACCATGAGAATAAAGCTTGAGTCATCAGACCCCTGAGACATGAGTGCCTCGTTCATGCTTTCCCTGCTGTGTCCTCCCATGTGCATTTTGAGTGATATTATACCATTACTGATGAGAAAACATGAAATTAATCAACAATGAGTATGAAAGAAAAGAAACCTTGTTACTGAAAGCTTTCTACACTTTAATATCTTTAAATATGTGAAGTAGGAGAAATGCTTTATGTTCTGCTTTGCTCATTTTGTTGTTGTTTTTTTTTTAATTTTTTTTCAACGTTTATTTATTTTTGGGATAGAGAGAGACAGAGCATGAACGGGGGAGGGGCAGAGAGAGAGGGAGACACAGAATCGGAAACAGGCTCCAGGCTCTGAGCCATCAGCCCAGAGCCCGACGCGGGGCTCGAACTCACGGACCGCAAGATCGTGACCTGGCTGAAGTCGGACGCTTAACCGACTGCGCCACCCAGGCGCCCCTCTGCTTTGCTCATTTTGGTGTGGAGTTGTTATTCACTCTATGAAGCTTGAATGAAGTGGCCTGGGGCAGCAGTGAAGATATGGCCAGCCCCACGCTCCTGCCTGAATACCATTCTTACATTACTTCCTGATTGGCCAGAAATGGAAACTAGTGGGAATAGAAGAGAGACCCTCCAACTAGTCCCTTTCATTTACATATATGAATTTTTTTTCAGAGAGGACAGAGATAGTACTAGAGCCCACAGCTTGAAATGGAATGACAAAATAGTGCATCTCTTTTGATTTGTATCTTCATGTTGGCTTTTGCTCCCTTTCCTAAGTCCAGAGCATCTTCCTCAGCCTATTCTCCAGGTACTAGAGCTTATGATTTGTATAGAAAAAGCAAACAAATGAAGAGTGAAGGTTTAGCCCATTTTGTCAGGATAACTGGGTTCTCAAAGCCGAGACCTACTACTTGTTAGCTCTACTACTTGTTAGCTCTGTGAGCCAAATCTAGTTTCTTAAAATCCCAAAGCCTTAGTTAACTCATCTGTGTAACAGCCCCTCCAGGATAGGGTTGCTATGAGAACTGAAGGAAATACTGCACTTAAGGCACTCAGAAGATCTTGCCACACAGTAAGTGCTCAGTAATGTTAGCTATGATTACTCTGTGTCCCTTTTGAAAAAAAAAAGGCTGTGGGGTGATAGCATTAGCCAGCAGTAAAATTCACATATGTGGTTTCATTTTGGCAAATAGTATCATTCCTGGAAGAGCAACACTGCTCCAATTTATGAAGATTTTTTCTTATATTCTTCCTCACTCTTTTGGTATAATATGTTTTCAGTTTCAATTTGTATCAGCCCAGAGCCTATCCTTGCCCATCGTTAGTCCATCGTCCACACTTTAACTGTATAGGATACTAAAACTGTTAACAAACCCAGGGCTTTACATAACAAGACACAGACAGCACAATAGGATGGAATATAGAACAGGAAGGGCCTCCTTTGCTTCAAAGGTGAACAAAGGAGCCAGAGTTGCATTTGTTAGTAAGAACTTCATTGCTTCCAGTGTGGGGCTTAAGCTGTTTGAAATGGATTAGAGGATGATATGGAGCCCAAATCAGGCCCATTTGGAAAGAGAGAGAGAGAGAGAGAGAGAGAGAGAGAGAGAGAGGTAATGGGCTCTGGAATGACCTACCTTCTTGCTTTTTCTCTCACCCCTTCTAAACCTTATGCTAAAAGCAAGTTAATGAAAGAGTCAGGTCTACTAAGGAGAGCCAAGTCTGAAGGCAATTTAATCTCCTGAAGAAAGTCTAGGGAAACCAATTCCCCAACCCAGATTTCAGCTCTTTATTTGAAAGCAGGGGCCAGGAAGGAAGAAAAAACTCTGTAAAGAGAGGTTAGGAAAGCATATGGAGCTGGAGGTAGGGAACTAGCTAAGGAGGCTCCATGTTTGTGTGTGTGCAGGCATGGCCTCTCCCTGCCTGGACTGGTCTCTGTGACTTTGTAAACTGTAGGGGAATACACTGTGGGCTTAGGACAGCTGGGTACTCCTCTGTTTAATCGCACAACCTGCTACTTTCCGAGCTGTTCTTTCCTGAAATTTCTTCTCTGAATAAGGAGAATTAGACAAGATAATTTTTTGGTTTCTTTCCAGTACTACCATTCTAAGATAAGAATTCCCTGCCTGCCTGCCTGAAGGCCAGTAGACTTTGCTTCTAGGATTGCAAAAGGATTTCTTGGTCACATGTCTTTCTTTCAAGAGAATTTCTTCTTGCACATTGCCAACATTGGATTCTTTACCAGACCATTGCTGAGGCCCAGGAGTATCTGAGCCAGAGTCCTCAGTTGGAAGGACAGACCTGCTTCTGGTGCTTCAGGACCTTGGCCCCCCTAGGGATCACTGGAACTGGGAATAAAGGAAGGAGCTGGCAGCTCTGGGGGTTGTTGAGGGAGCCAAAGGTCTGGGACTGAAGAGATAGCAAGTTGCTGCACTGCAGGTCCTTTGTTGTCCTTTGTGCAGGGAAGGCAGAAGTTGGATGGGGTCATTTTATGCACTGAGGGAACTCTGTAGGAGCCAGAAGTTGGTCCAGAAGCCACTGGCTGCAGGAATAGAGAAAAGGGCCTTTGCATGTTCATAGAGAAGCCTGTCACTGAGCTTGTATTGACACTGTGCTGGATGGGCTAGCTCTCCCATATCACTGTTTCGCTGTGAGGCTGCAGGGCACTGGGGCCTGCTCTGTCCCTGGGGTTAGGGATACCCTGCTATAGCTAAATTTTAATGTTTATTTATTTTTGAGAGAGAGACAGAGCACCA
>NW_024412412.1:37254958-37264958 GCF_014898765.1 Herpailurus yagouaroundi | reverse complement strand
AGCACTTATCAAAAGTGACGTTTATTGCATGTGAAATGCTCTCACTTGTTAGATAACGCAAACTGTTTAGTAGTAAAGCAGCTTTTGCACAGCACAGTCTCCTCTGTCATTAGGGGACCTCCTAGGACTAATTACTGAGATCTATACCCCAACATTCAGATGCCTCCCAGAACCATAAACTTATAAATCACACATGAGCTGATTGCCAAGAAATTTTCCTCAAAGCCATGATCTCTCTGTGAGGGGGACAAGGACAAGTTAAGTGAACAGTCAGTAGCTCACAGATAAGCACTCCCTGGAGACCTGGGTTCCTAGTCTGAAGTACTTAGACTATCCCTGCTTCCCTCATGCTTGAGGTTGCTACAATAACACCTCATATTCATACATGGTTTTTTTTTTTAGCTTTTCAAAGCATTCCATCACAAAGCTGATTTCTTTGTCATTTGTGATTGCACTACTAGCACCTGGAAAGCATCTGGCACATAGTAGATCCTTAGCAATAGCGCTGGATAAATGAAAGCCTCAGGAAGGACAGGGATCTACCTGCTTCTAAGAGTTGGGTGTGCTGCTTGTCCCAGATCATGCAGGCTGTCAGAGACAGTGCCCAGTCTCTTTTCTGAATCCAAGCTATTCTCCTTCTCTTTGAACCCTATTTCAGAACATCATTGTCCCAGACCTCTGGCTCCCAAGGTCTCCCAGAGCAGCACTGCTTCCATCTACTTTTAGGATGGAACATAACATCTTTAGGGATTATGATAAAAACAGTAAGACTTCAAATGCAAAGAAGTTTGTTGAAGAATTCTAAAACTACTTAGACCAAAACTGGAGTCAACACAAAAGGGAAATGTACCTACTAGTTTTTAAAGCACTTTGGATCACTGATAATTCTTTGGCACAAGGAAATGAATATAAAATGCTACAAGCTGAATTAGGGTGGACATTAGGAAAAATTGTTACGGGTGTCTACAAACATTGATGTGCACCAGGGAAATAAAGTTTGTTGAATCTTCTGTATTTTATATTCGCTGTGTAAGACAGTACATTTTGGCATCCTAGGTAGTCCCAAAGCACGTGGGTTCACTCTCCAAGAAATATCCCATCTCCAACATCATTATTCCAGTCCAAGGCATTTTCCCCTTTAAATTGCTGCAAGGCCTTCTAACTGAATTCCAGAATTTCTACATTTTCCCTGAAATACCACCTCCCCACTACCTACAATATCTCAATGGCTTCCTGTTGAATTTAGGATAAAAACAAAAATCTTTATCATGACACATAGGCTTTGCAGGAGCTGGCCTCTGGCTCCCTTTCCCACCTCATTTCTTACCATACACCTTTTCACATACCACTTTCAGCCAAACTTGCCTTATTCCAGGCCCACAGATGTACCAACTATTTCCTGCTTAAGGACATTTGCAGAAATGCTGTTCCTTCTGCCCACAATGTCCTTTCTTTCACTTTTCCCATGGCTGGATCCTTCTCATCCTCCTAATCTTCTAATCATCCTTCTAATATCATCCTAAATGTAATCTCATCTGAGAAATCTTCCCTTACCACACAATCCTAGCCAGTACCCTTCCCCTGTTATTCTCTCTTACATATTCCTTCATTCTGTTCATAACCCCTTCTGTTTATTCATTTTTTTTTATTTTAGTGTTTATTGCTCTCCTTACATTATATATACCTAAGGACAGGGGCCATGTGTATTGGTTATGCCAATAGAACCTTAGAGCCTAGCATAGTACCTGACTTCAGAACAGGCCTACAAGAAATATTTTAGGAATGGAGGAAGAAATACATTAATGAATACCAAGAAATATAAGGTACATTTAATATTCCCAATCCATTTTTGTTTGGTCATGTATGGATATAACATTTATGCTTCAAAATCTCAGAGATTTTTGTCTATTTTGTTCACTGACATATCCTCAGCATCCAGAACAATGCTTGGCACATAGTTGTTCAAATAAATATAAATAAGCGTTTGTTGGATGAGGGATGAGCAGAAACATAAGGAACTATATAAGAACATTTAGCAGGGAGACCTAATCTAGTCTATAAATCAGCAAAAACATTTGAGAGCAAGAGGCATTGAAACTGAGTCCTGGCATTATCTACACAATGGGGGAAGGGAGAGGTATAGCACTGAGTAGTTCTGACATTGTAAACAACCTAAGTAAAGGCCCAAGGTTAGAGGCAAATGTGAGCTTAACAGGCTACATGTTCTTAACATGATTGGGTGTGCAGTATGGCTGGCAGAGTGCCATTGTAGATATGAGGGGACACTCATGCAAGCTTGATCTCAGGGGATGAGTCCTCTGGGTGGAAACTGTGTCTCCCAGGTCAATAAACTGGCATTTTGCTTTCTTTAATTAGTCTTTAGGAAGTTTGGTTAGGATAAGTCAGCCCTGTTCAGTGGAAATAAATAAATAATTTTCTCGGCAAAACTGAGGACTAGATCCAGAACTATCAGGACCTCACCAAGAATGGCCACCTATGAATCCCTGAGTAATGGTCTGCCTGCCTCTCCTTCCAGTCGGGACCACGTGCTAGGATTTAAGAGGCCGGTGTCCTATGTTTGGTGATGTCCAGTGTGTCATCTCTGGGCTCCTGACTCCCTTCCTATGAATACTCTTGCTCTTGGAGGGGAGGGGCAATGTCGGATTCTGCTGAGATTTCCCAGCCGCATTAAATACAGTCTTGCATGTCATAGACATTCAACATTCAGTGACAAGTTAGCAATGCAGAGGTGACAAAGGCCTGAGGAAAAGATGCTTGTGCCTTGACCACCTGTCTGTGTTGTTCCTAACCTCTCCTCTTAACTCCTGTCAGGCTCTTACCCAGAAGGCTTTTCCAGTCCTCCTCCCAGATTCTCTTTCCTTATACTCCAAACGTGGGAAAACCTGAACCTCTATTTAGCAGTAATCTAAGGTTCTTTTTCTTTTGCTCAGTGAATATTGATTGAAGGCTGACCATGGGATGGCCTGTGTGCTAAGTCTTAGGGATGTAATGAATAACAAATAGACCTACTCTTTGCCCTCAAAGAGTTGCAATTTAGTAGGAGAATCAGATATCAAATTGAAATACACAAGTAAATATATAACTCAAATTGTGATGTAGGTTGCATATCTGCTGTGATATAGGGAAAGCATAGATGCAGAACACAGGTGGCTTACATTATGTAGAAGTCAAAGTGACACTTGAATTGAGATTAATGCACAGAGGCAGGTAACCATGCAGAGTCTGGGGTTGGGGAGGGGTGAGCAGCTCTCTAAACAAAGATAAGGGTGGGTCCAAAAGGCCCAAAGGCAAGACAGAGCTCAGTGTGGCAGAGGAATGGAAAGAAGGCCCTGGTACACTAGGAGTTTGAAAACATGGGCCTGGCTAGATTAGGCCTTTCAGACCAGGTTAAGAATTCTGAATTCTATCCTTAATTCAATGGGAAGCCCCTAAAGAGTTTTAAGCAGGGCATGACATAATCTGATTTACATTTTTACAAGATCATTCCAGCCTCTGTGTGGAGAATGAATCCAGAAGATGCTAACAAGAAAGATATTGAAGTAGTCTGGGTGAGAAATAAGAGTCGTTTGCACCTGGGCTGGAGATGGAGAAAAGAAGGGGATGAGATTTTTTTTTTTTTTTTTTTAATGTAGAAATGACAAGATTAGTGATGGCCTGGATTTGGGGATGAGGGAAAAGAAAGGGCAAGAATGGCTTCCAAATTTCTGGTTTGAATCAAAGAAATCTTTCACATGCCTGCCCTGTTCTATTTGGCTCTTGCAATAACTTTGGGGTGGCCAGAGATTTTTGTCCCTGGTTAATGGAAGAAAATAAGAAACTGAGAGATTAGATGATTTGCCTGGTGTCTCATGTTAGTTAGCAAAAGGCAGGACCGGCTCCCTCCTTTCTAGAGGAGGTCTAGCCATCCTGGGTGTAGCCATCTCTGCTGAGCCCCCATGGGAAATGCCTGTGTCCTGTCACAGGACCCACATGTGGATGGCCCCCATTGCTTCTGGGCTGGCAGCCTCCCTGACTGCCTCTGTGTACAGCTCTATCAAGCCTCCATCCTGCCTCTCCCCACCCATCGGCTCACTCATCCCCATCCCCTCCTGGCTCACTTTTACTTAATGACTCTCATCTCCCAGAAAGTTCCTCCCAGAATCCACAATGGGCGACATTACGAACTCCTCATGTCTGGTGATAACTTTTTATGAGGTTTTTATTCTTTTACAATATATTAAAGCCATATTTTTGCCAGGTTTTTACTTCAGTTTATTTCTTGTCCTTGAATCACTCCTTCCCTTCTCCCCCACCCCCTTTGCTCTCTCCGCCACTCTCCTACCTGAGCAGGCTTTGCACTGGAGACGTTTAATTCCCCTTTAATCCCAATTCCCTGAGGTACATGAAAGCAGCTTTACGAGCCCATAAATCCAAGAAGATAAAGTGCATTTTTATTAGTTGTGTCAGCATCAAAGGGAAAAAAATGGAATTTAATGTGAAATAGTCAATAATGAATTTGCTTAATAGCCCTCCTCATCACCTCAATGGGTCTCACTGAAGGTAGTGGCCTCCCAGGTAGGGTGTGGAGACTGGAAGACTTTCTTGGGGGATGAGGCAAAGGGTACCACCCTGACTGGCTGTATTTTTATTTTCATTTCTTCCAGCAGGAAGGTATTTCTTCTAAATGGAGCTAGAAGGCTTGAAGGCAGGGGTGGAGAGAGGAGAGGTTTGAGTAGCAGGCATGAGAGGAAGGTACGGGCTGGCTGAGGCTTAAAGCCCACCATTGTCTTGGAACTGTGAGGTTCTGTCTACTATGCTCTGAGCCTAGGTGAATGTTTTGTCCCCTGAGAGCTGCAGAAAGAAGGAAGGTGACAGAAAGATGGAGGGTAGAGGCAGGGATGCTCAGATGTCAGTAACAAAGAAGGTGTGCTACCTCAGGGGCAGAGTGACCAGCATCCCTGTGAAGACAGGGAGGTGTACTTTGTGGAAGTGAAGGTGAAAGAGCAGCCCTCCTGGCATCTGTGCTGTCTTCCAGATTTGAACTCCTCTGCCATCTCTGGCACACACCCCTCATTAGCTTAGTGCTGGCATATCTCATCTTGTCTCTGTGGCCACAGGTCCAGGGTTTGCAGTCATTCCCTGACCTTACCCCTCTCCTCTTCCTCTTCTGCTCAATTTCTCCATCTTTCCCTGCTACCCTCTCCCTTTCTTGCAACTCCTCAGTCTTCTTAGAGAAAGCCTTCATGCCTAGGTTGTTACCTACAGGAAGGGCCCTGATCCTAACATCTACAGGTTGGCAGGTGTTCAAATAATTTCCTGAGAAAACTGAAGCTCCTGGCAGTCTTTGACCACAGGTTTTAGGATCTTTTGGTGTTGAAAAGGAGAGCCCTTTTCTTGCCTCTCAAAAAAGGTAAAAGGGGGGCGCCTGAGTGGCGCAGTTGGTTAAGTGTCCTACTTCAGCCAGGTCATGATCTCTAGGTCTGTGAGTTTGAGCCCCGCGTCAGGCTCTGGGCTGATGGCTCAGAGCCTGGAGCCTGTTTCCGATTCTGTGTCTCCCTCTCTCTCTGCCCCTCCCCCGTTCATGCTCTGTCTCTCTCTGTCCCAAAAATAAATAAAAAACGTTGAAAAAAAATTAAACAAACAAACAAACAAACAAACAAACAAAAAAACAAAAAAAAGGTAAAAGGGTAGTTTGGGGGGGATGGGCTGCAAGTTTAGTTTATGCCACATGGCCACTAGATGGCAATAGTCAAACATGCAAAAAGTAAGCAGCTCAGGAATCCCGCAGGCCTCCCTTTCTCCTAGCATTTCTCCCTGTAGTAGGAAGGATTGGGGGTAGGGTATTGAGAACAGAAGCAGGGCCCCAACACATAGGTAGGATTTATGGCAAGAATCTGTCTTGGAAAATAGGGTGGGTATGCAGCAACTTCAAGGCAGCATGAGAGAGCCAAGGCAGTCTGCCTCTAGAAGGCTGCCATCCCCCATATTCCTGTCCAGCAAGAGACCCAGACACTGGGGCTCCAATTTCTTATGGCTGGGTGAGGTGGGCATTTCCACATGTACTTACTGCTATGTTCAGGTGTGACCCTGAAGATGCTTTGCCTTATAAGGGGAGAACAAATGGTTTCCTATTTCTCAAGGTGACTCTGAAGATGGGTTGTAGTTTCATCTTATTTCAGGATGCCCTGAGGTCATTAAGGGAAGGGCACAGTGCCAATATTTGCATAAAGTTGTGGCTTAAACTTTCTGTCATGAAAGTTGTTCATCTGCCTGGAGAAGCCCAGAGCATGGACCAGCCTGTCAGTCAGCACATCAATGGATACAGGCAGGGGATAATGGTAAGTGTTCAAAAATATTTGTTGAATTGAGCTTAATTGAATAGTCTCTGCCCTTCAGGACCTTATAATCTAGCGAGAGAGAGAGAAAGAGAGAGAGGCTGTGTGAAGCAATTAAAGAATAATTTAGTGGCTTGCTATCAGTGAACTGGAGTTTAGAAAATCAGAGATCATGTAGAGGCTCATGGAATTTTAGCTGGGTCTTGAAAAGTTTAGGTAAGAAAAAGTTACAGTATGACTGGAGACGATGGGAAGAGCCTGGAACAATCAGGACATCTTAGTTGCAGGAATAGAGGGTTTATGCTATAGTTAGCAAGATGAAGTAGAGTTAGGTTGGAAGTGGGTAATTAAAGTCAGGCTGAATTGTTTGTACTTGATCTAAAGCAATAGGAAGCTATTGCAAATTCTTGAGGACAATGACCTGCTGGAAGTGTTGGTTGGGAAAACTCTCAACTATGGCTCTTGACTGAGAGGTCACTGAGTATAGGGATGGTGGGTCTTTCTTTTCTGTTCCTCTCAAAAGGTCAGTATAATGCTTGGCCTTGGCAAGTGTTCGATAAATGTTGAATTGAATGGATGTGCTGCAGGAGATCCAAGGATACTGAGGCTAGTGATGGACTCCCTCAGGGGAGGTCAGATTCACTGGTGAGTATGTGGGACAGAGTTAGGACTGCTGGCAGTTTGGCTGAGCACTGCCCACATCAAGCACCAGTTTTCAGAGAGTTGCTTTGTTCAGTGGCTCAGCAGAGCATGTGAGATGTGATCACAAGCTTGAAATAACACAGACAGGCTCTGGTCTCTGCCACTTCCTACTTTGCTGATCCATTTATTTAACAATGCCTAAGAAACACCTACACCTTCCTTTCCTGCCTGCATTGCTCACTTGTGGGAATTTCTGCAGTCTAAGAGTGTCAATGCAAGAAGCACACTGCTAGCAGCCCCCTCACCTGGACAGAAGTGTGGGCCAGGGGTGGAGGGACCCATGGAGGCAGCCTTATGTAAACATTGGTGTAGGTGAAATATCTAAATTTCTGCCATGGGCAAAGGCAGAGCTGACTGAACTCTGTGTTTCGAGGTGCCCTCACCTCTACCTTCATTCCCATTTCTACTCTGAGCTTGGTATCACTTCATCCATTTGTGAAAGACACTGAGGACTGGCAATGGTAAGTTTATAACAGATGGCATTATTCCTAAGCTGGGGAACTTGAGGGTGGACCCCTGCTTTCATTGTCAAATACTGTGCCTGTTCCATGAGACCCTGCTGACTGGGTCCAGGGCAAGGGATGCAGGGAAAGTCTGAGTCTGTCAGAGCAGCTCTCAAATATGGAGGTGGTAAGGCCAATTGGGATGAGGAAGGACACTCCCACAGTTCAGGAGCATAGCAAAATTCTGATGTTAGATTGGGTTCCATACTTCTTCAATACCAAGGCTGGGCCAAGGAGAGGACTGGCTTTGGGCATGCCTGGGAGTAAGGTCAGCAGAGAGATGGGATTCAATGTCAGGTGAGAGGCAAGGGTCAGGAGCACATAGATATCTGGCAAAAGAGGCCAGTTGTTAGTCTACAAACATTTACTGAACACCTGCTTACCCCAGATGAGGAGTAAGACAGATGGAGAGAGACAAGGAAATCAACAGTTACAATACAATGTATTATTTCTAGTAAGAGGGGTGTGTAAAAATTCTATGGGAATCTGAAAGAAAAATCTGTTGCATCTTCTCTGGGATGGTGGAATGAGTGGTAAGGAACTTGGGAATACATAACAGACCTCATGTCATTGACTTGGTCAAGGACAAGTCATCAACAGCATGGGGCCTTTCAGTGTGCTGCCCCACATAGCTGTGATATGGCCTCCTGGAGCCCACTGGCACAGGAGCTGTGTAGAAATGTTTCCTCATGTTTCAAAACTATCGTCGTAGGTAGCACTGGGCTCATGGCCTCGGTTCCATGATGTCTTCTCTTCATCCTCATTCTTTAGAACTTCAGAATTCCCAGTGCAAGAGTCAAATATCTTAGCATCATCTTACAGGCCCCTTTCCTCTGGCCCATGATCTCACTGCACACATCATCAGGACAATGGAGACCTCTATCAAGAGAAATAATTCATCTTTGTTTCAAATCATCTTTACATGCCTCAGGGACCTGTTTGAGAGTATGTGTGATAAGTTTGACTGGATCTGATGCTCAGGAGCACCAAGTGTTAATGGACTTGCCTTTTTCATATGTCTTGGTAGTGGACAGAATGCATTTTCCAGAGGCAGTGAAGACTGTCAGAGGGTGGTAACATCAGTGTGCCCTGGAAATAATAATGAACTCAATAATAAAAATAATAGCTACCATTTATTAGATGTCCAAAATCATATAGCAAGGAAATGGAAATGCAAATGAGAATTTATCTGTGACTGGGGTGAGTTTCATGATCGGCTTGTGATACTTGTTAGGGAGAGCCTCCCAGGTTTTGAGTCTATTGAAGGATGGGAAGAGAAAGGAGGAGTGGGGCAGGGCAAGACCCAGGCTTTCTGCTAGCTCCAGTATAATAAACAGGTATGTGAAAGCAGCTTGCTGGTAACAGCCTTTGCTCTCATTCCCAGCAGCCAGCTCCTGAATCTCTCCAGTGACTGAGGCTTCCTACATACAGCATTTGGGTCATTTAACAGATCATACCCTAGTCTATTGTGATATTGTGATTTATAAGAAAAATGTATTTGATCACTCAGATGATCAGTATATGTATATTTCTCCTATATATTTGGTCTGTTCATATTTCTTGACTCACAGCTCCCAAAGCCCTTGGAATTTCCTGAATGTTGAGAGTAATAAAGGTATCTTTTGTTATGTTAATGATGTGACTTTTGGAAAGCTCATAGGGATGGAGGCTGGTTGCCAATGGAGCCAACTGTGTGATAAGAGGGTTGGAATTTTCTTTTTTTTTTTCTTCCAACGTTTATTTATTTTTGGGACAGAGAGAGACAGAGCATGAACGGGGGAGGGGTAGAGAGAGAGGGAGACACAGAATCGGAAACAGGCTCCAGGCTCTGAGCCATGAGCCCAGAGCCCAACGCGGGGCTCGAACTCACGGACCGCGAGATCGTGACCTGGCTGAAGTCGGACGCTTAACCGACTGCGCCACCCAGGCGCCTGGAATTTTCATCCTATACCAGGACATCTGGGGAGGGGAGAGAGGCTGGAGGTTTATTTATTTATTTATTTATTTATTTATTTATTTATTTTTTTGGAGGCCGACATTTATTTATTTATTTATTTATTTTTTATTTATTTTTTTATATGAAATTTATTGTCAAATTGGTTTCCATACAACACCCAGTGCTCATCCCAAAAGGTGCCCTCCTCAATACCCATCACCCACCCTCTCCTCCCTCCCACCCCCCATCAACCCTCAGTTTGCTCTCAGTTCTCAACAGTCTCTTATGCTTTGGCTCTCTCCCACTCTAACCTCTTTTTTTTTTTCCTTCCCCTCCCCCATGGGTTCCTGTTAAGTTTCTCAGGATCCACATAAGAGTGAAACCATATGGTATCTGTCTTTCTCTGTATGGCTTATTTCACTTAGCATCACACTCTCCAGTTCCATCCACGTTGCTACAAAAGGCCATATTTCATTTTTTCTCATTTCCACGTAGTATTCCATAGTGTATATAAACCACAATTT
>NW_024412412.1:37252977-37254858 GCF_014898765.1 Herpailurus yagouaroundi | reverse complement strand
TTCACTTAGCATCACACTCTCCAGTTCCATCCACGTTGCTACAAAAGGCCATATTTCATTTTTTCTCATTGCCACGTAGTATTCCATAGTGTATATAAACCACAATTTCTTTATCCATTCATCAGTTGATGGACATTTAGGCTCTTTCCATAATTTGGCTATTGTTGAGAGTGCTGCTATGAACATTGGGGTACAAGTGCCCCTATGCATCAGTACTCCTGTGTCCCTTGGATAAATTCCTAGCAGTGCTATTGCTGGGTCATAGGGTAGGTCTATTTTTAATTTTCTGAGGAACCTCCACACTGCTTTCCAGAGCGGCTGCACCAATTTGCATTCCCACCAACAGTGCAAGAGGGTTCCCGTTTCTCCACATCCTCTCCAGCATCTAGAGTCTCCTGATTTGTTCATTTTGGCCACTCTGACTGGCGTGAGGTGATACCTGAGTGTGGTTTTGATTTGTATTTCCCTGATAAGGAGCGACGCTGAACATCTTTTCATGTGCCTGTTGGCCATCCGGATGTCTTCTTTAGAGAAGTGTCTATTCATGTTTTCTGCCCATTTCTTCACTGGGTTATTTGCTTTTCGGGTGTGGAGTTTGGTGAGCTCTTTATAGATTTTGGATACTAGCCCTTTGTCCGATATGTCATTTGCAAATATCTTTTCCCATTCCGTTGGTTGCCTTTTCGTTTTGTTGGTTGTTTCCTTTGCTGTGCAGAAGCTTTTTATCTTCATAAGGTCCCAGTAATTCACTTTTGCTTTTAATTCCCTTGCCTTTGGGGATGTGTCGAGTAAGAGATTGCTACGGCTGAGGTCAGAGAGGTCTTTTCCTGCTTTCTCCTCTAAGGTTTTGATGGTTTCCTGTCTCACATTCAGGTCCTTTATCCATTTTGAGTTTATTTTTGTGAATGGTGTGAGAAAGTGGTCTAGTTTCAACCTTCTGCATGTTGCTGTCCAGTTCTCCCAGCACCATTTGTTAAAGAGACTGTCTTTTTTCCATTGGATGTTCTTTCCTGCTTTGTCAAAGATGAGTTGGCCATACGTTTGTGGGTCTAGTTCTGGGGTTTCTATTCTATTCCATTGGTCTATGTGTCTGTTTTTGTGCCAATACCATGCTGTCTTGATGACGACAGCTTTGTAGTAGAGGCTAAAGTCTGGGATGGTGATGCCTCCTGCTTTGGTCTTCTTCTTCAAAATTACTTTGGCTATTCGGGGCCTTTTGTGGTTCCATATGAATTTTAGGATTGCTTGTTCTAGTTTCGAGAAGAATGCTGGTGCAATTTTGATTGGGATTGCATTGAATGTGTAGATAGCTTTGGGTAGTATTGACATTTTGACAATATTTATTCTTCCAATCCATGAGCAGGGAATGTCTTTCCATTTCTTTAAATCTTCTTCAATTACCTTCATAAGCTTTCGATAATTTTCAGCATACAGATCCTTTACATCTTTGGTTAGATTTATTCCTAGGTATTTGATGCTTCTTGGTGCAATTGTGAATGGGATCAGTTTCCTTATTTGTCTTTCTGTTGCTTCATTGTTAGTGTATAAGAATGCAACTGATTTCTGTACATTGATTTTGTATCCTGCAACTTTGCTGAATTCATGTATCAGTTCTAGCAGACTTTTGGTGGAGTCTGTCGGATTTTCCATGTATAATATCATGTCATCTGCAAAAAGCGAAAGCTTGACTTCATCTTTGCCAATTTTGATGCCTTTGATTTCCTTTTGTTGTCTGATTGCTGCTGCTAGAACTTCCAGCACTATGTTAAACAACAGCGGTGAGAGTGGGCATCCCTGTCATGTTCCTGATCTCAGGGAAAAAGCTCTCAGTTTTTCCCCATTGAGGATGATGTTAGCTGTGGGCTTTTCATAAATGGCTTT
>NW_024412412.1:37222181-37247977 GCF_014898765.1 Herpailurus yagouaroundi | reverse complement strand
TCTTCCCCTCTCCTAGGGGCGGGATTCACTGTGGGGTGGGGTGGCCTGTCTGGGCTACTTGCACACTGCCAGGCTTGTGATGCTGGGGATCTGGCATCTTAGCTGGGGTGGGTAGGCAAGTTGCACAGTGGCAGGAGGGGCAGGCTTAGCTTGCTTCTCCTTAGGTGATCCACTTCAGGAGGGGCCCTGTGGCAGCAGCAGGGAGTCAGATCCGCTGCCGGAGGTTTGGCTCCGCAGAAGCGCAGAGTTGGGTGTTTGCGCGGAGCGAGCAAGTTCCCTGGCAGGAACTGGTTCTCTTTGGGATTTTGGCTGGGGGATGGGCGGGGAAGATGGCGCTGGCGAGCGCCTTTGTTCCCCACCAAACTGAGCTCTGTCGTTCGGAGGCTCAGCAGCTCTCCTTCCCTTTGTCCTCCAGCCTTCCCGCTTTCTGAGCAGAGCTGTTAACTTATGACCTCCCAGCCGCTAAGTCGCGCTTGCTGTCGGAACACAGTCTGTCAGGCCCCTCCGCTTTTTGCAAGCCAGACTCGGGGGCTCTGCTTGGCCGGCGAGCCACCCCTCCGCCCCAGCTCCCTCCCGCCAGTCCGTGGAGCGCGCACTGCCTCGCCGCCCTTCCTACCCTCTTCCGTGGGCCTCTCGTCTGCACTTGGCTCCGGTGACTCCGTTCTGCTAATCCTCTGGTGGTTTTCTGGGTTGTTTAGGCAGGTGTAGGTGGAATCTAAGTGATCAGCAGGACGCGCGGTGAGCCCAGCGTCCTCCTATGCCGCCATCTTCCCTCCTCTTCCCAGGCTGGAGGTTTTAATCAATTGGCAGTGACCAGTGACTCAGGCAATCATGAATATGTAACGAAGACTCCATGAAAACCAAGAGAACAGCTTTCTGGTCCTTTGTCAGAGAACTTCCATGCTTGGGGAATCAGAATGCTCTTCCTTGCTAGTGATCTGGGACCCAAGTTCCATAAGGACTGAAGCTCCTTTGTGCAGGACCTTGCCCTATGTATCTCTTCATCTGGCTGTTGATTCATATCCTTTTTATCATATCCTTTAATAAAATGGTAAATGTTGGTGTTTCCCTGAGTTCTGTGAGCTGCTGTAACAAACTAATTGAACCTAAAGTGGAGGTCAACAGAACCTGAACTCTAGTGGGTCAGTTACAAACACAGGTAACAGCCTGAGGCTTGCAACTGGATTCTGAAGTGGAGGCTGGAGGAGGGCAGTTTTACAGGACTCAACATTTAACCTGTGCAATCTGGAGCTATCTCCCTGTAGATAGTATCAGAATTGAGTTGAATTCTGCTGGTATCTGAAAATTTTTGGTGTTGTATGTGTAGGGACCCTCTCTTCTCCCCATTGGAATTAGGCCCAAGAACACTAAAAGACTGTGCACCAAATTAATCTCATCTGGTTGGCAGCACAAAACATTCTTTTTCCTATCCCCAGGAGTAAAATTCAAGGAAAACATGAGATTAGAAACAATAAAGAATTTGTATAATGAAGACTGGTATCCAAAGTATAGCAGGAGAGAAGGGTGAGAAGGGTGGAAGACACTCATATCCAGGAACAGAAGGACTGGGTAAAGCCTCAGCCACTACTTGTAGACTGGGTGGATGCAGCTCAGGAAAGTTGCAGGATCTGCTTGGTGTGGCTGACACCAGCTGTTTACCAGTTACATTTCCCCTTCCTTTTTGGTTAACAGCTAGACTGCATTTCCTAGCCTCTCTGAAGTTAGGGTGATCAAATGACTGTGTTTTGGCCGGTGAGAAGTGAGTAGAAGTGATATGTGCTGCTTCCAGGCCTGGCAGTTAAGAACCTGTCACCCATGACCTCCGTCTTCTTTGCTCTCCCATAGCAACCCTAGAAGCCACATGCTGGTAATGGTGAAGCCACGGATGGAAGGATCTTCGGTCCCGGAATCACCACTGTGAGAGATAAACTTTCATTATGTGAAGCTCCTGGGATGTGAAGGTATATCTATTACAACAACTAGCATATCCTTGGCTAATATACTCAGGTTGCTCATATGGAGAAAAAGAGGGTGCTAGTTAAAATGATTTTTGAGGGCCTTCGGAATTTAACAGCTTTTGGTTCTATGGCGCCATGAAAGAGGAATGCAAATTCCAGCAACATCATATTGAACATGATTTATAGTACCTTGTGAGCTTCTCTGTAGTCCCTGTCTTTGGGGAACTTCCATTTGAGGGCTAGCTGTGGTAAATTACTTTCCTGGCACTGTACTTTTCTCTGAATGACCTAAGTCAGGACCCTTCTCATCTCTGTGGATTGAATACAATGACAAGAGCCTCTTCATGTGTTCCAGAAAAGTGATGAATCTATATAAAGGCTTATTATTATTATTATTATTATTATTTGGGGGATTATTATAAATGATCAATAATAATTCTTATTAATTAATATTAAGAGCAGGTTGTAGTTAAGATTCAGGAAGTCAGCGAAAGATTCAGAAACTCACAACTGATCATGTAACATATGACACTTACTTTCATTACCCCAGTCAGGTTGCATAACATTAGTCCAAATGGTAATATAATCCATTTAATGTAAATCAAATAGGTGACAACTGAAACTCTTATAAACAGACACATTAGAGAATGATTATTTCAGAGAACTTTAACTATCAGCTTCTCTGATCTTATCTTGTTTAATACTGAGAGAAAGAGATGAAACTTTCAAGTGAAAATTTATCAAAGATCAATTTAAAATAATGATAAAGTAACACTGCAACTGGGGAAGGGTGAGTCACACTAAGTAAAATACAGTTTACATAAGATTTTTTTTAACTACTACCCAAAATGGGGGCCCCTGGGTGGCTCATTTTGTTGGATGTCCAACTTCGGCTCAGGTCATGATCTCACGGTTTGTGGGTTCAAGTCCCATGTCGGTCTCTGTGATGACAGCTCAGAGCCTGAAGATTGCTTTGGATTCTGTGTCTCCCTCTCTCTCTGCCCCTCCCTTGCTCATGCTCTGTCCCTCTTTCAAACATAAATAATAAACGTTAAAAAAAAAAAACAACCCTTGTACCGAAAATGAAGTATTTTCTTAAAATGGGTTTGCAGAGACAGTTCTGTCAACACAGGTTCTGCATTGTCCATGTGTTGGGAATATAGCAGTGAACCAGAAATACAAAATTCTTGCTCTATGGGGAGATAGAAAATGCACTTTTAGAGGGTTCAATGTCAGTTACAAACAGCCAACAATCATTGCATCCTGCCATATTTTTTACTAAGCATTTTACAGGTGTTAATTCATTTAAACTGTTAGAGCTTTATAGGATAAATGCTATTACTCTGATCTCCATTTTACAGGTGGGAAGATTGATGCACAGAGAGGTTAACTGTCAAAGCCAGGGCACCTGTTCTTAGCTCCTAATCTATGCTGTCTCTTAAGGGCTTAGTTAAGGGCTACAAAGAATGTGAATCATGGAATAAAATATGATGGAGAAGAGGTGGCTAATTAGGATGGTTAAGAAGACAAAACGTTTAATCAAAACCTGAGTAGAGTAGGAAACCAGTCTGAAAAATTTCAAGGGAAAGATTGGATTCTAGACAGAGGGAACAGAAAATGCAAAGGCCCTGAGATGGGAAAAGTATTGTGGGTTTGAAGAATATCAAGATGGTTGGTTTCTGAGTGGATAAGCAAGGGGTAAAGTGACAGAAGAGAATGTTGGAAAGATAGGGCTAGATATTGCAGGGCCTTGGCATACATGATAAGGGCTTTAACTTTTGTCTGAAGAATTAGGGCAAACCATTGTAGGGTTTCCAGTAAGGGCAATAACAAGACCTAATTTACATTAAGAAACAATGAACTATTCTGATTTCAGTGTGTGGAGTGCAAGATGACAAGAGTAGAAACAGGGATGTGGTGCAGAATGGAGACTACTGCTATAGTCCAGGCAAGAGGTAATCTGGGATTAGATTAGAGTGATAAGGATGTAAGTGCTAGAGTTTGGAAGCTTTGGATGTGGGGAGTGAGAGAAAGATAGGAATATAGATGTTATTAAGTCTTTTTTCACCTGAACAACTGGGTGTGAAGTGGTAGTGGTACCATTTGCTGAAATAGGGAAGAGTAGAGATGAACAGGTCTATCAGTGGTATTTGGAGATAATTAAGTGTATTGTTTTGACATGCATGTGGAGATATTGAGTAAGAAATTACATACTCAAGCCTGAAGATCAGGGGAAAAGTGGGGGTGAGAGATACTAGTGTCGAAATCCCAGCCACAGATATGGAGAAAATGTTAGAGAAGAGATATACAGTATTCTAAGATTTCAACATTTAGATCTCAAGGAGGAACCAGTAAAGCAGACTGACAGGCCAGTGAAACAGTAGGAAAACAGAGAAAGTGGGGTTCCCAATACCAAGACATGAAAATGTTTTAAGTAGGATGGCATACTCAGTTGTTCAATAAGGAGACCGATAATTAATTGATCACTGGACTTGCCAACGTGGAAGTGGTTTTGATAAGTGCAGTTTTTCTATGGAATGATGGGGCCACAAGCCTGTTTAGAAAGTCAGAATTTGCTGAGTAAGGCTGCCATAATGATCAACTCCCAACTCTAAAGGACTTGTCAAACAGTAACATTTTGTTGTTGTTGTTCAGGTTACCTGGTGACAGCTGTGGGTCAGCTATAATTCTCCTCCTTATAACTTCTCATTTTAAAACTCAGGCTGGAGGAATAGCTCCAATCTTGGGTTTGGAGTTACTGTAGCTTAGAGGAAGAGTAAGATTGCTGGTGGCAATTTAGCATGCCTCTTAAAGCTTTTATGCAAACACAGCTCATATCATGTCTACCATGATTCTGTTGGTAAGCCAATGGCAGTCTTCTACCAAGAGAGCTCAAGAGAAATTATAAGGTAAATTAATGAAGATAAGAATTTTAAAAATCAGGAATTTTACTATAAAGGGAACAAATAAATAGGGTAGTAGCTGTGGGAGCTGCTGCTGCTTCTTTAAGATGTGTGTTATTTCATTATGTTTGTGTGTGATATACTGTTCTTAGAGAGGTGGAAGTGAAGAAGGAGAGTGATAGAATAACTACAGGGACAAAGTCTTTCAAGTGGAAGGAAACAGAGTCCTCTGGATGTGGAAAAGTTGACCTCTAGGAAGAATTTTGGCGGGAGAAAAGGCAGAGCTTGTTGCACAGAGTCTGGGAATTGTGGCTGTAGGAAGACAAATAATTTTTCTGATTGTTTCTATGTTTTCAGTGAAATAGACCATCATACAAGAGTGAAGAAGTAAAAAGGGGTGTTGGAGATTTGAGAAGTGAAAAGTTGTGAAGTAATTGCCTGAAATGAATAGAAAAATGAAGTAGGAGCACTTTTCCACTTGGGGTTTAGGGTCATGGATTTAAGACAAGAATATTCAAAGTGTTTGCATGTTTTTCATCATTACCATTCAGCTGGATGCAGGTTGAGGTAGATGGAGAGTTGAGTTTAACCAAAGGTTAGAGTCATCCAGGATGGCTTCCATGATGGAGAACAAGGGAGACAATAGAACTGGTGGCTTATCCAATGGATTGATTTCTAAAAAGGAAGATGTAGTGAAAGCCTGAAAAGTAGGATAAACAGTATATATTTTATGATCTGGAAGTTCTGGAGGATCAAAAATTGTTGAAGTAGATGCAATGGACAGAGTAAACTGGAATATTGGTGATGATGGTCAGTTGGATGTTTGATATGAAGATATTACAGATGATGCAGTTGGTAATGACAGTCTGGACTATGGACATGGGAATAGTTGGCTGAGATGGGCTGAGATGATTTCTGAGCTGATGATTGGCAGTGACATCAGGCACTTGAGAAACTAGTGTGTTAAATGGATCAAGTATGTGAAGGTAGAAGTCACCTGGAGAGAGGAGGAGGATATCCACCAGGATATGGAAAGGATTGAGGCAAAAGTGGTTATAAATAAATGCAACAAAGAAATGGTATTACCAGAAGGCAAAAGCTTATGAATCTCATGATGTGATTCTAACAATCTTGCTTTTTCTTCTTTTGAGCTGTATTGGAGAATAGTGCCCTTGATGAGTAGTTACAGGTGTTTTTACATGGTCTATTCAGTAGCTTGGCCTATGGAGGATGCAGGAAAGCCTCCAGGGTCTTACATGGGAATGTGTCCTTACCCTTGCTTTCATCTTGCCTCCTGGCTGCCAAAACGTGGAAGGCTCTGCTGGATGGTGGACTGCTGTGAGGACACATGGTGCCTTTTTACAGTAAGTCAACAGTAACAGAGGCCAACACAAGCCCCAGATGTGGGGAAATGCAGTGATGGGAGTGGCTAAACCATGCCATAACAGTATCAGGGAGAGGGGGTCCATTGTATGTGTGGTAGGTGGAAGAAAAACACAAGTAAGGAAGGGGCATTGTCTTGTTACCCCAGGAAATGATCTGTAACAGTTTCCCATCCATGACATGGGGTTTCTTAGATGGTTTCCCTTCCCACTTCCATGATCCTCCCCTCCACCCCCAGCTTAATAAGACCATTTTGATTTCATGGTGAAGGTGTTTAAAATCTGAGTATTCACACATCTTATTGTGGGACATCTGTAGAGAGCTGGAGTAGGGACATTTTTTGATGGCATTGCTTTTAGTCCATTTTATCACAGATCTCTGAGACAGAATTGATATCCCATAATTGAACATTTGGCTCAGCAAAATAACAACTGTTTAAATAATAGGTACTTCAAAATATAGTATTTTTCTAAAGCTTATTGTAATGTTTAGTTTCCTGAGCTTTGTTTTTTGAAGATGTTCCTTACTGACTTTTTCTTTTCTTTTTTAGTCTTAGACCATCAGAAGGTGGCAGCTGACCTGCCCCCTCAACTATTTTTTCTATTTCCCAAAGGTTGTGCTTATCATAAGCTTTCTCTAACAGTATGTTTGGATGATGTCTGGGAAGTGATTCAGTTGAATGTGTAAGTGTTGGAACTCTGTAGAGTCATATGGATCTGCCACTTGCCTGCTGTTCCTTAACCCTCCCTATACCTCAGTTTCTTTATCTGTTTAGTGGGGATAATAATAGGTCTTTACTCAGAATTGTTGGAATCATATGAGATAAAGCATGCTCAGTTCTGAGGATAGTAGCTGACATGTAGTAAGTGTCCAACAAGTCAATGATAATAAAATTATTGTAATCACCAGTATCATTATTATTATCAAAATCAAAGGTACAATTGTGAATTACCTTCCAGCAATTATTTTAATCTCTGTTCTCTAAAAAAGCATTGAAAAGTCTGTAATTCTATGTGATAGCCATAGAAAAAAAAATGGAGTTCTATTCTGATATGTTTCCAGGAAAAAAGGTATGGAATCCCCTCTTAAACTTTTAGGGGATTTGGCACATTAGTCAAGATTCTTACAGTTTCAAATGACAGAAACCCAATTCATACTAGTTTAAGGAGGAAAATATATAACTGATGTTCAAATAAGCAGGTGTAGAGATAATAAGAGACACACAGAGAAATTTCCCTTTCTTTTCCTCTTTCTCAAACTTTATTTCTCTCTCCTTTCATCTCTTAAGTCAGTCTCCATCTCTGTGTCATCTCCCTTCTCATGCCCTTAACTTAATTAAGGACACAGCCATGGGCAATTCTAGAGTAATATCCTTGCATCTAGAAATCCCAGGAAGAAATAGAGCAATTTCTTCACCTTCAACTAATGAAAATTCCAGAAAAGGATTCTGATTGGCCCAGACTGGGTCATAGTCCAAGGCTGATAGGTAGGGAGCACTGACTGGCAGCTCTCCTCAACTCAAATGGGTCAGCTGAGGGAGGGGCAGTTCTCTAAATAGCAGTGTGGAGTACTGCTAATAGGAGAAGGTAAAAAGGTAAGGGGATAGGTACTTGGTTGGTCCAGACAGCTAATGTCCACTGCAACTGGAAACCCCAGAAACTTCAGGTTTTAAAAGATTCTCAAAACTTCGTTCAGCTCTGGTCTGACCTATAAACCCCAGTGGTTAAGAGTGTAGGTATGAAGTCTGACTGTCTGGGTTTGAAATCTATCTCTGATGCATCTTAGATGTATGACCTTGAGCAAGTTAGTTAATCCCTTTAATTACTTACTTTTCTTATATATGAAATGGAGATAGTACTACCTATCTCACAGAGTGCTTTTGAGGATTAAATGACATAATTCATGTGCAACATTTAGCACAGTGCTTGGTATACATTAAGTGTACAAGATATGTTGTTATTAGTACACCATCATATCACCATCATTACTATTTCCTTAAACTGGCCCAAAGTCCAGTCCCTTACCATTGCTTCTAAACTGAGAGCTTCCTTAATGAGGCCCATGACATTCTTTGTTATTCAAGTTTTCTGGCATCTGCTGGAGGCCAAGTAAGTCCCCACAGTCCAAGACTCTCCCTTCATCCAGTGTCCCAGATGATTTCATGTTACCCAGAGTCCAGGAGCTAATCTGTCTTGTGCATTGGCTAAGTTGTCTTGTGGGAAAGAAGCAGAGGAAAGTAAGATACAAGGCATCTCAAATAAACCACACCAAAATCTGAGAATAAACAATTGAGGTTGAGTAACTTACCCAACGCTATGTAATCCATAAATTGAAGCAAGAATCAAACCTAGATGAACCAAGTCCAAAACCAGCACTCTTCGTATGTTCCTCTCAGTCACAGGTCTCCCAGTCCCATGTCTAACTTTTGAAGCCTTTTGTAACTGAGCTCCATACTACTCAGACATTCTCATTTTCTAATACTTCAAATTAGTTCTCATTTGAAATATTTTGACTTTTCTTGAGCATATTCTCTTTCCTGTAATGCCTTGTTGTTGTTTTTTTCCCTTCTCCTCACCTATCAATATTCTTCAAGACCCAAGGCAACTTTTCCTTTCCACAAACCCCTCTCAGGGGACTCCTGCCCTCACTGATCTACTTTGGTCACCCATGCCCTCAGTCATCAGAACCAACTGACCAACAATCTCAGTCATTGGGATAGGTCCAATATGTCATCTCCATCCCCAGCTGTTGAGCCCATCTCTGTGTGTCCCTCTCCTTACAGGGCTTCACACAATGTTGGAAACCTCGTAGATTAAATTTCAGAATGGATGGATCCTACGACAAGCATAACAGCAAAGCTTAGTTTGCTGGAATCTCAGTGCTAAAGTTTTCAATTTACATGCCAGGAAGGGATTGATTAAGAAAAGACTAAGACTTTCAGGACCTAAGGAGGTTCTGAGAACCTTACAGTTTTAAATTTCTTATTAAACTCAATCAATGATTATAAAAAAATCTTATGGTCACTGATAATGAATTTGATGTTGTGGTGGCATCCACACCATTCTGAGATCTGATACCTGCTTTCAACCTGGTTTACACAGGGTCCTTTCCTAGGACTCACAAAGGAAATCTCAGGACCAAAAGGTCAGGGACCACACTAGCCACTGTGATAATCTTTGAGAAATGCAAGGACTTACAGGTCTCAAAGGATGTTCACAATGGTTCCTTTATCTTCCCCACATCACAGCAAAGTCAGAGGTATTGTAGTAGTAATGTCATCTTATTCATGCAAACTTAAGGGGCCCTGAGACCACAGGGAATTATTGGAAAAACCAAGACTGGAATTAAGTTTCTTCGGTCTGGATTGATGGCCACTGTTATAACGGATAGACTTTGGGGGAAAGTATTTCCCATACTTCCCAGTTTCCACCCAGCCTACCAGGGCATCTCTCCAGCCTGAAATTAATTCTCTGTTTCTCAGCCCTGAATACCTTTCTGCCTGGCTGACAGCTGGTTGAAAGAGTCTCCTGGGGGGGCGCCTGGGTGGCTCAGTCGGTTGAGAGTCGAATTCGGCTCAGGTCATGATCTTACAGTTCATGAGTTCGAGCCCCACATCGGGCTCTGTGCTGACAGCTCGGAGCCTGGAGCCTGCTTCAGATTCTGTGTCCCCTTGTCTCTCTGCCCCTTCCCCACTGATGCTCTGTTTCTCTCTGTCTCTCAAAAATAAATAAATGTTAAAAAAAATTAAAAAAAAGAAAGAGCCTCCTGGAAAGTCATGGTACCTGGAGACAGTAACTGCCTCTTCACTTGCCCTGTGCTCCCCATCCAGGTAACCCCACCTCAGCCACATGCTCCTTAAAGCACAAATAATTCCCAAATGTGCATGTTCTTCAGACCTCATAGATTATGAGTATAGTTTTGTTACTAAAGCTGAGTAGAGGAAGTAGTTAGGTTTTTACTACATTTTCCCTGAGAACAAGAAAGAAAAGGGGAAAAGGAGAAAAAGAAAAGAAAGAGGATTGATTTTTTAAAAAGGCAATTCTTTGCTATCAGTAAAGCCTTGCTGAATATGAGTTTTTTCTGCTTTCATGGCCCTTGTGGTCACCTGGCAGCCTGACCAAGCTACTGCGCTCTCTCTGGACCACTTGTCTCCAAAGTACCTGCTTCACTGTGTTCTACTTATCTTTGGAATATCCCTGTTATGCCCACCTCGGGCTGTAGCTTGAAGTCTTCTCTATGATTTCCTTCTTTATCTCTCCTGAAACTAGCCCAACTTCTCCTAAACATCTTCCCTAACTTTGGAGTTCTGCCTTGCTTTGCAAGTACTCTCCTGCCTAAAGTCTTTTACATGGTTTTCCTGTCCCCAGAGCCCTGGATTAGCCTTTCTATGATCCCACACACTGTTGACTGTTATTACCTTCATCTGAGTCTTCTAGGAGTGCTGCTTAGGCTGGGGAAATATTTCCTGTACTGATTATCCCTTTAGTTCTCTACACATTGCCTTTGTTTAGAACTCAATGCTAGGAATTTGTTTCTTCTGAATAAGTATGCTGTCTTTCTTTTATCTAACGATAAAGTTTGCAACACATTATGTTCCCCTTTTTACATTCCCTGCTAGGAAGCTCAGTGGCAAACTAAACTTAGTTATAGTGAACAACTCATTCCTGCTTCTCAGCATAAACTTTCCTCCTTTGCCTATATAGCTCTGGATTTCTTTTATACTTTATCTTATATTCACATGTATTTGAGTAGTTAAATGTTTTTTAAATGTTCAATATAAGTTTATTGAGCAAATAAAACCTGAAAATGGTGATTTTCTTCATAAATTATGTACTTAAATTGTCATTAACATGTTCTCAGCATGTAGTTTTTGACCAAATGTGGAAATGTTTCTATAGTTAAACTTCAAATTCTAGTCATTATGTAAATATGGTTTTATTTGTATTTATTTATTTTTAAATATGCTTTTATTTTACACCACCAAAAAATCCTTTCTGAACATAGAAAGAGTATAAACTACCAAAAAAAAAAAAAAAGGGAGAAGTCTTAACCTTTCTGGGTTTCAGGCTCCCCTATCTGTGAAATGGTGGTAATAGTTCCTGCCAGACTGACTCAGGAGATAATGGATATAAAAGAAATTTGAAAGGGATAAAAGATTCTAAAAAGTCAAAGTAATATAAATCACAATATTATTTTTTAAATTCTTTATAATGTGTGGCACAAGTTGACTGGTTTATTAAAAATGTATGGGTATTTATTAAAAATAACCTCTGACCTTTCTAACTCCAAGGGTCCATAAATCTGACTGATTTTCAGATGATGATTACAATTTGTTCTATAATTAGGCACACTATTCATATATAGTTTCTCAGGTGCTTGAGGTAAGAGTGTGGTGGTGTGCTAGAGTTCTCCAGAGAAACAAAACTAAGGATATATAGAGATATATATAAAAAGATTTATCAGAGGGATGGGCTCATGCAAACACAGAGGCTGAGAAATCCCATAATCTGTCATCTATAAACTGGGGGCCCAGGGAAGCTGGTGATGTCAATCCAGGCTAAGCCTGGAGGCCTGAGAACCAGAAGAGTCCATGTCATTGGGCAGGAGAAGGCAGATATCCCCGCTCAAAGAGAGAGGAAATTCATCCTTCTTTTACCTTTTTGTTTTATTTGGGCCCCCCACAAATTGGACGATGCCCTCCTGTACTGGTGAGGACTATCTTCTTTACTTAGTCTGCTGGTTCAAATGCTAATTTCTTCTGGAAATGCCCTCACAGACACATCCATAAATAATGTTTTCCCAGCTATCTGGGCATCCCTTAGCCCAGTCAAGTTGACACAGGAAATTAACCATCACAGGTGGCGAGCAGGTGGTTAAGAGGTTACCTGCTGCCCTTGTTACACCCTGGTGACAGGCCTTCTCATGGAGATTTTCCCAGCAGGTTTTGTGTTTGTCTTCTGACCCTGGAAATTGCATAGGTGGGTGATGCATGGAGGAGAAACAGTGCTGAGGCTGATGAAGAGCAGTGGCCTGCCTACAGACCTGGAAGAGGCCATTCCTGCCTTGCTGTGAGGTTTGCAGAGTTATCAAGAGAGAAGGGATGATGGATGGGAGTGGGGCTCCCTCCCCCGTGACCCACTGGCTGGACCATCACTCACAGTCCCTGATTGACTGCCTCTTCTGCTCGGGCAAGGCTTTCGGGTGGGTTATGGATGAGCTGCTGTAAGAACTATTTTTTCTAATTGTATTTTTGAGCTTAGGACATGACTGTCCATGGGAGGTGGGAGCTGCCTGATTCTGGAGGAGGAGGTAGAGAAATAAAGTTAGAGTGTGGGAGGTTTTTTCCTCTGTAGATGACTCTATTTAAGCAGCTAAGAAAGATCTCCAAATCTTAGGAATGGCCATGGGTGATGCTGCGAGTCACCTTTGATGACCTTTTCTGTATTCACTCATTCATTTGTCAAATGCTCTCTGAATGACTGCAGTGTGCAAGGCACTGTGTACAAGATGTTTCCTAGACAGAGTTTGCCACACTTTATTGTGCATGCAAAGTACCAAGGGATCCTGTTAAAACTAGAATCTGGTTCAATTGGGTCCAGAGAGAAGCCTGAGATTCTGCACTTTTTTTTTGTAATTTCAAGTTTTTATTTAAATTCTAGTTAGTTAAACAACAACAACAAAAGAATTTTTAAAAGTGGGGGGCGGGGCTATGTGGCTCTGTTGGTTAAGCTTCCAACATTGACTCAAGTGATGATCTTGTGGTTTGTGGATTCAAGTCCCACATCGAGCTCTGTGCTAACAACTCAGAGCCTGGAGCCTGCTTCAGATTCTGTGTCTCTCTCTCTGTCTCTGTCTCTCTGTCTCTCTGTCTCTCTCTCAAAAACAAGTAAGCATTATTTTTTTTAATTCTAGTTAGTTAATATATAAGGTATATACTGGTTTCAGGAGTAGAATTTAGTGATTCATCACTTACATATAACACCCAGTGCTCATCACAAGTGCCTCCTTAATGCACCCACCCCTCTGCCTACCTCCCTCCAGCAACCCTCAGTTTGTTCTCTATCATTAAGAGTATCTTATGATTTGCTTCCCTCTTTCTTTCTCTTTTTTCCCCTTCCCATATATTCATCTGTTTTGTTTCTTAAATTCCACATGAATGAAATCATATGGTATTGTCTTTCTCTGACTGACTTATTTTGCTTAACATAATACACTCTAGCTCCATCCACATCATTGCAAATGACAAGATTTCATTCTTTTTGATGGCTGAGTAATAGTCCACTGCATATCTATCTATCTATCATCTATCTATCTGTCTATTGACATAGATAGATAGATAGATAGATGTATATAGATATATCTCTCTGTCTCTATCTCTATCTATCTATATGTATCTTCTTTATTCATTCATCAGTTGATGGACATTTGGGCTCTTTCCATGCTATAAACATTGGGGTGCATGTGCCCCTTCAGAGATTCTGCATTCCTAATGAGATCCCATGTCTGTCATGCTGCTGATTCACTAATTTTGAGTAGCAAGGGCCTAGGATACATAGCCAGATAATATATGGCTCTTGTCCTGAAGGAGCTTTCAGTCCAATGAGAGAAATAGGTATGTGGACAATTATTACAATGGAAGTAAAAAGTGCGATTGCAGTAGAAAGACAATAATAATGTAGGAGCAGGAAAAGGGAGCCATTAATTCTGACTTGGAACATCAAGGAAGTTTTTGTGACTTAGATGTCATTTGAACTGAGCCTTGAGGATGTGTCATAAGGGGAGTAGAAGACTAGATGGTGGGGAAAGTTGTAGTGAGCGTGCTTTCCAAGGCTGATAGAAGAGCATTGCTATGAATTGAATGTTCATGTCTCTCCAATATTCATGTTGAAGTCTAATGACCAAAGTGATAGCTTTAGGAGCTGAGGACTTTGGGAGCTAATTAGGTCATGAGGGTGAAGCATTCATGAATGGGATTAGTGCTCTTATAAAGGATACCCCACAGAGCTCCCTCACCCGTTCTGCCAAATGAGAAGTCATCAAGAAGGCACCAGGTATGAACCAGAAAGTGGCTCTCCCCAGACACTGAATCTGCTGGCACCTTTATCTTAGACTTCCAGTCTCCAGAACAGTGAGAAGTAAATGTCTTATTTTAGCTACCCAGTCTGTGCTGTTTTTTATAGCAGCCTGAATGGACAAGGATGAATAGAGACACACTCATGGTTAGGTTAGTCTCCAGCAATAGTAGGATTTCTGGACAATTAAGCTGCTAACAAATTTGGACTTATTCTCAAATGAGACACTATACTCAGATGGGAGTAACAAGACTGGATGCATGTACTTCCTTGTGGGAACTTTTAGGGGCAGGCTGGGCGGGGAGTCAGCTGGGAGGCCCTCAGTCTCTGGGGGTAGATGAGAATGGGAGAGATAGGGTTGCGGGTGAAAAGGAGAGAGGAGCAGAGGGAGGAGGGAGAAGGGGCAAAAGGAGGAGGAAGGAAGGGTCAGAGGGAGGAGAGACAAGGGGTAGAGGGAGGAGGAACAAAGAAAGGAGTGAGAGGAGCAGAGGGAGGAGAGAGAGACAGGACTGCTGATGGATGGGAGGGAGAGGGGCAGAGGGAGGAGGAAGAGGGCAGAGGACTCTAAACACACCCATGTTTCTGTCTCCATAGCTCTTATCACTCACCTAGGAGGTATTGAGTTTTACATTTGCAATTTTTTTCATGAAAGTATGTCCTATTGCTCTACCTTGAATATCAGCTTTTGGGGGGCTGGGGAACCACTTTTGTACCTGGCAAAGTAGCTTGTACCCAGCAGCTGCTCATTAAACATTTGTTGATGACAACATGTGAGGAAAGTGAAAAGGATGAAGTAACTCACACTATCCCATTTGTGGTTCTATCCAACAGGCTATGGATTCCTCCCTTTAGCTTGTTCTTTCTTTTTGTTCAGCTTGAACATTTCTGAGTAGCAAGATTGAAAGGAGTTTGGCCCATAAGATGTGAAAACATCTTTAATGGGTGATGAGGTAATGCATTTCTTCCCCCACGAGTATGTTCTTTTTAAAAGAAGAGTGCAGAGGAGATCCACTGGGGCTTGCTCATCACCCCTGCCCCTGGTTTCAGGCAGTAGTCCTGAGAGCCTATAGGTGCTGCAGAGGTCAGCCCCAGACTTTTATCTCAGAGAGAAGAGCAAATGGATCTTATGGCTTTCCCGGGGTTGTGCAGCTGGTTAGTGGCAGGTACTTCAGACATATATTTGCCCTGGAACAGGCTTACATTGCTGGCATTGCAGATCCACGGACAGCATGGAGATGCCCTCCAAATCCTGGGCTTATAGACAATGAGCACTGCCTTTTTACAGGTCTGGGCCTTCTTCGCAGGCTCTAAACCTCTTAGGAAGGAAAGAAATGAGGGACCTCATTTATGAAGACTTTCTACATGTGATCAGAAATTCAGTGCAGCAAACTCCAGTGGGCCTCCACACAATGGAGTGTGTCTTATCACTTCTATTTGATGAGGAAGATCACTGAGGCTCAGAGAGGTAAAGTGACATACCCAGGATTCATGGAGGAGGATCTGGGTCTGAACCTACATCTAGTTTCACTGAGAGCCCTACATGCTCTATCCTGTGCTGCCTGGTGGTAAATGCAGAGAGCTGAGGGAGTACAGGCATTGGGAAAATTAACATCAGCATTGCACACAAAGCCTGAAGGCTTCAAGGGAGAATATTTTACAAGCAGCAGTAGCTCTTCTGGAAAACCAGTGAGGGCAGTGGACATGGCTATCTTGCCCCTCTCCCTGAGTGGAGGAAGGTCCTCCAAGCCAAATGGGTGGTCCAGCTCACCAAATCAGAGTCGCTGTTGACCACCAACCCAGTCAGAAACATCCTGTCCTCTACACCATATCAGAGGAGGTAAGAGTGAATATTCAGGATTAGAGCTCAGTGCCAGGCATGGGGTGGGGGTGAAATCTGTAATTGTAAACTGAATGGGTGGATTCAGGGTATTAGGACTCTGAATTGCAGCAGTGTGATAGAACTGAAAGAGCATGAACATTGGAGACAGACTAATTTGAGATTGAATTCTGGCTTTTCCTTGTGCTTGCTGTGTCACTTTGGGTGAGTCCCTTAGACTCTCTAAATGTATTTTCTCATTTGCAAACAGAAAGGGGATAATAACACCACTTGTTTGTGAAGCATAATAGAAGCTCTGGGAGAGTGTGTAGCTCAGTGCCTGGTGTGTATGAATGCCCTTCCCTTTACAGCCCTGGTTTCTAAACTTACTCTATTCCTTGTTGACTGTGTGTCTTTGAGAAAGTCACAGATCCTTTTGAACTCAGTTCTATTCCTGTTAAGTGAGGGAGGATAAAATCAACCTGTTTAGCTCACATGTCTGTTGTAAGAATGGATGATGATAAGCCAGTAATGTTAGTGATGACACTGGGGAGGGCTGCACAGCTATTATGTACTGAGAGCTGACTATGGAGCTGGTGCTTTCAGAGTGTGCTGTGGGGATTGAATAAGACATCAAATGGCTGGAATATGTACTTGGCACAGAAACACTGTGCTTAGGACTGTGCTTAGACTGTGCTTAGGACTGTTTAATATTGTGATTATTTTGACCCCAGAAGGCAAAAGAGACAAGCAGACATCAAATTAGAGGTAAAAGCTTATGGTTAAGAGTGCCCACTCCCAACTGGGAATTGTTGCTGTCTATACTCTCCTCTCCCTTTCAGACCAGCATAGGTGTTGAGGTTGCATGGGGTCTCCTTCCAGAGTCGGCCCTGACTCCTAGCCCAGCACTGTCTCCTCAAAATGGCTACACCAGTCTTCCAGTGTAGGGGTGACAGAGATGGTCCAGAACTCAGCCTCTTTCCTGCACTACAGCAAACAGTGGACACTTTGCTTTCCAACATATCCTCTCTTCCTCCCCAGTCTTCCTATGGTTAAACCGAATTATGTTACCCCTGCAGAAAATCTTTCAATGGCTCCCCATTACCTTGCCTTGAAGTCTGAACTTGATATCGCTCTCAAGTCTTCCCACTCTGGCCCACATCTACCTTAGTTGCTTCCTTTACATTCATGCTCTGAATGACTCCCTAGCACTCTACACTGCTTCATGGACCCTGATTTTGGAGATGCTAGTCCCTCTGCCTCCAACACTCTCTCCCACCCATCTGTTTATCCTTTAATTCAGAAAATAATATCGAGCAGGGTGCCTGGGTGGTTCAGTCAGTTAAGTGTCTGACTTTGGACATTTTGTGAGTTTCTTGCATTTGGTGGGTTCCAGACCCACGTTGGGCTCTGTGCTGACAACCCAGAGCTTGGAACCTGCTTTGGATTCTGTGTCTCTCTGTCTCTCTGCCTCTCCCCCACTTGTGCTCTCAATCTCTCTCTCTCTTTCTCTCAAAAAAATAATAAATATTTTAAAAAATTAGAAATATCTTTCTTTAAAAAAATAATATTGAGCTCCTACTATATGGCAGACATGATGCAAGACGCTAAAGTTATATTAGTTAATAAGATACAATGTTTTTGGTCCCTTGAAGTTTACATTATAGCAGAGAGAGATATAGCTTAAAAAAAGCAAATAAGCAAAATACATACATACTTTGAATTTATTTGTTAGTTTGTGTGTGTAGGTGTGTATAACTGGCAAATGCTATGAGGGGAAGTAAACAGCATAATGTAATGATCCCTGGGGTGAGGGGATAGTGGGTTTGGAGTACTAATTCATCAGGTTAACATTTATTTGCTTATCTTCACTCCAATCAGGGTAACCTCCTTCAGGAAGTCTTCCTGGATCAGAACCCATCTGGATGGAGTGTCCCTTTGTGTTCCCAGAGTGCCTTGCCCTGCTCTGCCCATGCCATGTCTGAGCACTTAATGCACCAAACATAAAGTTGTGGTTTAGTAATGCACCAAACATAAAGTTGTGGTTAGTATTTCTCTGCGGAAGCTCTGAGCTACCTGAGGGTAGTGGCTGTGACCTTCAGTGCCTGGCCCTGAGGAAGGAGGAAAGGAAGTACAGCTAATGACTGTGAGTAAATATGTGGTCAGGGGCTGGGGCCAGGGGAGGGAGAGATCATGGAGGCAGAGGTAGGCCTGGCTGTGCTATCCCTACTCTATATAGAGGAGTGCAATTGAAGATGGAATTGTGGAAGTCAGTCAGGCACTTGTTTATAAATGGCAAAGGCAGGAGCTTTTGATGAGCCACTCATTCATCCTGCCCCCATCACCTTCCTGTCATTTTCCAGTTATTTAGAACCAACTGGCCAGATAGCCCTTAACCAAGCAATATACATGTTAATGTGGAGAGCAGGGGCTGAGATTGAAGTAGCAGCAAAAACACATTATTCAAAGAGAAGACTAAGAAGAAAAGAAATAAATGGGGTTGGAGGCTGGGGCAGCTGTTGCTTGCAGTCAAAGTCACCACCAGCCTTGTCTCCTTAGAGCCTGGCACCCTCTACCCCATTCCCCTACATCCCAACATCCCTCTCAAATAATCTTTACCCATCCAAAAATGCCCATAGCTTATTTTTAGCCCTTTCCATAAGGCTCCTGGAAGTCTAACTTTACTTAGAATTGTACCCAAGGAAGCTAGAGATATTGATGGAATGATTTCTTTTCTTCTCATCCTGTGGGCATTGTGCAGAGGAGAGCCTAAAATGTTTCCAGACAAGTGGAAAATTTAGCATTTATTTATTTTTCCTGGCCAGCTGGTGCGAGTACAAAAAGGTATGTGAGAAAGAACAGTGTTGCTGGCAAGACAAGGTGGTGCTGGATCTCCCCCTCCACTCACAGGCTGGTGGAACTAACACCTCCACCTGTGGAATAAGGCTTGTTTTCTTCATCTGTGAAATGGGGACTCCATTCCTGCCTGGCTTTTCTTCCTGGGTTATAGTGTGGAGATAGTGAGTCAGGAGAGACCTTCTATTATAAAGTAAGGTACATGGCACAAAAACAGACACTCAGATCAATGGAACAGAACAGAGAACCCAGAAATGAACCCACAAACCTATGGCCAGCTAATCTTTGACAGAGCAGGAAAGAATATCCAATGGAATAAAGACAGTCTCTTCAGCAAGTGGTGCTGGGAAAACTGGACAGCGATATGCAGAAGAAGGAACCTGGACCACTTTATTACACCATACACAAAAATAAACTCAAAGTGGATGAAAGACCTCAATGTAACACAAGAAGCCATCACAATCCTCGAGGAGAAAGCAGGCAAAAACCTCTTTGATCTTGGCCGCAGCAACTTCTTACTCAACACGTCTCCAGAGGCAAGGGAAACAAAAGCAAAAATGAACTACTGGACCTCATCAAAATAAAAAGCTTCTGCACAGCAAAGGAAACACTCAGCAAAACTAAAAGGCAACTGACGGAATGGGAGAAGATATTTGCAAATGACATGTCAGAAGAAAGGTTAGTATCCAAAATCTACAAAGAACTTATCAAACTCAACACCTGAAAAACAAAGAATCCAGTGAAGAAATGGGCAAAAAACATGAATAGACACTTCTCCAAAGAAGACATCCAGATGGCCAACCGACACATGAAAAAATGCTCAACATCACCACTCATCATCAGGGAAATACAAATCAAAACCTCCATGAGATACTGCCTTCCACCTGTCAGAATGGCTAACATTAACAACTCAGGCAACAACAGATGTTGGCAAGGATGTGGAGAAAGAGGATCTCTGTTGCATTGTTGGTGGGAATGCAAGCTAGTGCAGCCACTCTGGAAAATAGTATGGAGGTTCCTCAAAAAACTGAAAATAGAACTACCCTATGACCCAGCAATTGCACTACTAGGCATTTATGCAAGGGATACAGGTGTGCTGTTTCAAAGGGACACATGCACCCCCATGTTTATAGCAGCACCATCAACAATATCCAGAATATGGAAAGAGCCCCAATGTCCATCGATGGATGAATGGATAAAGAAAAGGTGGTATATATATGATATATCATATCATATATATACATTGTGTATATATATATAATACATTATATATAATATATTATATATATATATATATATATATATATACACACACACACACACACAATGGAGTATCACTCAGCAATCAAAAAGAATGAAATCTTGCCACTTGCAACTATGTGGATGGAACTGGAGGGTATTATGCTAAGCGAAATTAGTCAGTCAGAGAAAGACAAATATCATATGACTTCACTCATATGAGGACTTTAAGACACAGAACAGATGAACATAAGAGAAGGGAAGCAAAAATAATATAAAAAACAGGGAGGGGGACAAAACATAAGACACTCATAATTATGGAGAACAATCAGAGGGTTACTGGAGGCATTGTGGGAGGGAGGATGGGCTAAATGGGTAGGGGGCACCAAAGAATCTACTCCTGAAATCATTGTTGCACTATATGCTAACAAAACAGATGAACATAAGGGAATGGAAACAAAAATAATATAAAAAACAGGGAATGGGACAAAACAGAAGAGACTCATAAATACAGAGAACAAAGTGAGGGTTACCAGAGGGGTTGTGGGAGGGGGGATGGGCTAAATGGGTAAGTGACACTAAAGAATCTACTCCTGAAATCATTGTTGCACTATATGCTAATTCGGATGTAAATTTTAAAAAATAAATAATAAAATTAAAAGAAAAAAAGAAAAACATTTTTATAAAAAAATAAATAAATAAATTTTTTTTAAAAATGAAAATAAAGAAATAAATAAAGTGAGGTAGAAATGGAAACACTGTGGTGGGTGCAAGTTACTGAGGTATGCACCACGGGCCATGGGCCCAGGAGCACGAGAGGGCAGGCAGGGAGAAGAGGGGTTTGGACTTGTAGATTCCTAAGAATTGCTGCTTCTACACTTCTCTCTTGAGCAGGTCACATGGAATTGTCTTTGCAGCCAACTCCCCTGGCTGGAGTTTTTGGGAGGATAGAAATGTTTGGAGGGAGTTTTTTTGGAAGTGAGTGATTCAGGGGACCTTACAGGGTGCTCTGGGACCATGAGGAGGGACAGTGCCTCTTTTGGTTCCAGGCCCAGCTCTGTAAGTCATGAACATGGCCTTTGGTGGCACCTGGCAGGTGTGCTCTGGTAGGCTTCCTAGAATCTGTTCAGGCTGTCAGTGTGTGTGATGATGGCACCACAGCCCTCCTGGTAACATGGTAATACTGAGATAGACATGTGCCCCCAGAGGCAGACAGACACAACTACCTGCATGCAACGTTGCACACACATCCATTGGCTCACACACACACACACACACACACACACACACACTTACACAATGCTACAATTTATACAACTGTTGGAGTAGGAACCATATGAGCCATAGCAGGTTGGAGGATATTTGCTGGCACTCTGAATTACAGGTTATGTTATTCTGCATCCCCATCAGCTCAGTAACTTAACACAACCTGAGTCTATTTCTCTCTTTTTCAAATTTACTGTGGATATGGGTAATTCTCCAGGACAGCTGCCCCCCAGATGTTGGCTCAGCATTCCACACTTGACCTGCCTTACAGCACCTGTGTGTTAACAAGTGATTGCCATGGCAGGATCAGAGCTGAACACCAGTCACTAAATGCTTGGGTCCCAAAGTGACACATTATCATTCCTGGTAGAGGAGAACCAGAGTTAATGAACATCAGTTGTATCTCCTACTCTCACCCCTTCCAGGCCTGAGTTTCCTTCTCTGGGCTTTATTCCCTCTTTTAGTGAGGAGGATGAGTTGTATGGCTTTCTGCTCAGATATTCTGTAGTAAAACATGGACAACAGTCTTACACTTCCTTGTTGCCTTATTGCTCTGGATCAAGTGCCTCTGACATCCTCAAAGCCACCTTACTTTATGAGAAATATATGGGGAGTGTCCCTAAGGATCTTCCTTTCAGACCTGGCTTGACCATTCATGAAACAATTTCTCCTAGACAATAAATTATATCCACGTTAATTTAGTGCCTGAGGTTTCCTGATTTTAGTACCAAATTAGTTTTCCAGAATCATCTGTTACTTCAATCCTGTCCAAATTGACAGATTAGTCTTCCCCAGATATCCTCAGCCTTCATCACATCCTACTCTTCTTGTTCATTCTGCTCTAGCCACATTGGCCATTTTCTTGGTTCTCAAACAGTCCAAGCTTGTTTTGCCTCAGGGCCTTTGCACTTGTTTCCTTTGACTATGCTCTGCCTCAGCCCAGCTTTATCTTGTCAGTGTCTTCTCAGCTGAGATGTCATCACCTTGGAATGTCCTTTTTCACTATCTTATCTAAAGTCATCCTAACACATCATCTTCATGTCACTTATAACTATCCAAAATCATTTGTAGTCTTACTTGCTTATTTATTATCTACCCTTCCCAATTAGAATGTAAACTCTCTGAGGGCAAGGATCGTGTCTGTCTTCTTCACTCGCATATCTCCAGCACTTAGAACAGTGGTTGGCACATAATAGTTGCTCAATAAAATGTGCTGACAAAATTGATGCTGGTTTCTCAGTGTTTGGTCTCATTACTCCCTCACCTGACCTCCTCTTCCACCCCATCCCCATTTCAGCATTTCTAAATCCTGCATGTGCTTCAAAGTAGGCTTCAAGACAAACTATTCATGAGTTTCACTATGTTTTCAGTTCTTACCCCACAAGAAGGGACACCTTTTCTCCTCTGAACACCTATTATATCCAACAGAAATATCTGTAGGTATTCTTCTCAAAAGACTACAGTATTTTTCAAATTCCTTTTGCTTCTTCATCTCACAATAACTCAGTGATAAAGTACTCACAGGTGAAGGAGTTAGGAGAGGTCCTGCTGTTAGTAAGAAATCCCATCGTGCCTGGAAGCCACGTGTCTGCCTTCATGTCCAGAATCCATTCCTCCACATCACAGGCAATGTTCACTCCCCTCCTACATGTTAGTTATACAAAAAAAGTAAACCACAGTCCCTGCTGTGACAGTAAGGGCACTGCATTGTGCCTGGTTCTCTCTTCTACATCTGAGTGTCTCAGAGGAGGCCTGCCCTGGACATCACAGGAATCTGGTGGAGGCAGCACATGAGGGCCAGGGGCCAATGGGAAGGAGCCTGCAGTGATTTCCAGAGGAGGTGCTTTGTGAGTCTGGTCTTGAAGGAGGTCACTTGGTCAGGCTTGTAGGAGAAAATGGGAATTCTTGGCTGAGACAGCCACAGGAACAAAAATGTAGAAAAGGTATTCTCTGGACCCAGCCCCCCAAATTTGCTTGCTCGTGGCTATTCAAAGTCAGGGGAATCTCTTCCTCAATTCTGGAGCATGGAGAAGTGTAGTCAGACTCCACTGAAGGGAGAAGCACCCCACTGCCCCCAGAGCTGCCCAGGCCCCATCAACTGGGGGGGGGGGGGTTGGGAAACTGTGGGGAAAGGTAAGAAAAGGCTGTCAGAGAAGGGGCATTTGGATTTTGAAGCTTACAACCATGGGCAGCAGAGAAAACATGCAGTCCAAAGTCTGCAGTGGGCTAGACCTATTTTGGAATATGTTGTTATTCCTCTGACACTAAAGAGCTTTTTAAAAAATGTTTGTTTATTTTTGAGGAGACAGACAGATCATGTGGGGGGGGGGAGGGGCAGGGAGAGATAGAATCTGAAGCAGGTTCCAGGCTCTGAGCTGCTAGCACAGAGCCTCGTGTGGGGCTTGAACCCACAAGCTGTGGGATCATGACCTGAGCTGAAGTTGGATGCTTAATCAACTGAGCCACCCATGTGCCCCTGGCTGTGAAGAGATTTTAAGGAGGTCTTGAGTTTAGTAGATGTGAGGCTATGGGTAAGTTGTGTAATGTCTTTGAGCCTCAGTGCTGTTATCCAGAAAGTGAAGATTATAATATTGTCCTCAAAAAATTATGAAGATTGGGTTTAAAAAAAAACAAGTAAAGTGGATGCCGAGGACCATACATGCGCTTAGTAAAAGTTTCCTGTACTGTCTGCTTGTGGGCAGGTGCCTGCTCTCCCTTCCTCAACAGATGAAGAAGCTGAGGCCCCCGACCAGGGATCATGGGTAAATGAGGGCTAGATTCAAACGGTAGTCACCTTAAGACTTCCAGGTCTTCTGGCTGAGAGGGGTGGGGATCATTGGACTCTGGGATTATCACATAACCAGTTGCTCAGTATCTGAAGCAGTTGCTTCACCCTAATCTCAAAGCATCTGTGTTGGTTGTGAGAGTCAACTGTGGCCACACCTCCACTAAGAGAACAACCAGACTTGTTCAGGGAGACATACAGGCAGAAAAAGTTAAAATGCTTTGCCCAGAAGCCTTGTATGGCAGAAAGAACTGGAGCTGGAATTCCCAGGCCTTGAATCTTTAGTTCCCTTCTTAAATTCTTTGAGCCCTGTTCTAGCCCCTACACAGCTCAATTAAAACAAAGCAAAACAAAACAAAACAAAACAAAAAGCAATGCCGCTTCAGCACTCTCAACAATAGCCAAATTATGGAAAGAGCCTAAATGTCCATCAACTGATGAATGGATAAAGAAATTGTGGTTTATATACACAATGGAATACTACGTGGCAATGAGAAAAAATGAAATATGGCCTTTTGTAGCAACGTGGATGGAACTGGAGAGTGTGATGCTAAGTGAAATAAGCCATACAGAGAAAGACAGATACCATATGGTTTCACTCTTATGTGGATCCTGAGAAACTTAACAGGAACCCATGGGGGAGGGGAAGGAAAAAAAAAAAAGAGGTTAGAGTGGGAGAGAGCCAAAGCATAAGAGACTGTTGAGTCTGAGAACAAACTGAGGGTTGATGGGGGGTGGGAGGGAGGGGAGGGTGGGTGATGGGTATTGAGGAGGGCACCTTTTGGGATGAGCACTGGGTGTTGTATGGAAACCAATTTGACAATAAATTTCATAAAAAAAAAAAAAGGCAGTGCCGCTTCAACAGAAAAGCACAGAGTCAGTTAGGATAAGAGATGATTAGCTATTGCTAGAATGTTTTTTTCTTTTTTCCTTCAGATGGCTCAACAGCCTTCACAAATAGTTTTAAAATAGATTCGGAAATAAGATAGCAATAGCGTTTCTCAACAAATGAAAAAAAAAAAAGGCTGTATGATTTCCCCTACTGTTCAGCTTATAGCTTTCTTGGGAGAGAACATGGGGAGAGGGTGACATCCCTGGGCTGGCAACTGGAGCCAGGTGTGTGGGCCTTGCAGAGGATGGAAGGCTGTTCTGTCATCTCTCATGATCAGCTTTTTTCAAAAACACAGTAAGACCTAATATCTTCATAAGGAAGATATTGGAGCTGACTGAGAGCTGACAGGAGGGCAGTGTCTCCCAAGTATTTCAAGAAAGATGACTACCCACTGGCTTTTTCCCTCACTCCATGATTGTTTCCTGGAAACTGTTTCAGATTGTCCTGGTTGTGTACCAGGGACCCCATGTCTCCTCTGTGTGATAAGATTCAGCAACAGAGACCTGAGTGTTTCTCAGTTAGAGGATGGGTTTGCTGTGACAGTGGCCTGGAAGGTTTGGGGCTCCACGCTTACTCAGTAATAAGTTTGGTTGTATATCATCAGAGAAACTCCCCTAATTGGGCTT
>NW_024412412.1:37214846-37222171 GCF_014898765.1 Herpailurus yagouaroundi | reverse complement strand
TGGTTTGCTGAAAAAGTTTAGAAGCCATTAAACAAACAAACATTAAAGGTACTTCTGGGTCTAAGAGCATGTGATATCTGAGATATCGGTGGCCACCCTGGGGCTGGGGTGAGTGAAGCAAGAGAGGCACCGTGGCACAACATTGAAAGAAGCTTTCCTCTCAGGGATACATAACCACAGGGTTGGGCTCACAAAGAAACACCTCCTTGAACTTTGCACCTTTGGCACCTCTCTAGCCTCATCCTAGCCCCAGCTCTGATGGGTGAGCAAAAATTCTTCCCTCTTAAGGGAAGAGAGCCACAGGGTCATCTGAGGTCACCCAGACTAGTCAAGAACACCAGCTATTCAGCAAATGGGAAGGATGAAAAAGCTCTTGTCTGAGCCCAAGACAGCCCAATCTGTTGAGGAAAGAAGAATGTAAGTATGATAGTGGGCCTGGGGCTTCCTTTCTATTATATCTGGGAGACGATGGGAAAGGAGGTAAGGCAGAGTGTAAATCCAAGTCAGAGGGAGAGACCTGGATTGTGAGCCTATAAAAGTCAGGAACCTGTAAAATTCCTAACAGTTTTTAATAACTCAGGTTGGGAATGGGTCCTGAATTATCCAATTACTCTTCTGGAAGAAGAGTATATTGACTTTGAGAGGAGTTTGCTTGTCATGTCAGTTCCTGTTTTTTTTTAGAGAAGGGAAGCTGGCCTTGAATTTCTACAGAAATGTGTCTCTAAGGAAGAGGGAAGAGTGAAGTAGCGAAGGGGTTTGGAGGCAAAAGACCTAAGTTCCAATTCTGCCTCACTGCCTATGGGTAAGCCTCTCTGAGCCTCAGTTTCCTCATTTGTAAGGTAAAGCAAATATCCTTCTCCCAGAGCTACCATGAGGACTCAACATACTGAAGGTATTTGAAAGTGTTTGCCATGTACTGGCCCTTACTACATGTTAATATCAGTCCTACTGGGAATGAAGGAAATTATGTCTGCTTCCTTTTCTTTTTTTTTTTATTTTTTAAAAAATTTTTTTTCAACGTTTATTTATTTTTGGGACAGAGAGAGACAGAGCATGAACGGGGGAGGGGCAGAGAGAGAGGGAGACACAGAATCGGAAACAGGCTCCAGGCTCTGAGCCATCAGCCCAGAGCCTGACGCGGGGCTCGAACTCACGGACCGCGAGATCGTGACCTGGCTGAAGTCGGACGCTTAACCGACTGCGCCACCCAGGCGCCCCTGTCTGCTTCCTTTTCTTAATCACCATCACTATCTAGTCCCCGCTGTGGCTTCTTTTCACCAGCAGAGTATTCTCAAAAGTTGTGTATCAGTTGAATTTTTTCTAAATTGAATCTCATTTCCAATGCACTGAGGGAGCTGGGCATTTAAAAGAATTCTCTAGTTTGTCTTTTTGTAAAGCTAATAACCACCCCTTGATGTCTTTGGTACAAATCAGTTTTTTTTCATTTTTTGGCTTTAATGAGAGTAGGGTTCCCTTATATTTAAGAAGCCCACATATACAGACTTAGTGTTGACACAGAGATTGAAGGAGTCTAACAGAACTGGTACCTCCTGCTGTGGGGGGTACAGCTAAAACAAACAGACACAGAAACACTTGGGGAGGCCAGGAGAGAGCTCTTTCCATTGGCACTGGTGAACTGTGGTTGCAACCTGCTCAGGGGGGACAGTAGAAGACAGATATCTCCATTTTAGATCTGTGGATGCTCTTCCAAAAGAGAGTCCAACTGTGCCCCAGGTGAATTCTTGATTATGCATTTCTATCCCTTTATTGAAGTCTATTCCCCTTCTTTCAACTGTTGCTGGTAGATGGAACACAGTGTTCTGTTGTTTAGATCCCCAGAAGCGTGTCCTGAGGTCCCAGGCCTGACTTACAGCTCAGATGCAAATTCATCCGTCTAGTCTTTAAATCTCATTTGGTTTGTCTGTTTTCCCTAATAAGAAGAATAGAATTAGTTAGTTTGCTACTCAGCAGTGCTCTGGTATGGAATTTATGTAAATTATCTCCTTAATAAAATTACTAAATATAGCAACAACGCGGTTACAAAGGGGGAAAAAAAGAAAGCTCTTAGATTGTGAGTGTCTTTAAAAAAACAAAGCAATGTTCCACCACCAAGGGAAATGAAATTTAGCTTCTTAACCAGCAGGTACAATGTGGGGAAAGGGGGAGAGGGAAGATTAGGGAGGACAGAGACAAAGACTGAGAGAGAGGATGGGAGAAATCTCTAAGCCAGACACACAGATAACCATTTAATTAATTGCTCTCCAGGGATTTGCAGGGTGTTTGGAATCAGGTCAAGAATATAAACAGTTCTTGCCTTCCTGAAAAAGATATTCTGATTACCTTCTCTCATGTCAAATAGATTGTTCCAGTAAAATAAAAATACTAGATGTCACAATAGGTCAGAGTAGTGTGTGTCCGTGTGTGCGTGTGTGTGTGTGTGTGTGTGTGTGTGTGTGTGCAGGCCAATCTGGGGGTGGGGATGGGTGTAAAGAATAATGTTAGAAATGGGAATCTTAGATTAGAATCAATTTTAGAGCTACCTAAGGAGAAATGCAGGGGAGACCCCAGATGTTTCAATTCCTCTCTCTCCCTGGTTTTTACATAGAAAACATCCTCTGTATCCTACTTCCCCAGAGTCTCTTGTCTTTAAGCCCCTTGTCACACCCTTGATTCAGTTCTTTCTGTTTCAGCTGTCCATAATACTCTCCTGCATCCCATCTCTGACCTCCTGTGTTTCATTTTCATATGGCTGCCAGAGGTATCTTCTTAAAATATGCTTAGATCATGTCAATGTGCCGAAGAAAAGTTTGTGCTGCCTAATATTCTCATTCCATACTCCTCAGCCTGATGTTCACGGCTGTTGACTCCTCCACCTGACCCTTCACTTCCTGTCCAGACTTCTACACAAGAGCCTACTTTGCCTCATACCCTCCACTGATGCCAGAAAGGCACTCTCCAGAAGGTGCACTTCATCTCTGTGGGGCCCAGCTTCTTCAACTGTAAAAGAGAGATAGAGAGGCCTACCCCATTGAGCTGCTAAGGGAATCAAATTATGTCATGCCTGCAAAGCAGTTCAAGCACATCCAGTAAAACAAATGTTTATTTTTATTGTCTGTCTCCCTCTCTTGGCTGTGAGCTCCTTCACAAAAGTAGTATCTTCTTTAGCCTTCTATTCCCAGCAGCTAGCATGAGACCTATCACATTACATACTTTTAAAATTTTATGGATAAGGGCACAGAGCAGTGACGGTTCCTGTAAGTATCCAATATCCTCCCAGTTATTCTCCTGTTCAGTCTGAGAACTGGGGTTTTGGGAATATGTTAAAAGGAAAAGAATGCCACATATGGGGCTACATTTTTGGATGCTCCATCCTTTCTCTGGTAACTGCCTCATTCCCCACAAACCCTGTAGTGGGCAGAAAACTGGGTGGCCAGTTTATAGCAGAGGATGTAATCCATTCCCCTCACAGCTGATGAGCCCAGGCTCAGTGGTGGCTCATTCACAAACAGGTGAGCGTAGGTAATCAGATTCTCTTGTGGGAAAGTGAGCTAACAGACTCAGGGTCCATGGTCAGTCTGTGCTCCACTCTAGGGTGAGCAGGTCTGCCAAGGAAACCAAAGCCAAGAGCAAGTCAATATGAAGGGTGAATTAGTTTGCTAAGGCTGACTTAAAATACTACAAATCAGGTGTCTTAATATAAATTTACTTGTTATAGTTCTGGGTTCTAGATTTCCAAGATGAAGGTACCATCCAGGTTGTTTCTTCCTAAGGGCTATGAGGGAGAATCTATTGCATGCTTCTCCTCTAGCTTCTGGTGGTGTGTTGGTGATCTTTGGCATTCTTTGGCTTCTGCTTCAGCACCTAAATCTCTGGTTTTAGCTTCCCATGACATTCTCCCTGTATGTATGTGTCCAAAATTTCCCATTTTATAAGGACACAGTTATATAGGATTAGCATCCACTATAATCTTAACTATATCTTAACTAATTATGCCTATAGTGACCCTATCTTCAAATAAGGTCACATTCTGAGATACTGGACATTAGGAATTCAAAATATAGATGGAGGGGGGCACAATACAACTCAAAACAAGAGGGGAGCAGAAACTATAACAAATCCAGAAGAGACAGGCTTGGGTTGCCTGGGTGGCTCAGTCTGTTTAGCACCTGTCTCTTGATTTCAGCTCAGGTCATAATCTCAAATTTCATGAGATTGAGCCCTGTGTCAGGCTCTGAGCTGACAGGGTGAAGACTACTTGGGATTCTCTCTTCCCTCTCTCTCTATACCCCTCCCCTGCTCATGTGCACTTTCTCTTTCTCCCTCTCAAAATAAATAAATAAATTTAGAAGATAAAAGGAAGAGATGGGCAACTGGGGAGACATGGCACAGATGTACACAGAGAGGCAGGTCAAAAGACCTTGCAGCCCAAAAGGAGAGAAAGCATGGCTTTTTTTTTTAATTTTTAAAAATGTTTATTTATTTTTGAAAGAGAGAGAATGAGCATGAGTGGGGGAGGGGCAGAGAGAGAGGGAGACAGAGAATCTGAAACAGCCTCCTCCCTGTCAGTGCAAAGCCATATGTGGGGCTCAAACTCATGAACCGTGAGATCATGACCTGACCTGAAGTTGGATACTCAACTGACTGAGTCATCCAGGCACCCTAGGAGAGATATCTTGAATTACAACTCTCCAGTTCCAAGTTCATATCTCTAGGCTAGCTCTACTTGGGTTCTTCAAGATTCCTTGAACCGTTCAGGAAACCTCATTTTGATTTGATCTGAAATGCATGGATATCTGCTTCTAGCATCAGAATGACTTTTCTAGATCAGGAGCACACAGAAGCCCAAGTTTAACCTTGTACTCATTTTTATGTGGTGACTCAGGTGGAACCACAGCCTTCTTTTCAAAAAAGAGGAGTCAGGGATGGAGCTAGGAGTTAGGGAAAAGTAATAATCAAAGAACACACACCTCCAACTATATTGGCCAGTCTCCCAAAGCCCCTCTTTCCTCTTATCTATTTCCACAATCCCACTTTGGTCCCTTCCTCATGGACCCTCCACAAGTGGCCTGTCCCCCTTTCTCCCTGCTGATCCTGCACTTTCCATTGGAGTCCCACAGAAGCATTTCTCACTCCACAGTCTTCAATAGCATCTACAAGGGCCTATTATCTGAGATTACACTTGACCTTCAGTTTATTTGGAAAGAAATTTTTTCTCAAAGATTTCAGCCATCCTGGAATCCCATTCATTTAGTGAGGCTGAAAATTCCTTAAGGGTATAGACACTCCCTAGTGTCTTGCTCCCCAATGCTCCATAAATATTAATGGAATAATCAAATGATTACTTCCTCTATTCTTCATTTTTCTTAATATAATTTATTGCCAAATTGGGTAACATAACAGTGTGTAAACTGTGCTCTTGGCTTCTGGGGTAGATTCCCATGGTTCATTTCTTACATACAACACTCAGGCCTCATCCCAACAAGTGCCCTCCTCAATGCCCATCACCCATTTTCCCCTCTCTGCCACCCCTCCATCAACCCTCAATTTATTCTCTGTATTTAAGACTCTCATAAGAGACTCCTTGCCTCCCTCCCTCTCTGTTTGTAACTATTTTTCCCCCTTCCTTCCCCATGTTCTTCTGTTAAGTTTCTCAAGATCACAATATGAGTGAAAACATATGACATCTGTCTTTCTCTGAATGACTTATTTCACTTAGCATAATACCTTCCAGTTCCATCCACATTGCTGCAAATGGCATGATTTCATTCTTTCTCATTGCCAAGTAGTATTCCATTGTATATATAAGCCACATCTTCTCTATACATTCATCAGTTGATGGACATTTATTTAGGCTTTTCCCATAATTTGGCTATTGTTGAAAGCACTGCTATAAACATTGGGGTACATGTGCCCCTGAGAATCAGCACTCCTGTATCCTTTGGATAAATTCCTAGTAGTGGTATTGCTGGGTTTTAAGGTAGTTCTATTTTTAATTTTTTGAGGAACCTCCACACTGTTTTCCAAAGCAACTGCACCAGTTTGCATTCCCACCAACAGAACAGTGCAAGAGGGTTCCCTTTTCTCCACATCCATTCCAGCATCTGTTGTTTCCTCAGTTGTTAATTTTAGCCACTCTGACCGGTGTCAGGTGGTATCTCGGTGTGGTTTTGATTTGCATTTCCCTGATGATGAGAGACGTTGAGCATCTTTTCATGTGTCTGTTGGCCATCTGGCTGTCTTCTTTGGAAAAGTGTCTATTCATGTCTTCTGCCCATTTCTTCACTGGATTATTTGTTTTTCAGGTGTTGAGTTTGGTAAGTTCTTTATAGATTTTGGATGCTAACTCTTTATCTGATATGCCATTTGCAAAAATCTTTTCCCATTCCATCAGTTGCCTTTCAGTTTTGCTGATTGTTCCCTTTGCAGTGCAGAAGCTTTTTACCTTGATGAAGTCCCTGTAGTTCGTTTTTGCTTTTAATTCCCTTGCCTTTGGAGATGTGTCGAGCAAGACACAGTTGCTGCAGCTGAGGTCAAAGAGGCTGTTGCCTGTTTTCTCCTCTGGGGTTTTGATGGTTTCCTGTCTCACATTTAGGTCTTTCATCCATTTTGAGTTTATTTTTGTGTATGGTATAAGAAAGTGGTCTAGTTTCACTCTTCTCCATATTGCTGTCCAGTTCTCCCAGCACTATTTCCTAAAGACACTGTCTTTTTTCCATTGGATACTCTTTCCTGCTTTGTCAAAGATTAGTTGGTCATACATTTGTGGGTCCAATTCTGGGTTCTCTATTCTATTCCATTGGCCTATGTGTCTGTTTTTGTGCCAGTACCATACTGTCTTGACGATTACAACTTTGTAGTAGAGGCTAAAGTCTGGGATTGTGATGCCTCCTGCTTTGGCTTTCTATTTCAACATTACTTTGGCTATTCGGGATCTTTTATGGTTCCATACAAGTTTTAGGATTGTTTGTTCTAGCTTTGAGAAGAATGCTGGTGCAAGTATTTTTTTTTTTAATTTTCTTTTCAATTTTCTTTTTAAATTTACATCTAAATTGGTTAACATATAGTGCAACAATGATTTCAGGAGTACATTCCTTAGTGCCCCTTACCCATTTAGCCCATCCTCCCTCCCACAATGCCTGCAGTAACCCTCAGTCTGTTCTCCATAATTATGAGTGTCTTATGTTTTGTCCCCCTCCGTTTTTTATATTATTTTTGTTTCCCTTCCCTTATGTTCATCTGTTCTGTGTCTTAAAGTCCTCACTGAGTGAAGTCATATGATATTTGTCTTTCTCTGACTAATTTCGCTTAGCATAATACCCTCCAGT
>NW_024412412.1:37181439-37214746 GCF_014898765.1 Herpailurus yagouaroundi | reverse complement strand
CCTTTTCTTTATCCATTCATCCATCGATGGACATTGGGGCTCTTTCCATACTTTGGATATTGTTGATGGTGCTGCTATAAACATGGGGGTGCATGTGTCCCTTTGAAACAGCACACCTGTATCCCTTGGATAAATGCTTAGTAGTGCAATTGCTGGGTCATAGGGTAGTTCTATTTTCAGTTTTTTGAGGAACCTCCATACTGTTTTCCAGAGTGGCTGCACTAGCTTGCATTCCCACCAACAATGCAACAGAGATCCTCTTTCTCTGCATCCTCGCCAACATCTGTTGTTGCCTGAGTTGTTAACGTTAGCCATTGTGACAGGTGTAAGGCAGTATCTCATGGTGGTTTTGATTTGTATTTCCCTGATGATGAGTGATGTTGAGCATTTTTTTCATGTGTCGGTTGGCCATCTGGATGTCTTCTTTGGAGAAGTGTCTATTCATGTCTTTTGCCCATTTCTTCACTGGATTCTTTGTTTTTCAGGTGTTGAGTTTCATAAGTTCTTTGTAGATTTTGGATACTAACCCTTCATCTGACAAGTCATTTGCAAATATCTTCTCCCATTTCGTCGGTTGCCTTTTAGTTTTGCTGAGTGTTTCCTTTGCTGTGCAGAAGCTTTTTATTTTGATGAGGTCCCAGTAGTTCATTTTTGCCTTTGTTTCCCCTGCCTCTGGAGACGTGTTGAGTAAGAAGTTGCTGCGGCCAAGATCAAAGAGGTTTTTGCCTGCTTTCTCCTCGAGGATTGTGAATGGCTTCCTGTGTTACATTGAGGTCTTTCATCCACTTTGAGTTTATTTTTGTGTATGGTGTAAGAAAGTGGTCCAGGTTCCTTCTTCTGCATGTCGCTGTCCAGTTTTCCCAGCACCACTTGCTGAAGAGACTGTCTTTATTCCATTGGATATTCTTTCCTGCTTTGTCAAAGATTAGTTGGCTGTAGGTTTGTGGGTCCATTTCTGGGTTCTCTGTTCTGTTCCATTGATCTGAGTGCCTGTTCTTGTGCCAGTACCATAGTGTCTCGATGGTTACAGCTTTGTGGTATAGCTTGAAGTCTGGGATTGTGATGCCTCCTGCTTTGGTTTTCTTTTTCAGGATTGCTTTGGCTCTTCGGGATCTTTTCTGGTTCCTTACAAATTTTAGGATTATTTGCTCTAGCTCTGTGAAGATGCTGGTGTTATTTTGATAGGGATTGCATTGAAAATGTAGATTGCTTTGGGTAGTATCGACATTTTAACAATATTTTTTCTTCCTATCCAGGAGCATGGAGTCTTTTTCCATTTTTTTGTGTCTTCTTCAATTTCTTTCATCTGCTTTCCATAGTTTTCAGTGTTTAGATTTTTCACCTCTTTGGTTAGATTTATTCCTAGGTATTTTATGGTTTTTTTGTGCAACTGTAAATGGGATTGATTCCTTGATTTCTCTTTCTGTCTCTTCATTGTTGGTGTATAGGAATGCAACCGATTTCTGTGCATTGATTTTATGTCCTGCAAATTTGCTGAATTCATGAATCATTTCTAGCAGTTTTTTGGTGGGATCTTTTGGGTTTTCCATGTAGAGTATCACGTCATCTGCAAACAGTGAACATTTGACCTCCTCCTGGCTGATTTGGATGCCTTTTATTTCTTTGTGTTTTCTGATTGCAGAGGCCAAGACTTCCAATACTATGTTGAATAACAGTGGCGAGAGTGGACATCCCTGTCTTGTTCCTGACCTTAGGGGGAAAGCTCTCAGTTTTTCCCCACTGAGGATGATATTAGCGTTGGGTCATTCATATAATGCTTTTATGATCTCGAGGTATGCTCCTTCTGTCCCTACTTTCTTGAAGGTTTTTATCAAGAAAGGATGCTGTATTTTGTCAAATGCTTTCTCTGCATCTATTGAGAGGATCATATGGTTCTTGTCCTTTCTTTTATTGATGTGATGAATCACGTTAATTGTTTTGTGGATATTGAACCAGCCCTGCATCCCAGGTATAAATCCCACTTGGTCATGGTGAATAAATTTTTTAATGTATTGTTGGATCCGGTTGGCTAATGTCTCATTGAGGATTTTTGCATGCATGTTCATCAAGGAAATTGGTCTATAGTTCTCCTTTTTGGTGGGGTCTCTGTCTGGTTTTGGAACCAAGGTAATGTTGGCTTCACAGAAAGAGTTTGGAACTTTTCCTTCCATTTTTATTTTTTTGGAACAGCTTCAAGACAATAGGTGTTAACTCTTCCTTAAATGTTTGGTAGAATTCCCCTGGAAAGCCATCTGGCCCTGGACTCTTGTTTTTTGGGAGATTTTTGATTACTAATTCAATTTCCTTACTGGTTATGGGTCTGTTCAAATGTCCTATTTCTTCCTGTTTCGGTCTTGGTAGTGTATATGTTTCTGGAATTTGTCCATTTCTTCCAGATTGCCCATTTTATTGGCATATAATTGCTGATAATGTTCTCTTATTATTGTTTTTATTTCTGCTGTGCTGGTTGTGATCTCTCTTCTCATTCTTGATTTTATGTATTTGAGCTTTTCCTTTTCCTTTTTGATCAAACTGGCTAGTGGTTTATCAATTTTGTTAATTCTTTCAAAGAACCAGCTTCTGGTTTCATTGATCTGTTCTACTGGTTTTGTTGTTGTTGTTGTTGTTGCTGCTGTTGCTGTTGTTTTGGTTTAGATAGCATTAATTTATTCTCTAATCTTTATTATTTCCTGTCTTCTTCTGGTTTTGGGTTTTATTTGCTGTTCTTTTTCCAGCTCCTTAAGGCGTAAGGTTAGGTTGTGTATCTGAGATTGGGATTGCATTGGGTATGTAGATTGCTTTAGGTGGTATTGACATTTTAACAGTATTTATTCCTCCGATCCATGAGCATGGGATGTTTTTTCATTTCTTTGTGTCTTCAATTTCCTTCATAAGTTTTCTATAGTTTTCAGCATACAAATCTTTTACATCTTTGGTTAGGCTTATTCCTAGGTATTTTATGGTTCTTGGTGCAGTTGTAAATGGGATCAACTTCTTGATTTCTCTTTCTGTTGCTTCATTATTGGCGTATAGAAACGCAACCGATTTCTGTACATTGATTTTTGTGCCCTGCGACGTTGCTGAATTCATGTATCAGCTCTAGCAGCCTTTTGGTGGAGTCTTTCGGGTTTTCCATGTAGAGTATCATGCCATCTGCTAAAAGTAAAAGTTTGACTTCTTCTTTGTCAATTTTGAAGCCTTTTATTTCATTTTGTTGTCTGATTGCTGATGCTAGGACTTCCAACACTATGTTAAACAACAGTGGTGCAAGTGGACACCCATGTCGTGTTCCTGATCTCGGGGGGAAAGCTCTCAGTTTTTCCCCATTGAGGATAGTATTAGCTGTGGGCTTTTCATATATGGCTTTTATGATGTTTAGGTATGTTCCTTCTATCCCAACTTTCTTGAAGGTTTTTATTAAGAAGGATGCTGTATTTTGTCAAATGCTTTTTCTGCATCTATTGACAGGATCATATGGTTTTTATCCTTTCTTCTATTAATGTGATATATCACATTGATTGATTTGCAAATATTGAACCAGCCCTGCAGCCAAGGAATCAATCCCACTTGATCATGGTGAATAATTCTTCTTACATGCTGCTGAATTCGATGTGCTAGTATCTTGTTGAGAATTTTTGCATCCATGTTCATCAGGGATATTGCCCTGTAATTCTCCTTTTTTGTGGGGTCTCTGTCTGGTTTGGGAATCAAGGTAATGCTGGCTTCATAGAATGAGTCTGGAAGCTTCCCTTCCATTTCTATTCTTTGGAACAGCTTGAGAAGGATAGGTATTAACTCTGCTTTAAATGTCTAGTAGAATTCCCCTGGGAAGCCATCTAGCCCAGGACTTTTATTTGTTGGGAGATTTTTGACAACTGATTCAATTTCTTCACTAGTTATGGGTCTGTTCAAATTTTCTATTTCTTCCTGTTTGAGTTCTGGTAGTGTGTGGGTGTCTAGGAATCTGTCCATTTCTTCCACGTTGTCCAGTTTTTTGCCATATGATTTTTTATGGTATTCTCTGGTAATTGTTTTTATTGCTGAGGGAATGATTGTGCTAAGTCCAATTTCGCAATTTTATCCATTTGTGTCCTCTTTCTTTTCTTTTTGAGGAGTCTGGCTAGGGGTTTATCAATTTTGTTTATTTTTTCAAAAAAACAGCTTTAAGTTTCATTGATCTGTTCTACTGGTTTTGTTTTTGTTTTTGGATTCTATATTGTTTACTTCTGCTCTGATCTTTATTATTTCTCTTCTTCTGTTGGCCTTGGGGTTTCTTTGCTGTTCATCCTCTAGTTCTTTTAGGTGTGCGGTTAGAGTTTGGATTTGGGATTTTTTTCTTGTCTCTTGAGGTAGGCCTGGATTGCAATGTATTTTCCTCTTAGGACTGCCTTTGCTGCATCCCAAAGGGTTTGGACTGTTGTCCAATATGTTGTCCATATTTATTTCCATATATTTTTTAATACTTCTTTAATTGCCTGGTTGACCCGTTCATTCTTTCGTAAGATGTTCTTTAACCTCCATGCTTTTGGAGGTTTTCCAAACTTTTTCCTGTGGTTCATATCAAGTTTCATAGCATTGTGATGTGACAATGTGCGTGGTATGATCTCAATGCTTTTATATTTATTGAGGGCTGTTTTGTGACCCAGTATGTGATCTATCTTGGAGAATGTTCCATGTGCACTCAAGAGGAATGTGTATTCTGCTACTTTTGGATGAAAAGTTCTGAATATATCTGTCAGGTCCATCTGGCCCAGTGCATCATTCAGGGTCATTGTTTCTTTATTGATTTTCTACCTAGATGATCTGTCCGTTGTTGTAAATGGAGTATTAAAGCCCCCTGCAATTACCACATTCTTATCAATAACATTGCTTATGTTTGTGATTAATTATCTTATACATTTGGGTGCTGCCAAATTGGGTGTATAAACATTTATAATTGTTAGCTCTTCCTGATGGATAGAACCTGTAAATATGATATAATGCCCTTCCTCATCTCTTGTAACAGCCTTTAGTTTAAATTCTAGTTTGTCTGATATAAGTATGGCTACTCCACTTTCTTTTGACTTCCAGTAGCATGATAGATGGTTCTCCATCGCCTCACTTTCAATCTGAAGGTGTCCTCGGCTCTAAAATGGGTCTCTTGTAGACAGCAAATAGATGGGTCTTGTTTGTTGTTGTTGTTGTTGTTGTTGTTGTTGTTGTGTGTGTTTTATCCATTCCAATACCCTATGTCTTCATTGGAGCATTTAGTCCATTTACATTCAGTGTTACTATTGAAAGATATGGATTTAGTGTCATTGTGTTATCTGTAGGTTTCATGCTTGTTGTGATGTCTCTGGTCCTTCATGGTCTTTGCAACATTCCATTCACAGAGTCCCCCCTTAGGATCTCTTGTAGCGGTGGTTTAATGGTGATGAATTCCTTCAGTTTTTGTTTGTCTGGGAAAACCTTTACCTCTCCTTCTATTCTGAATGACAGCCTTGCTGGATAAAGGATTCTTTATTTTTCCTAGGCTGCATATTTTTCCTGTTCAGCACATTGAATATTTCCTACCACTCCCTTCTGGTCTGCCAAGTTTCAGTAGATAGGTCTGCTACTACCCTCATGTGTCTACCCTTGTAGGTTAAGGGCCATTTGTCCCTCGCTGCTTTCAGAATTCTCTTTATCTTTGTATTTTGCCAGTTGCACCCTGATATGTCGTGCAGAAGATCGATTCAAGTTAGGTCTGAAGGGAGTTCTCTGTCCCGCCTGGATTTCAATGTCTGTTTCCCTCCCAAGATTGGGAAAATTCTCACTATGATTTGTTCAAGTACACCTTCTGCCCCTTTCCCTCTCTTTTTCTTCTTCTCCTGGAACTCCTATGATACGGATAGTATTATGTTTCATTGAATCACTTAGTTCTCTAATTCTCCCCTCAGGGTCTAGAATTTTGTCATCTCTCTTTTTCCCAGCTTCATCTTTTCCCATCATTTTGTCTTCTACTTCATTTATTCTCCCCTCTGCCTCTTCGGTCCTCACTGCCACCGCCTCTAGTTTATTTTGCACCTCATTTACAACATTTTTAATTCATCATGACTAGTTTTTAGTTCCTTGATCTCTGCAGCAATAGATTCTCTGTTGTCTTCCATGCTTTTTTCAAGCCCAGAGATTAATCTTATGACCATTATTCTAAATTATTGATCATTATATTGTTTATATCTGTTTTAGCCAATTCTTTAGCTTTCATTTTTTTCCTGGAATTTCTTTTGAGGAGAATTCTTCTGTTTCATCATTTTGGCTAGTTTTCTATCCCTTATGTGTTTTAAAAGCTTGTTATGTGTCCTGCACTTGTGAGCACTACTATATTAAAGGGGTCATACACTGTCCAGGGTCTGGCCCCTCAGGGGGTATTTTTTGGAGTGCATTACTTGCTGTCTGTTGTTGTGACTCTGGTTGCTTTGTCTCCCTACTCATAGTGATGTTTTGGACCCTCCATCCAGTGTGGTTTGATTTGTTTGTTGAAGGGGCTCCAGAAAAAAAAAATAAAACTAAACTAAACTAAAACAGCAACAACAGCAAAAAAAAAAACAAAACAAAACAAACAAAAAAAAAACAATGGGGTGGGGGCAGTGTTGGTGGAAGAGGCCTTATCCCATACAAAGGCAGGGAAACAGAAAAGAAAAGAAAATTGACCAGGCAGAGAAACTCTCTGGTCTCTCTCTCTCTCTCTCTCTCTCTCTCTCTCTCTCGGAAAGATAGAAGGAGATATAGAACAGGTATAAGGAGAATAGATTAAATATGTCTGCCTAAATAAACCAACAACCAGAATAACCAGACTAGAGGAGGAAGAAATAAGAAGGAAAAAAAAATATGTGTATATATATATATATATATGTGTGTATAATAACAATTGTCCAAGATTTAAATCAGGAAATGCAAAACCACTGGGTGCTTTGGAACGGGTGGCAGCACATGTCTGGAGGAGAGACTGTGTGGTTAGTCTGTGTCAATCCTGCTCCAGTAGATATGCAGTTACCAGGTAGGGAGGGGCATGGGTTTGTGTACGTAGGTTCCACTTCCACTGTGGGTCTGCTGTCTATTCTCTGATACTGCACCTTCTTGGTGATCAGGAGAAAGATGGTGACACCCCAGTCTCTCCTCCACCCACCGGGTATTCCAAGCCACTCTTTTCAGGCTTTCCTTGCATTGCCATAGGCACAAACGAGGCAGTTTGTCTGGCTCCACCAACTCCCATTCCTCTTTGGTTGCTTGGTTCAGATTTAATCCCCAATGTCTTAAAGGGTCCTGCTCTATGCGCCCCATTTCTGGGGAACTGCTGCTCAGCGTTGCTGATATATGGCCTGTGGCTGACAAGTGCAGTCAGTCTTTGTTCTTTGAATTGTTATATACCTTATTCCCACAGCATTCCAGGGTGGGGATTGCTTTCTCCCACTGTAAACTGTGCCTCTCAACTAGTTACGGAGCCCAGGGCTGGATCCCCTCCTCCCCAGGTGCATGAGCATGGCAGCCATCCTTAGTCTGGAGACAGTCTATCAGTTAGAGTTTGGATCTTTCTCTTTCCCAATCCATGGTGTTTTTCTTGTCCAGATACAGTCTTGTACTCCCCAGCCTCTCTTTCTCTTCCCTTTGTCTCTCCACCAAATGGGATCCCTCCCAACTGTGCCCATGCATTTTTCTCTCCCAGTTCACAATCATGTACCTATGACCTGCCAGGTTGTCCCTGTGGGTGCCTGGAGACATCTCTGTCACTTTTCAGCCCAGACTCTTGGAATTCAAAGTCCTCTGGCCTCAACACTGCTGTGTTTGAGGGACAAGGGAACTCCAGGTCCCCCTACTTCTCTGCCATATTGGATCTCCACTTCCTCTCTTCTTAAAAATAAGTAATTTACCATGGTGTTAAATTCAAGAGGTATATGAGGATAGTTAGTGTAAAGCTTCCTTCCAATCCTCATTTCTAAACTATCACATTGTTCTCCCTAGAAGCAACCAATGTTAACGTTTATTGTGCATCCTTCCAAGATATTTTATGCTTCTGCAAGCAAATACATATAACTATTCTTTTTCCTCATGTTACATATGTAGTAGCTGGCCATACAAGTGCTCTGTACTTTACTTTTTGAGACTTTTTTTTTTTTTTTTTTTTTTTTTTGCTTAGAAATCCATCTTGGTGTGGTGATTTTAAAGATACATCCACAGATTCTTTGATACTTGTCTCTTCAAGAGGTGGACTCCTCTCCTCTTGGCCATGGGGTGGAATTGGTGGCTTGTTTCTAGTGCATAGAAAATCAGCAGAAGTGATGAGGTGTCATTTCTGAAATTAGGTAATAAACAAACTACCCCTTCAGTTTTGGGAGCTATCTTTTGTATCACTTATTTCAGGAAGCCAGCTGTCATGTCCTGGGGATACTCAAGCAGCCTAGGAGAGGCCTGTGAGGGGAGCAGCTGAGGCTGGCCCACAACTGTGTGAGTGAGAACATTGCTGACAGTAACAGGACCAGACCCATGAGCAGATCTTCCATCCTCCTTAGTCAGGTCTTGACCCCAACCCCAGCCCCAGCCATTAGCTTGCTTCCAGCTTCATGGGAGACCCTGAGCCAGAACCACCCAGTTAAGCTGTTCCCAAATTCCTGCCCATGGAAACCAAGAGATAGTAAATGCTGCTTTGAGCCAACAAATTTGTTGTGCAGCAATTGATAACTCGCTTGGAGATCTTCTAATATGACTTACATAGAGGGTATATCTTTTCTTTTTACAGCTATTTTGTATTCCATTGTCTAACTACAGCATTGTTTATGCTCTCCAGGCCCTTATATATGGGCGTCTCAGCTATGTCCAAACCTGCGTTCTTCAAATCTTGCTGTGATGAAAAACATGATATGTATGTTATTCCACATATGTGGGAGTACATCTGTAGGATAAATTCCTAGAACTGGAAAAGCCATTTCAAAGGGTTCGTGTTTTTTCTTATTTTCATAAGTCCTGCCAAGTTGCTTTCCATTGAGGTTGCACCAACTTACACCTCTATCGGTAGATTAAAGGGCTACTCTGCCCACACCATCACCATCTTCTGTAAGCCTTGTGGAACAGAGCACGTAGGAGAGACTTAATATGCTTGGTAATTGAATAATATCTTCCACATCTCAAAAGGAAATGAACCAAAATACCCTTTATTTGTTTAGGATCTCAGAGCTTCTCTGGTCTTGCCCAGCAAATTCAGTCTTTGCAGTGAGCAATAATAGTAGTGAAAGCAGCTGTGGATAGTGGCAACAGCCTTATGTAGAAAAAAGTAAAATAAAATAAAACTATACCAAGCCTAGTCTCTTTCAGTTCCTGCTTACAGTAAGAAGGGAAATACCCAGGGGCCTGAAAATCCTATGCTGCAGAGATGCAAAGGGAGATCTGTAGTTTGCAGGTTCTGATGACCTTCAGTCCCTGTGGGGAGTGTGGGAGGGCGCTGCTGGCAGCCTCTGAACCTGGTGAGGGGCTGGGCCTTCAAAAGCCTTTGCTACAGCTTTTCTCTCTAAGTGGAGCTACTGCCAGGGGCTCCCGCAGCAGGAGGTGCTGTATCCTGGTGGCAGGAGTGCGCCTGTTAAGCCAGCTCAGAGCTGATTGAAGCAGTGAGGTGTTGTCTGTCGAAGGCTCCTGCTTCTTCTGGCTTCTGGCCACTGGGTATGGTAGTCTTCTTCCAACAGTACAAAGACTTTCTTTTCCTTGGTCAAGGAGGGTGGAAGAAGAAAAAGAAGAAAATATTAGCCTCCTAAATTCTAAGGAGGAGAAAACTTCAGTGGTACAGTGTTATCAAGAAAGCAAGAATTCTGTGACTTCTCCTGACACCTAGTATCCAACTGGAAATGAATGGCTCTGTATATGAGACTTTTTCATATACTCACTCATTTAACCAACCAGTATTTACTTGACTCCTACTGAAAGGGCAGGCCTACGCTGGCCGACTCCATCTTGTTCTGTGTCCTTCACCTTGACCACACCTCCTCCCCTTGAGTAAACCCCCCCTCACCTGCCTAACCGGATTCGGACCCTTCCCCAGGACCCTTCCCCAGCCAATCGGCTGAGACCATAGCCATTTCCTCACCAACTGCCCCCAGTCCCCAATAAAACCTTTGTCCTCTTGAAACTCGCTCTCTTTCCCTGGTATCTCACCGCTGCGCCGGTGCAGGTAGGGGATTGAGCTCGAGCTAGCTCGAATAAAGGCTCTTTGCTTTTTCATTGGACTCGGCTCCCTAGTGGTCTTTGGGGATCACAAATTCTGGGCATAACACTACTATGTGCAATGCACTTGTTAAGTCCAAATCTCCAGCTCCTTCAAGGTCTTTCCCCACTGAAAACCCAAGATCTCTACCTATTGCTAGATGTCAAGGACAATCCTCCATGCACTCTCCTATTTATTTACAAAAAAAAATTTAATGTTCATTTTTGAGAGACACAGAGTACAAGTGGGGGAGAGGCAGAGAGAGGAGACACAGAATCCAAAGCAGGCTCCAGGCTCTGAGCTGTCAGCACAGAGTCTAATGTGGGGCTTGAACCCACAAATCATGAGATCATGAACTGAGCCAGTTGGACACTTAACCAACTAAGCTACCCAGACACCCCATGTACTCTCCTATTTAAAGGAACTCCCCACCACACCACACTCCACTCCTGTTCCCTATTGCACTTAGAACAAGTCTTAGCTCTTCCACCTGCCACAAGGGCCTTGAATGTTCTGATTCACAGCTCTCTTCCCAGCTTTCTGTCTTGTCTTGAAATCTTCAATCTAGCCACATTGAACCTACATTCTGATTTGTTCATTCATGTACTCAATCATTTATTCATTCATTTTTTATCATGTACAGGCTCTGTGTTAAGTGCTACCTACACGTGTATCTGTGAAAAAGGTGGTGGATTCTTGCACTCAGGAGACAGACTTCTGGTTTTGAAGGAAGGTTATAAGTGAGCAAGTAAGTACCCAAAGCAGGTTGTGATAATGCATTGAAGGGAATAAGTAGGATGATGAATAGAGAAGAGTGAATAAAGGCTGGCCAGGGAATGTCTTTCCAAATACATGACACTTAAGTTGAGGCCTGAGGCCTGAGGCCTAGAAGGAGGCAGCTATACTTAACATCTTTGGGACTTCCTTTCTAGGAAAGGGGAAAGCTTTGGCAAAGGCAACACCTTGTGTTTTTAACCCTAGGGCTTCATTCATTGCTGTGTTTTTCTCTGGCACCCTTCTAAGGCCAAATCCTGCTCATGCCACATAGATGCCTCTTCCTTCAGGAAGCCTTCTCTAATTGCCAATCTGAGCTGCTTCTCCTCTTACTCAACTTGCAGACCATGCTTCCCCTCACCCTAGGTGATGCTCATTACACTGAAAGTACTTGCCCTTTTACTTACTAAATTCTGTACTAGCCAGAACCATGTTTGACTTGGTTACTATTGGTCCTGGTTGTGGGTTGAATTGTGTTTTCAAACAGTCCTAACTCCTGGCATCTGTGAATGTGTCCTTATTCAGAAACACAGTCTCTTTCTTTTTCTTTCTTTCTTTCTTTCTTTCTTTCTTTCTTTCTTTCTTTTTCAAGTGTTTATTTATTTACTTTAGAGAGAGACAGAGAGAGTGTGCGTGGGAGGGGTAGAGAGAGAGACAGATAGAATCTCAAGCAGGCTTGGTGCTGTCAGTGTAGCGCCAGACATGGGGCTTGAATTCACAAATCATGGGATCATGACCTGAGCTGAAATCAAGATTTGGGTGTTCAATCGACTGAGCCACTCAGGTACCCCTGGAAACAGAGTCTTTCAGATGAAGTTGGTTAAGATGAGGTCATCCTGGATGAAAGTGGGCCTTAAATTCAATGACTTGTCCTTCTAAGGAGTGAGAGGTTAGGAGATAGGGACACACAGCAGGAAGAGTGTCCTGTGAAGATGGTGGCAGTGACCAGACTGATGTAATTGCAGGCCAGCCAGTGCCAGGGATAGCTGGGAGCCAGGAAACTAGGATTGGGTAGAGTCACATTCTTTCTCTAGGAGACTGGCTGTATATAAGAAACGTTCTCCCCTGGAGTCTTTATGGGATTGTGACCCTGCCAACACCTTGACCTCAGACTTCCAGGCTCCAGAACTGTGAGAGAACATTTTTCTGCTGTTTAAGACATCCCATCTGTGGTAATTCGTTATGGAAGCTACAAGAAATGTATATAGAGTGCCAGACTCCAGGAGGGTTCTTAGTACAGCATACAGCTTGGTTGGATGGATGAATACCTAAACTATGCTACCACTTCCTGTGTCTTGTATGTGAACTCTGTGTCCCCTGTGTCCAGCCAGGGACCCTCTTAGAGCATAGGCTGCTGGGCAGGAAGAGGTCACATGCCTGCATCATGTTTTCATATGGGGAATCCTTCCTGGCATTTCTCAAGGAGATTCATTTTTTTTCTTAATCCTAAATCCTGAGAAAAATCAGTTGAAAGTCATGAAAATAGGAGAAAGTCTTATAAGTCTCTTTGGAGAATTAAAGCTTACAATTTACATACATACCTTGAAGCTCTGAAGGAGTCCACTAAGATTGGGTCGAAAGCAGTAGCAGGAAACACTAAGGTACAGAACTGAGGTCTTAAGGAGGATACTCTGATAGCTGGGACAGGAATAGGGAAGAGAGATGGGGTCACAGTCTGATCAAGCTGTCTTGTTTATAGTCATTGCCAAGTTAAAGGTGTGCTTATGACCCTGTCTACTGCTAAGGGTGAGTCACTCACCCAAATAAAGTACATATTATTAAGTATATATGTGTAGGATACTGTACAGATACTTTGAAAGATGTCTGAAGAAATAAGTTTGGGGTGCCTGGGTGGCTCAGTCGGTTAAGCATCCGACTTCATCTCAGGTCATGATCTCATGGTGGGTGAATTCGAGCCCCGCGTCGGGCTCTGTGCTGACAATGCAGAGCCTGGAGCCTGTTTCAGATTCTGTGTCTCCCTCTGTCTCTCTGACCCTCCCCACTCTGTCTCTCTCTGTCTCAAAAATAAATAAACGTTAAAAAAAGAAATAATAAGTTTGGGAGATAAAATAAGTCCTTAAATTGACAATTTGACACACAATTCTGTGTGATGCTGTCAATCTGATTGGGAGACCGGGATTCTGTGATATTTGAATACCACCAAAAATGTTCTCTTGTGTTTTCTGGAGTTTGAATATTCTCTATAGGCTGCAGTCCTTTGTAAATATAACTAAACTAAATTTTCATTGTTTACTAAATAGCTTTCTTAAGATACATATTCATAATAATAAAGAGTATGAAGAATATTGGAAGTATTTTAAAAATAATATGATTTGGGGAATTCTGATTTCTGGCTTCCAATCTAAAAGATTATTATGTTAGGAATTTAGAAACACTAAAGTTCCACCTTAGAAATTATTGCCACACCTCAAATAATTGCTGGCTGAATCTCAAAGTCTTCACAGTCTCAATCTCATTCTTGGGGCTGAAAGTGAAACCATGGAGGGGCCCTGGTCTGCTTTCCCAAGTGGGAACCCAGCTGCTCTGAGCCAGGTCTGTGTGACCTTAAGCAAACCATGTTACTTCTTTTTTTTAAAATAGATTTTAAATGTTTTCTCTCTTTTTTTCTAGTCTCTCTCTCTCTCTCTCTCTCTAGCCTATATATATATATATATATATATATATATATAGTCTATATGTGTATATATATGTATATATATATGAAATTTATTGTCAAATTGGTTTCCATACAACACCCAGTGCTCATCCCAACAGGTGCCCTCCTCAATACCCATCACCCACCCTCCCCTCCTTCCCTCCCACTCCCCATCAACCCTCAGTTTATTCTTAGTTTTTAAGAGTCTCTTATGGTTTAGCTTTCTCAAAAAATTAAAAGCAAACCATGTTACTTCTGCAGGCAGCTTCTTCATCCCCATTGTTGTGCACTGCATGGCTAGTTAGATGATCTCATTGGTTACTCCAGCCCCTATAATCTATAATTTAATCTGTCTGCTTTAGGCTGCATTTTTAAGTGAAAATATTTTGTAACCTACATCCAACTCAATTGACTATGGGCAAGCTTTCCTTTGTGTCCAAGGAGTATCATTTAGGGAAGATCTCTTTGCTGTTTGACACCATGAAAGTCCCTTGCTTCATCCTCATCACAACTTTGTGAGGGAAGTTTTATTATCCTATTTTACAGATAAGAAAGCTGAGACTCAGAGAATTCATGTATTGTGCTCAAGGTCAGACAGCTGGCAAGTGGCATATCAAGGGGAAGCACGTTGGGAGGGGTCCTGGGAAATGACCTCTGGGCTTGTGCAGAAATGGGCTACTCTGACAGCCCTGTTCCTGCTCTGTTTGTATTTCTTTCCATCTGTGCAGAAGAAGACTTGTGGAGAGCTTTATGGACAAGAGGGAATGTTACATCATGGGGGAAAAGCAGGCTATTCCAGTATTGCCAAAATCTTGGTTTCGGTGCTGAAAAGAGAAGAAAAATTCAGTGCAGATTAAAGTACGTGGTGGGAGTGTGGATTGCTGTGTCTTTTCTCTACCCCACAGGGGCTTAGTGAGGGAACCCTGTGCATGGGGGACTGTGTCAGGCCCCCAGGAAAGAAGTCGATCAAGTTCACGTCTCCCTTATGAGCCATGTGGTGTGATTGGGAGAGGCAGGGGAGGACACATTTCTCTGGCCATGCAGAGTATGGCTGTAGGGCACTGGTAAACTAGAAGGAATTGCCTCTTTCACTCTTGTGCCTCAGTGTCCCCTTTTGCAAAATGGAAGGGGTGGTTCTGGACCACATGGGGAATGTGTTCCTAATTTGCATGTCCCAGTTTGTATGATGAAAATAAAGCCATGTTTATACTGTCAGATTAAAAAGTCCTAATGCCATAAATTTTATGTTATAGAACAGATGGACATAATATTTACATTAAAAATTGATTCTTCACTTGGCCAGAGGATCAATGCAGGTATCTTTGGAGAAGGAAGCTTGCCTCTGTTATGGACTGAAGTGTGCCCTCCCAAATTGCTTATGTCAAAAGAAGCTTTCATTATGACTGCATTTGGAGCTAGGGTTTTTTAAGAAGTAAAGGTTAATGAGAATATAAGGGTGGGGTTCTACTCTGATCAGATTATAGGGATTTGTCTTTCCCTGCACACACAAAGAGGAAATGCAACATGAAGACCCAAGAGAAGGTGGCTGTCTGCTGACCAAGGGGAGAGGTTTCACTAGATACCTTGATCTTGAACTTCTAGTTTCCTTTACTGTGAGGAAATAACTATTGTTTAAGCTACCCCATCTAGCAGCCCAAGCTGCCTTAGTCCGTTTGAGCTATTATAACAAAACAGCATAACTTGTGTGCCTGAGAACAACAGAAATTTATTTCTCAAAGTTATGGAGGTTAGAAGACTAAAATCAAGGCAATGGCATGGTCAGGTGAGGGGCTTCTTCCTGATTTATAGCTGGTAACTTCTTGGTGTGTTTTCACGCGGTGGGAGGGATTAGGGAGCTCTGTGGGGTCTCTCTTATAAGGGCACTAATCACATTAGTGACTGGGTGACTTAATCACCTCCCAAAGGCCCTACCTCCTAATATCATCATCTTTGGGGGTTAGGATTTCAACATATGAATTTTGGGAGATATAAACATTCAGACCACAGCATATACCCTCCTTGTTCTGAGGGAATGTGAATATGCTTTGACTTAATTATAAACATAAAAAGTGTGTGTGTGTGTGTGTGTGTGTGTGTGTGTGAATGTGTACACTCTGTTACTTTAGACAAACACTCAGAAACACTATCAGACAATGAGTGATAGACTCCTTGTTGAGAGTGAGAGGGCCCCTTCTCTGTGTTGTAAGGGTCTCATCACAGAGAAGCTCCCTTCTGGGACCCTGATGGTATCTGTGACCTGGAATTCATGTAATCTGCTTCTTGGGCCTCTCTGCCCTGTTTTCCCACCCCTCAAAGTGGACAGGCAATGAACTGGTCCAGCTTTCTTCCTGTCTCCTAGCAACCATCCTTGGCAGGTGGAAAGTGAATGGTAAGGTCTGGAGATTGGGCTGGGTCAGTAGGGCAGGCAGGATGGCAGGGCCTTGGGTACTGCTCCTGGAAGCCCACATCCTTAGAGCTAGTCAGATGCTTTCTCCTTGGTGTAGTTGTGGGGTGGGGGTGGCATTCATGATTTAACTGCGTAATTTCTGTTGACAGTATGGATGGGAATGTTTCATCAAGGAGTTACACAAATCTGTCTGACTTGTTCCAAAACCCAAAGGTGATCGCCCACAAAAATTAATGTGCATGTGTGCTTGGGCACTAAGTGTTTGCCTCCACATGTAATGAAGGAGACCTCCCATTCTCCTTCTGAGTAAGAAAGAGTTATTTTCCTATCAAAATGACGTAGTTCAAGCAAGAAGTGTCCCCTCCTTCTGCCATTCATGCCAGTAAGAATCCCCTGGGGTTCTGGCCTGTCTCTGATGCCCTGAGCTTCTTACTTTGGCCATTTCTAGAGAGAGTAGATGCACAGACAAACACATTCTGTCTTTCCCTGCCTTTGATATTCATCTTAGCTAGAGGTCACCTGGAGGGGAAATAGTGTCATGAAAGTCCGCTTGCATCTAGGAATCAGAGAGCAGATGGGACATAGGGGCTCTCTGCTTGTCTGCTTCACATAAGTGATAAGATGAGCCTATTCTCACTTTCTTTGCCTTTTCTCTTTGCCTCCCTTTTATTTCCTTCCCTTCCCTCTCCTTCTCCTTCCTCTTCTTTTCTTTTTTTGAAGAAGGATTTAAGGAGGGAGATTTGTGATCACGTATAAGTTTATGACTATTAGCAGCTACATATGGGAGCAACAGTCTTGTTGAATATAAAGGAACAGTGTTGGGAATCAGTAGGTCAAGGTTTCTATTTCTGGCTTTGCTGCTAGGTTGCTGTGTGATCCTGGGTAGCTGGGCCTCTGCTGGCTCACTTCTAAAGCACAGGGGTTAGACTACATCATGTTCAGAGCCCCTTGTAGCTCTGACATTCCAGGACTGCCCCTGTTTGTCCCACTCATATCTCAAGATTGGGACACAACAGTGTAAATGGGGACAGTGTGAGGGGTCAGGCTGGCTGTGTTGATTAGTCTTTCCCCAATGGCTCCTGGAAAACACTGGGCAGGAGATCCCCAGGTATAGGACTTACTCTTCTTCTGGTTCTTTCATCCCTGTAGTTTCCCCCAAGTGAACTATCTTTATTATTACTATTAGTGTTGAATTCTTAAAGTACACATACATGTTGTAATAAGAAATCCAATTAGAAACATATTCCCAGTGACATTTCCCTATAACCAGATTCACCCATGGTGTATATGTTTCCAGAATTTTCCAAAACACACATATAAATATGAAATGCATGTGTTTTGATTAGTGGAATTTTAATTCTTGCTTTGATTTTCTGATCCATGGGCTGCTGACATGCTGACTACCAGGAATGTCATGGCACAAGAAGAGAACAAAGCAGTCTTTTCTGTGGGAAGGCAGAGAGAGGAGCTGTCCCCAGGAGACTGTTCCTGTCTTTTGGCACCAGGAATCTCCATGCTCTCTCCTAGTGCAGGTTGTATGTAAGGAACTTGTATGTCGAAGGAACTTGAGACTTTGTGATGGTTAATTTTATGTGTTAACTTGACTAAGTTATGGGATTCTCAAATAACTGGTTAAACATTATTTCTGAGCGTGTCTGTGATGGTGTCTCTGAAAGATATTAGCCTTTGCTAATACTTAGTCAATAGACTGAGTAAAGAAATTTGCCTGCACCAATATGGGTGGGCCTCACCTAATCTGTTGAGGGCCAGAATAGAATTAGATGGCAGCCTGTGGGACTTTTTGGCCTCCATAATCATGTGAGCCAATTCCTATAATAAGTCTCCTCTAACATCTATCTACATATGTCCTATTGGTTCTGTTCTCTGGAGAACACTAAAAATCCTGTTTATATATTCTCACAAAAGCATGGTTAAACCTTCACAAAGCAAGACTTTCTCTATTTATTTTTTTCAACGTTTTTTTTATTTTTTTTTTTTATTTTTTATTTTTGGGACAGAGAGAGACAGAGCATGAACAGGGGAGGGGCAGAGAGAGAGGGAGACACAGAATCGGAAACAGGCTCCAGGCTCTGAGCCATCAGCCCAGAGCCTGACACGGGGCTCGAACTCACGGACCGCGAGATCGTGACCTGGCTGAAGTCGGACGCTTAACCGACTGCGCCACCCAGGCGCCCCTCTCTATTTATTTTAAGAAACTTTAACATTATAGGGTACCTCAGTGGTTCAGTCAGTTTAGCGTCCAACTCTTGATTTCAGCTCAGTCATGATCTCATGGTTTGTGAGTTTGGGCTCCACGCTGGGTTCTGTTCTGACAGTGCACAGTCTGCTTCAGCTCCTTTCTCTCTCTCAAGAATAAATAAACACTTAAAATGATTAACAAAAAAGAAACGTAAACATTATAAACCATATGCCTTTTAGTGTGAGGAAATTATAAAACAAAAGAAGTGCGTAACAAATATACTTAGTGTTCTTAACAAAGAATACTTAAACTTTTCACACACATATACTTGAATAGCCTTTTCAGTCAGCTTGATGCTTGTCATTTGGACATAGCTTGAGGTGATAGGTCATTTATTATACCTCTTGGGACTAGACATTGAAACCATATTCATTAATCCAGACTCTTAGAATATGGAGATGAATATAATCTGGGTTCTTGCTCTGGAAGTTCTCATAGAATACTGGAAGAATGGTCCCCCTTAATAACTGTAGTATAGTATGAGGCCTGCTAAATTTAGAAATATAATAAGCATAATGAGAACAGAGAGGAAGAAGTTATTAGTTGAGTAGATCTGAATCTGGTCAATTTTGAGGCCATTGAGGTAATTTAAAACATCTTCCTGCTCAGACGTTAATCCCAGATACAAGCTATTTCCTTCCATTGTGAGAGCTTCAAGGATGTTCCTATATGAATTTGCAGAACAGGGGGCTCCAACTTTTACTTTCAGCTGTTTGAGGCAGAGATATGGGTGGTGACATTTTATTTTCTGTCCGTAGAAGCCCTGCTTTTCTTGCCCTCCCTCTCCTAAGTCTGAAGTCTTCTACATGCTTGGGTGAGAGCATGCATGTCTCACACTCTAGTTCAGCAACACTGGCTTCACTTATGTTGCATGTGGATCTGCAAGCCTTGTGGTTCCACCAAGCTGGGATAAACACCGGTTATACACAGACTGTTTCACTGTAAGCCCCTGGAAGTCTTTCTGTGACCAGCCAAGAAATCTGTGTCTACTCTCAGTCTGGAAGAGAGGTATGGGGTAGGTGAGGGAATTCTCATACCATATAAGAAAGTGCATTTGACACTTAAACACAGGGAAGTGATATGTGCTAACTTAGGTTGAATTAACTGGAAACAGACCTTGAGACAAAGAAAGGCATCTAGAGGGATTTTAGGAGATACACCATAAGAAAAGCAGGACAACTAGATTAGGCAGTGGGAAAACTGATCAGCAATACTGTTAGGACTGAGGTTTTAGCTGATCCCAGAGAGAGCTCTGGAGCTGAGCCAGAACTTCAGAGTTGTCCCCAAATGAGGCAAGGGTACAGTGGCAGTGCCCTCACCAGTCCCTGGCTATGGGCTGCTTCTTGGGAGCAGGAGTGACCTTGGATGAGCCAATTCCTTGCAACCAAGGGTGATTCCCAGGCAGGGATGCAGCTACGGCAGCAGAGGATGGATGTTAGGAGAAAAGGTGACCCGAAGAAACAGCAGCAGTGTCCACTACAGTCCAACTTTTGGGTCACTCAGATCTACTTATTTATATCTTATCCAGAAAGAGGTCCTTCAATATTCTGATTGCTCTCATTTTCTAGAAATTTACAGGCAGAGGATTTGTGGGACAAACCATACCTCCTACTGCTACAGTTGATCTTGAAGTCATAACTGATACTCACCATCTCCATACTCTGTCACCATTCTAAATTCTCCTCACCTTGGCTGACACTATTCTAAGTCTGGTGGGGTGAGCCAGATCCTTATTCCTGAGGGGTGAGCCACTGGTTACTATGCTTTTATTAGGACATGGCTACTATATCTGTCAATTTAAGGTTGAAATGGGGGACATGAGTACTAAGAAATACCTCAGGGGATCAACTTAGTGCCAAAGATACTCTTTTTGTCCCCATTGTCTAGCAGCAACCCCATCTTCTATTGTAGGATTTCTTTCCATGCCTGTTGGTCTTTTAGCATGAGGTACCCAAAGTCACTGCTAGCAGTGGTAACTTAAAGTTTAATGAACTCTTATTGAGAACCCACATCAAAGCACTCTGCCTCTGAGAGAACCAGGATGTCTAGACCTACAGAGCCTAAGGTTGTAAGATTGAGAGTATAGATTCCCCAAGTGGGATATGGGTTGATGGTGGGCCCATTCCTACTTTCCACACTTTAGTTTACTGACTCATGTATTCTACCTATAGGAGACATAGGAGTACCATACAATGGTCATTAATTTAGGATCCATACTGTGTGCAATGGTACCATCTTCAAGTTGACATCTCAGTTGTTTCTTTAAGAGGTCATTCCACCACTCTATGAAGCTTGTGACTCTTGAGGGTGGTAGAACCAGGGGATCCCATGGTCAAATATCCATGGCCACTGCAGCACTATTTTTGTTTTTATGTGGGGTGTGTGTGTGTGTGTCTTTTGTTTGCTTTTGTTTTTGTTTTTATCATACAGTGGGCCTCTTGTCCTAAGGCAATGTTAGTTAGGCTTTTAAGTCAGCTCCTGAAATCTTTAAGTCCTTACATAGTTGTGGTGGCAAGACTTTGCATATAAAAGGCAAACCCATGGGGTGCCTGGGTGGCTCAGTCAGTGGGCCTCCATCTTCAGTTTGGTCAGTTGGCTCTGTGCTGACAGCTCAGAGCCTGGAGCCTGCTTTGGATTCTGTCTCCCTCTCTTTCTGCCCCTCTCCTACTTATGCTCTTTCTCTCTCTCTCTTTCTCTCAAAAATAAACATTTTTAAAAAAGAAAAAGAAAAAGAAGAAAGAAAAGACAAGCCCATACTGGATTATGTGTTGATATTAATTAGATAGAATCATTGCTCCTTTTAGGGTGAAAGGCAACAAGGTAGTCAACTTGCTATCATGTGCCTAATTCATCTTCTTAAGAAATGGTGCCAAATATGAGGCTTAGCTTTAATTTCTTTCACTGGTAGGTAGGATATTCAGTTGCAGCAGTACCTAGATCATCTTTGGTGAATGGAAGCACATCCTGATGGATCCCGTGAATAGCTTCTATCCCTTCTACCATTACTCCACTCATGCCCATCATAATCAGCACTAGAGTGTCCCATAACAAATACCAGTGGATGTCAAATGATCAAGTCATTCTGTCCACTTGACTGTTTAGTGTCTCTTCCATTGTGGGTACCCTCTGGTAGCTATAGTATGCCATAGTAAAATCTTCATACTTTATATTCATTCCTATTTGCTCATCTAAATGAGCTTCCTGAGTCCTTGTTCCCAATCTTTCAATCTTTCTCCTTTCAGAACTCTGGTCCAACTGGCCAGTCTAATAAAAGATGCCCTAAGTCTATGAATATTTTACTTTGGGCCATTTATTTCTCCAAAAGAAAAAAAAAAGGGGGGGGAAGGCCAGATGCACTGCCCAAAGCCCAGAGAATTGTAATGATTTCTCCTCATTGCGCTCTCTCTCTCTCTCTCTCTGTCTTAAAGATTATTTATTAGAGAGAAAGACAGAGAGAGAGAGAGGGCAATCTCTTAAAGATTATTTATTAGAGAGAGAGAGTGAGTGAGCAAGTATGGGAGGGGCAGAGAGAGAGGGAGAGAGAGAATCCCAAACGGGCTCCATGCTGATAGCATGGGGCTCAATCCCATGACCTTGGGATCATGACATGAGCCAAAATCAAGAGTTGGACACTTAACCAACTGAGACATCCAGGTGCCCCTCATTGCTCTCTTTTAACGACACTCCTGATGAGGCTATAGTGTAATAGCTGTCCATTTTCAGCTTACATTGACATACCAAGATAATCTGTCTATACATTAAGCTTTTTCTCCTCAATTAATGGGTGTAAGGGAACCCCCACCCCAACCCTTGGACATGCTAGCCCCAGCAATAGGTGTGAGCTATGGGAGGGAAGCACCAGTGCAATAATGGTAGGTGACATGGAGATTGCGATTACCTTCTTACATAGTTTACTAGCAGATTGTGCTCATGCCCAATCCCAGAAGTACCTCTCCCAGCTTACAAAGAGTTGATGTTGGCTTGGCCTGATTTTATGATTTGGTAGATATGACAGAGCCTGGCTCATGATGGGTCATGGTGCCCATACTCACATAGTCCATATTTATTATGGCCTCATGGCAAGCTAGGTCCTGCCTTTTAAATGGTATCTCTGTTTCAAATGGCATAGTCTTGCTCTAAAATCTTAAGGGTCACATTGTGATTCTTATTGGAGCTTGCCATAGGCTTTACTTGATGTTTCTTTTCCAAACACAGAAATGTATAATATCACAAGGTCTGCAGGTTGTACGGTCAAGTGACAAGACTACTTGTTCCACAGACTAGACAGGATAAAGAGCCTTCTCTAGGCCCCATTTAAAGCTGGCAGCCTTTCATGTGACCTGGTAAGTAGGTCAGAGCAGTTTTCCAAGTGTAGAATATGCTGCCTCCAGAATCTAAAGAAATCAAAAAGCATTGTGCTCCTTTCTTAGTAGTGGGAGGTGTAAAATGCAATAGTTATGTATTGATTTGGGGGAATGTCCTTCTATGCCCCAGACCATTGGACACTAAAAACTTCACTGCTATGGCAAGACCCTGAAATTTGTAGAGTTCATCTATACCCTCTGAGGTATATGTGCTTTACCAAGAACCCCAACATATCTGCCCCTTATTACTTACTTGGTCTAATTAGTATGATGCCACAAAGACTAATTTAGTAGTCTCTGGAATATACAGATGTTTCAGTTCTTTTTGGTAGAGGGAAGGTGAATTAACAATGCCCTCAGACAAGACCATAAATATATACTGTGGTTTGTAAATGCATGCTGCTTTTGATCCTCCTTGAAAAAGAGAGGGGAAAGAATGAATTTGTCAGAGTAATATCTGCATATCATATCCTGGAGGCTGTGTTAATATGCTCTAACGAGGTACCACATCTGGCATGGTAGCTATAATTGAGGCTGCTTTTTTGGTTACTGGCAGTAGTCTATTATCATCCACCATGATCTATCTGGTTTTTGAGATCCTAGCATCTCCATTGCTATCAGGGAGCCCAGTTCTATAATAACATCTCCTATTGTCAACTCTCACTTGAAAGAGGACAGACACCATTGAGCATCTTAATGATCATTGTGTCACTTTCCCAACATATTCCTTATCACTTTGGTACATGAAGTATCCTCTTAGCTTGCCATGGAACATAGTCAGCTGGTAGTTTTTTGCCTATGTCCATCCTATCATCCCTACTTTTCTGACACTTTGGACCCATCTTCCATCATCTGACAGGGAAGTTTTGGTATATTTATTTAGTGTGGGCCATTGTTTTTTTCCAAGCTTTCCAGAGTCAATCCGGCAGTTTATTAGTATCTTCTCCTAAGATTCTTTCCAGAGTGTTAAACTCTGTATTATGAGGCAATATTAATATAATTGCAAGCCGAGACATTACCTTTTATCCAACTTTGTTCCTCCCTTGACTCATCACCCTTAGGAGCTAGTCCAATCCACTCCCAACTCCTGTATTTATTAGCTCTTCTCTTCCCTTAGCTGACCTTGTTGGCTGTGTCATGATTTGATCATGATTTTGACCATGATTCCTATTGGCCTTATTAACAGAAAGGCAGATTGGAGCAGGGATCCTGAGGGCAGCCAGTAAAGTCTTGTGAGATACATGACTCATTTGAGGCCTCTGATATTCATATGGGTTGGGGGAGTGCTCACTATCTTCTATCATGGGGAATAGGCCTCCTCTTCAGATTCAGGTTTGGGAGAGGTGAGGAGTTCAAAATTCTCAACTATATTAATCTGGGACATTGTATGTCTCAAAGTCCTACTCCTTTTCTGTTATGGCCTTGACCCTGGTGTTAGAGACCTACAAGGTAAGAATGCTACCTCCACTGAAGCTCTGCTGCTCTTACATGATTAAGTCCTGAACCTAGTCCTCCATGCTGATGGCCTTTTGCCTCAGCAGTTTAAAATGTTCTTTAATGCTGCCAAGGAAATCCTGTTTTCATATTTTGCCTTGAATTGTCAACAAATGACCATGAATCTGATTCATCTGTCTTCAGTGAGTGAATCAGTGATACAGCACATCCACCAATTCCATGGTTGTTGTAGTTAATATTTCCCTATGTGCCTCTCCATTGCCAGAGACATTACTCCCACCACTGCATCACCTTCCACTGATGTCCTAACACATTTAACTTTGGTAAGCATTTTGCAATTGCACTGTGACAGCACATCAGAGACTCTCCATATTATACCAACCACCAGCTATAGTGTCCACATCTCCAGCTGGCCAGAGGGTAATCACCTCCAAACTCCCATTTTATAGTCCAGTTTCCAGGGTCACTCCTGGTACTACTTGGCTTAGATTGAGTTCCCTGGAAACAGACTATGAGATAGAAAATTTAATCCAGGGTTTATTGAAAAATGCTCTTGGGAGAAACACCTGTACAAAAAACAAAAACAAAAACAAAAACAAAAACATGAGGAAGAAAATATTTTTTTTAAATATGAAATTTATTGTCAAATTGGTTTCCATACAACACCCAGTGCTCATTCCAACAGGTGCCCTCCTCAATACCCATCACCCACCCTTCCCTCCCTCCCACCCCCACATCAACTGTCAGTTTATTCTCAGTTTTTAAGAGTCTCTTATGTTTTGGTTCCCTCCCTCTCTAACCTCTTTTTTTTCCTTCCTCTCCCCCATGGTCTTCTGTTAAGTTTCTCAGGATCCACACAAGTGTGAAAACATATGGCATCTGTCTTTCTCTGCATGACTTATTTCACTTAGCATCACACTCTCCAGTTCCATCCACATTGCTACAAAAGGCCATATTTCATTCTTTCTCATTGCCATGTAGTATTCCATTGTGTATATAAACCACAATTTCTTTATCCATTCATCAGTTGATGGACATTTAGGCTCTTTCCATAATTTGGCTATTGTTGAAAGTGCTGCTATAAACATTGGGGTACAAGTGCTCCTATGCATCAGCACTCCTGTATCCCTTGGGTCAATTCCTAGCAGTGTTATTGCTGGGTCATAGGGTAGATCTATTTCTAATTTTCTGAGGAACCTCCACACTGTTTTCCAGAGCGGCTGCACCAGTTTGCATTTCCACCAACAATGCAAGAGGGTTGCCATTTCTCCACATCCTTGCCGGCATCTATAGTCTCCTGAGTTTTTCATTTTAGCCACTCTGACTGGCGTGATGTGGTATCTGAGTGTGGTTTTGATTTGTATTTCCCTGATGAGGAGTGACGTTGAGCACTTTTCATGTGCCTGTTGGCCATTTGGATGTCTTCTTTAGAGAAGTGTCTATTCATGTTTTCTGCCCATTTCTTCACTGGATTATTTGTTTTTCAGGTGTGGAGTTTGTTGAGCTCTTTATAGATTTTGGATATTAGCCCTTTGTCCGATATGTGATTTGCAAATATCTCTTCCCATTCCATTGGTTGCCTTTTAGTTTTGTTGGTTGTTTCCTTGGAAGTGCAGAAGCTTTTTACCTTCATGAGGTCCCAATAGTTCATTTCTGCTTTGAATTTCCTTGCCTTGTATCAAGTAAGAAATCGCTGCGGCTGAGGTCAGAGCGGTTTTTCCCTGCTTTCTCCTCTAGGATTTTGATGGTTTCCTGTCTCACATTCAGGTCCTTTATACATTTTGAATTTATTTTTGTGAATGGTGTAAGAAAGTGGTCTAGTTTTATCCTTCCGCATGTTGCTGTCCAGTTCTCCCAGCACCATTTGTTAAAGAGACTGTCTTTTTTCCATTGGATATTCTTTCCTGCTTTGTCAAAGATTAGTTGGCCATACTTTTGTGGGTCTAATTCTGGGGTTTCTATTCTATTCCATTGGTCTATGTGTCTGTTTTTGTGCCAATACCATGCTGTCTTGATGATTACAGCTTTGTAGTAAAAGCTAAAGTCTGGGATTGTGATGCCTCCTGTTTTGGTCTTTTTCTTTGAAATTACTTTGGCTATTCAGGGTCTTTTGTGGTTCCATACAAATTTTAGGATTGCTTGTTCTAGCTTCAAGAAGAATGCTGGTGCAATTTTGATTGGGATTGCATTGAATGTGTAGATAGCTTTGGGTAGTATTGCCATTTTAACAATATTTATTCTTCCAATCCATGAGCACAGAATGTTTTTCCATTTCTTTATATCTTCTTCAATTTCCTTCATAAGCTTTCTATAGTTTTCAGCATACAGATCTTTTACATCTTTGGTTAGGTTTATCCCTAGGTATTTTATGCTTCCTGGTGCAATTGTGAATGGGATCAGTTTCTTTGTCTTTCTCTTGCTCATTATTAATGTATAAGAATGCAACTGATTTCTGTACATTGATTTTGTATCCTGCAACTTTGCTGAATTCATGTATCCGTTCTAGCAGACTTTTGGTAGAGTCTGTAGAGTTTTTCATGTATAATATCATGTCATCTGCAAAAAGTGAAAGCTTGACATCATCATTGCCAATTTTGATGGAGGAAGGCAAGGTTAATAAAGAAGAGGAAGAAAGAGGAGGAAGAGCAATTGACCTCAATTGCAGCTTCAGGTGAGAATTCAGCCAATTGCATGGGGAGGGTTGAGCTAGGGTGGCCTTTCAGTATTTTCCAGTTGAGGCAAAGGTGCTGAGCTTGGGAGTCTCATACCAGCCCATCATTGGCTACAGCTTGTCTCTTGTGGGGGGAATTTTAACCTTGGGAAGGCAATTTGTTGTGGCTGAAATTCCCAGTGAAAGATGCAGTTGTAAATTGTCAGTAGCCAGTGTCTTAGCAGGTGGACAGTGATCCAATTAGCCCTGATGAAGGGATCTGAGAACACCTGTCTACTGGAGGTACTCTGTGCTCATGCTTCCCACTGAGTAACCAGGAAGAAAACAAAAAAAAAAAAAAAAGAAAAAAGAAAAAAGAAAAAAATGGATTTAGGAAAAATAGAAGAGCAAAGATAGTATACTGGTAGTGGCAATGTCAATTTTATACCTACCTAGCATTAGAATCAGACATGATTCGGTTTGATTTTGGACAAGTTCAGCTTTTTCTGGGCCTAAATTTCTTGAACTATAGAATGGGATTACTAATGTGTAAAGACCTTGAAATTGTGCCTAGCATAGTTAGCAAAAATGCTGTTACTATTGTTATTTGTATTGTTTCTATTTTTTTAAATTATTTATTTTGAGAGAGAAAGAGAGAACGTGGGGAAGGGGCAGAAAGAGAGAATCCTAAGCAGGCTCTGTGCTGTTAGTGCAAAGCCCAACCCAGGGCTTGAACTCATGAACCATGAGATCAGGACCTGAGCCAAAATCGAGTCAGATGCTTAACCTACTGAGTTGCACAGGCATCCCAGTTCTTTTTCTTTCCTTATTGTTCATTTATTCATTTTGAGAGAGAGGGAGTGGGAATGGGGGAAAGAGAGGAAAGGGGAGAGAGAGAGTCCCAAGCGGGCTCCGCACTCAGCATGGATCCCGACAGGGACTCTATCTCACTACCATGAGATCATGGCCTGAGCTGAAATCAAGAGTCAGACACCCAATCAACTAAGCCACCCAAGCACCATGGCATTCTTTCTATTTTTATTTTTGAGCAATTTAAACTTATTTTCAAGCTCTATTTCCTTTTCCATCACTTCCTAACCTGGTCCTTTACTGTTTTTCTCCTAAAATTAAACTTCCACTTCTATCTTGCTAATTTCCTTTGTTCCTGCACTGTGCTTACACCACCTTCTTTCCTAGACTGCCCTCATTGACCTCCTATAAGACTGCCTAATCCACTTTTCACTTTGAAGGAGTGAAAAGAGCATCTGCTTTAATTCAAGAAGTATAGGTTTAATTCTCAGATCCTCTACTTAAGCTATCTGACCTTGGGTAAGCCACTGATCATATCTGAGGATTGATTTCCTCACCTGTAAATTAGGGATAGCAGCACTTCTCCACTAGCTCATTAGGAGGATTAAATGTGAAAACTAGGTTAAGCTCCCAGCACAGTGTCAGGCACACTTTAGTTGTTCAATAAACAGTTATGATTGGATCTAGTAATAAACCTATTAATACCTAACCATAGAGTCATTCAAAAAACAATTATTCAAAGCCCACAATGTACCTGCTGGGTACAGGGAGATCCAGGAGCTACCAGCCCCTCCCTCAAGGATGATAGGAGTTTCCCAGCTTTCCCCAACTTCATTTGTGCACATTTCCCCTCTCCACCCCTCTCTCCTTGAAACATGCACAGCACAGACCCATTCAGCATCTCAACACAAATCTCTTTGTCATTGTTCTTTACATTTTCTCACATGTCAGTTATGTCTCTCAAAACTGTGAACTGCCTGAGGTGAGAAACTCCTGTATTCCTTGTATCCAAACACACCACCTAACATAGAAATGGGTACATGCCCAGTATTCTCTAAGTATTCGCTAGATAAATTAACAAATGAGTATTTAGGATTCTTGATAAGAATCATAACAGAGAAGTTTCCACTTTGCAGGTAGAGACCTGCTAGTTATGGCATCAATTTTGTACGCTGGGACATAAAAATGCACCTAGCATGCTAGAGTAGTGTTTGGTGAAATTTTTGTTTCACTTTTGAATATGTCACAGGCTGGTTTGTGGTATAAAAATGTATTTCTCGGGGCGCCTGGGTGGCGCAGTCGGTTAAGCGTCCAACTTCAGCCAGGTCACGATCTCGCGGTCCGTGAGTTCGAGCCCCGCGTCCGGCTCTGGGCTGATGGCTCAGAGCCTGGAGCCTGTTTCCGATTCTGTGTCTCCCTCTCTCTGCCCCTCCCCTGTTCATGCTCTGTCTCTCTCTGTCCCAAAAATAAATAAACGTTGAAAAAAAAATTAAAAAATAAATAAATAAAAATGTATTTCTTACTGTGGACCATAGTAAAAAAAAAAAAAAAAAAAAGTGAAAGAAATACTGCCAGACTGTATGCCACAAGGTTCCTAGCAGCTATGCTGAGCTCCTCGTGGACAGAAGTAAAGAAGACCCTGGGAACAAAGATCATCAAGTAGGAGAAGCAGTAACTGGGTTCAGAAAGGCTTTCCTAGGGATGGTGGGGATTAGAGAAGATATAGAGTCAAGGGAAGGAATACTCAGGGCCTAAACACAATCCCTCAAACTGCTTATTGTCTGGACAACAAACAGGCACAGCAGGCATACCTTCAAACCTCCAATGTCTTCCCTCAGAAAGACATAAAGTACTTAATACCCTGAAATTGCTCAAGATTTTCCTCTTGTAATCCCTGTTTTCTCCAGAGTTTTAGATCATAATAGAAACTCTATTGCCTACATTCTCTCCACTTATTAATTTGAAAAGTTAGATCAGAATTATTAAACTTTGGAGATTTAGTGATAATTTCTTAGTGCAAAATTTGTACACAAAACTTGACATTATGAGGGCACCATAGAACAACATCTCATGAAATTGAAATTACACTGGAATTCTAAGACAGCTGACTTCCCCCTCTATAGGAGCTTTGGGATTGCATTCAAAGTGTCTTTGACCTAGGCACATCTGGGGATTGGAAACATCTTGCCTGTGGTAATGTTCAGCCTCCTTCCCTTGAATGTTACCTTCCTGAGTCTGTAGTGGTGCAGCTTGAACTCTGGTGCTCTGTTCTGCACAAATGCTTCCCACCTTTCTTCCTAGAGCCTGGGCCTAAGGCCTGTCTGTCTGCTATTTGTACTTTGAAAAGTGCTTTAATTGGGAAAGTAAAATACAATATCAAATGCCTTTTTTGTGCCTTGTGAAAGTCCTCTAAAGCTTAACTTAACTCAAAGAGCTTAAATCAATAGCACCGGCCCATTTTCTAATCACAGGGAATTTAATAATGATCAGGAAAGCTATTGTCAGCCTGATCAGTAGGACTGTTAGGACTTTAACTCTTGGAAAACAGCTTCATGTCAAAATTACTTACTGTTATCATATTAAATGTCACTCAGAAGGGTATTAAAATCTTTTAGAAAGAAAGCGTTATAGGGGCTCTATCAAAATTACTTTATATGCTGATGAGTTGTCTTCTGGGGGAGAAAGCTAAGGCAAGCCTGGAGGTGGGAAGGAATTTTTACCAGAATACACCAAAATCAGGAAGGGAGGGTCTTGGTGTCTGCATCTCTAATTCTGGAAGTCCCTTAAGACACTTCAGTCTAGGGGCTAGAAAGTTTACTTTTATCCCCTAAAGCCTGGAAAACCCCATGGGTCCATCAGGGGAAAAGCTGCTCACTCCAGGTCACTCCAGGACTCCTAGCAAAGTGTAGGACTAGTTGGCTCTAGCAACTTCACCCCATTAATTTTCAGAAGTCCCATGATGATGGTATTTTCCTCATGTTCATTCCCAGCCACATGCACTTTGGAGGTGCTGCTGAGGATTCAAATCCCAATTCCCATGCAACAACAGTTGAGTCATTGTGAATTGAACATAATGCTGTTGATTTAGGGATTAAATTTTCAGAGAGAGAACCATTTAACTGGGGAAAATGGCTGGCCTTTAATGAAACCCTGAAGGAAATGGAAAGGGGTGTGGACAACAGGGAATAAACAAAACAAAATAGGACCTAATTGAAAAGCTGGAAAAGGAGGAGGAGCAAGACAGTGAGTGTTTTTCCTGTCAGCACAGGCTTGCTACCTGCCTCTCTGCATGCAGGGGCTCTTTCAGCAACTAAAAACACTTGTATAGACAGGGGCATAATGAGTACATCTGGGCTTGGTGGAGCCTGTATCTACAGTTGTGTCCTGACATCAGACATTATCCCCCCCATCCCAGGGCTGCTGGCCTCCTGGAGCCCCGGGTCTCTCTTAAACCACTGCCACTAAGTCCAGCACACTTCTAGATGTGAAGCCTGCATCTTGAGTCAGCAGATCTTGGGTGGGGGTGGCACAGCATGCCCACTTGGTACAAATAGAGCCCCCATTTCCCCTTCAATTATTTTAGGAGGTAAGACTTTTAGCATCACACTTCACAGGTTTTAACCACTTTGACTCTTTCAGAAGGTTTTAGCCTCCCAATAAATGTATATTACATGTAGAGCAGAGGCCAAAACACTGGTTTTTTAAATGTTTTTATTTTTATTTTGGGGAAAGAAAGAGATAAAAGGGGGGGAGGTGCAGCAAGAGGGGGAGGAGAATCCAAAGCAGGCTCTGCATTGACATCAGTAAGCCTGGTGTAGGGCTCAAACTCAGGAACTGTGAGATCATGACCTGAGCTGAAGTCAGACACTCAACTGACTAGACCACCCAGGCACTCCCAAAGCACTGATTTTATATATTCAAAAACTTACACTCAAAGAGTGTAATTGAGCACAGCTGGCAAGTGGCAGCCTGTAGCTGGGACACTGGCCTGGGGTCTCCTCAAAGCCTGTGTACGTATCTGTCTCCAAGTACAAAATGAAGACTCGTCCAAGCCTTGTCATCTACAAACTGAGTGACCAAGGGAAATGTCACAATCTCTCTAGTCCTCCCTTTTTTATTCTGTAAAATAAGGATAATAATGTCTAATTTGAAGCTTAAATGTATGTGATGTTTCTAGCATAAGATCTGTCACTTTAGGTACTCAATGAAAGTTTTACTAAAATGCTTCCTGAAAAAGTGCAAGAAAAAATGGCTCTTGAAAGACAATTGGAAAAAAAAAAAAAGACAATTGGGAGCACAAAGAAACCAGGAAATATGACCCAAATTCTAATGCTTGGTCTACTACAGATGGCTGCTTGGGAGCATTAGGATATGTCATGGTCATGGGCATGACAATGATATCTGGGTGGAGAGGGCCACTGATAGAGTTACAACACTTATTATATATAGAAAAAGGCCAAATTTAAACATTAAAAAACAAAATTCAACTAAGTAAATTTTAAAAATCTTATTGGCTTTCTTCACTGATTCTTGAATTGGGTAGCAACCATCGAACAGATAAGAGCAGAGCTCTGAGCCTTTCCACACTATCCAGGGAGGGATCCATACGGCATTATTCCTTGTTCCCATTGTAGCCTAAAATGAAACTTTCAAATGCCAAAGTTTTTATTCTATTCTGCAAATAAAAAAGGAGGATGTCCTCAAATTCCTTGCAGCAGAAACCCATTTAGGTGGCACCAATCTTGACTTTCAAATGGAATAGTACATCTACGAAAGGAAAAGTGATGGAATCTACATCATAAATCTGAAGAGAATCTGGGAAGCTAAAGATCCAACATGGCAGAGAAGTAGGGGGACCTGAATTTCCCTCGTCCCTGAAACATAGCAGTGTTGAGGCCAAAGGACTTTGAATTCCAAGAGTCTGGGCTGCAGAGTGACAGAGACATCTCCGGGGGCCCACGGGGACAAACTGGCAAGCCATAGGTGGGTGATTGCAAACTGGGAGAGATAAAATGGGCATCATAGGCACGAAGAGGAGGGATCCCTTTTTGTGGAGGGAAAAGAGGAGAGAAAGAGAGGCTGTGGAGGTGTAGGACTGTATTTGGACAAGGGAAAAAACAGGGGCTGGGGACGGAGAAAGAGCCAATCTCCAACTGCATGGCTATCTCTTGCTGGGGCCGGCTGCCTTGTTCCCACACCTGGGGAAAAGGGGAGCCAGCTCCAGGCTCAGTAACTAGTTCAGAGGTGGTCTGCAATGGGAGAATGCAACCCTTGCCCTCAAGTGCTGTGGGAACAAGGTACATAACCTTCCAGGGACAAAGACCCTGCCTGCACCAGCCAGCCAGAGGTCATTTATCACTGGGCAGAGCGGCACGTCCCTGGAATCAGGGCTCAGAGAGCGGGACCTTTTAAGACATTGGGGTTTAAATCCAGGACAAGCACCAGGGAGGCACTAGAGTCAGGGTAGTGGCACAAACCACCTCCTTTGCCCCTGCACGGCACTGTGAAGAAGCCGTCAGGTTGGGCAGAGTGGCACTTCCCTGGAATTGGGGCATGCAGAGCAGTACTCTTTAGGACATCTGAGTTTGAATCCCAGATGAGCCCCAGAGAGGTGCAGGAGACTGTGGAACAAAAAACGAAAACAAACAAAACAGCCCACTTAGGCCTGTGCAGCACTGTGAGGACTGCCTTAACAGAGTGGTTTACGACACCCAATCTGAGGAA
>NW_024412412.1:37092934-37171439 GCF_014898765.1 Herpailurus yagouaroundi | reverse complement strand
CATATGACTTCACTCAGTGAGGACTTTAAGACACAGAACAGATGAACATAAGGGAAGGGAAACAAAAATAATATAAAAAACGGAGGGGGACAAAACATAAGACACTCATAATTATGGAGAACAGACTGAGGGTTACTGCAGGCATTGTGGGAGGGAGGATGGGCTAAATGGGTAAGGGGCACTAAGGAATGTACTCCTGAAATCATTGTTGCACTATATGTTAACTAATTTAGATGTAAATTTAAAAAGAAAATTGAAAAGAAAATTAAAAAAAAAAATACTTGCACCAGCATTCTTCTCAAAGCTAGAACAAACAATCCTAAAACTTGTATGGAACCATAAAAGATCCCGAATAGCCAAAGTAATGTTGAAATAGAAAGCCAAAGCAGGAGGCATCACAATCCCAGACTTTAGCCTCTACTACAAAGTTGTAATCGTCAAGACAGTATGGTACTGGCACAAAAACAGACACATAGGCCAATGGAATAGAATAGAGAACCCAGAATTGGACCCACAAATGTATGACCAACTAATCTTTGACAAAGCAGGAAAGAGTATCCAATGGAAAAAAGACAGTGTCTTTAGGAAATAGTGCTGGGAGAACTGGACAGCAATATGGAGAAGAGTGAAACTAGACCACTTTCTTATACCATACACAAAAATAAACTCAAAATGGATGAAAGACCTAAATGTGAGACAGGAAACCATCAAAACCCCAGAGGAGAAAACAGGCAACAGCCTCTTTGACCTCAGCTGCAGCAACTGTGTCTTGCTCGACACATCTCCAAAGGCAAGGGAATTAAAAGCAAAAACGAACTACAGGGACTTCATCAAGGTAAAAAGCTTCTGCACTGCAAAGGGAACAATCAGCAAAACTGAAAGGCAACTGATGGAATGGGAAAAGATTTTTGCAAATGGCATATCAGATAAAGAGTTAGCATCCAAAATCTATAAAGAACTTACCAAACTCAACACCTGAAAAACAAATAATCCAGTGAAGAAATGGGCAGAAGACATGAATAGACACTTTTCCAAAGAAGACAGCCAGATGGCCAACAGACACATGAAAAGATGCTCAACGTCTCTCATCATCAGGGAAATGCAAATCAAAACCACACCGAGATACCACCTGACACCGGTCAGAGTGGCTAAAATTAACAACTGAGGAAACAACAGATGCTGGAATGGATGTGGAGAAAAGGGAACCCTCTTGCACTGTTCTGTTGGTGGGAATGCAAACTGGTGCAGTTGCTTTGGAAAACAGTGTGGAGGTTCCTCAAAAAATTAAAAATAGAACTACCTTAAAACCCAGCAATACCACTACTAGGAATTTATCCAAAGGATACAGGAGTGCTGATTCTCAGGGGCACATGTACCCCAATGTTTATAGCAGTGCTTTCAACAATAGCCAAATTATGGGAAAAGCCTAAATAAATGTCCATCAACTGATGAATGTATAGAGAAGATGTGGCTTATATATACAATGGAATACTACTTGGCAATGAGAAAGAATGAAATCATGCCATTTGCAGCAATGTGGATGGAACTGGAAGGTATTATGCTAAGTGAAATAAGTCATTCAGAGAAAGACAGATGTCATATGTTTTCACTCATATTGTGATCTTGAGAAACTTAACAGAAGAACATGGGGAAGGAAGGGGGAAAAATAGTTACAAACAGAGAGGGAGGGAGGCAAGGAGTCTCTTATGAGAGTCTTAAATACAGAGAATAAATTGAGGGTTGATGGAGGGGTGGCAGAGAGGGGAAAATGGGTGATGGGCATTGAGGAGGGCACTTGTTGGGATGAGGCCTGAGTGTTGTATGTAAGAAATGAACCATGGGAATCTACCCCAGAAGCCAAGAGCACAGTTTACACACTGTTATGTTACCCAATTTGGCAATAAATTATTTTTTTTTAAATATGAAGAGAAGCTGTGTGAAGCTTCTTTTGGCAGCTCATACCAGTTTTGCCACTGAAAACCCAGCTGATGTCAGTATCATATCATCTAGGAATACTGGCCAGACAGCTGTGCTGACGTTTGCTGCTGCTACTGGAACCATACCTCTTGCTGGCCACTCTGGTCCTGGAAACTTCACCGACCAGACACAGTTTAGCCTTCCAGGAGTCAAGACTTCTTGTAGTTACTGATCCTAGGGCTGACCACCAGCCTCTCACAGAGGCATCTTTTTTAACCTATCTACCTTATCTCTGCACTATGTGGACATTGCCATCCCTTGCAACAACAAGGTAATTCAGTGGATCTGATATACTGGAGGCTGGCCAGGGAAATTCTATGAATGCATGGCACCATTTCACAAAAGCCTACATGGGAGGTCATGCCTGAACTCTACTTCTACAGAGTCCTTAAGAGATTGAAAAGGAAGAGCAGGCTGTTATGCCCAGAATTCGTGATCCCCAAAGACCACTAAGGAGCTGAGTCCGATGCAAAAGCAAAGAGCCTTTATTCGAGCTAGCTCAAGCTCAATCCCCTACCTGCACCGACGCAGCGGTGAGATACCAGGGAAAGAGAGCGAGTTTCAAAAGGACAAAGGTTTTATTGGGGCCTGGGGGCAGTTGGTGAGGTAATGGCTATGGCCTCAGCCGATTGGCTGGGGAAGGGTCCTGGGGAAGGGTCCGAGTCCTGTTAGGCAGGTGAGGGGGGGTTACTCAAGGGGAGGAGGTGTGGTCAAGGTGAAGGACACAGAACAAGATGGAGTCGGCTGGCGTAGGCCCGCCCTTTCACAGGCCACTGATGAAAATGCTGTGACCAAGGAGGAATTTTAGGGTGAATGGACTCCTCCACCTCCTGAGTTGACTGGTTTTCAACCTAAGGTTGCAGATTCATCTAAAGGTATGCAGTTGCCCTTTGTGCCTATTAAGCATCTCCCTACTGAAGACTGGTGTACTTAGCCTGCCACTGAAGACTGGCCTGCAGCTCTTCCTGCTCAGGCCAATGAATGGGTAGGAACAACCACTGAGCAGTCTTAAGTTTCTCTTCCCCAAAGACAAATAGAATGGAATTAAGGTTGATGGAAAATAAACAGTTGTTTAAAAAAAGGAAAAGAAAAGGGAAGGTAAAAGAAAGGAGCTCTTAGGAGATGTACAAAATGGAATACTTATAGGCAGAAGGGAGTGGGAAAAGGAAGTTATATTACCAAAAAATGCTTGTGGCAAAGTCATTTTCTTTTAGGGAATGGCAGGAGTGTATCAGGCAGATTACCTCACTAATGCTGACAGTAGTTCCCGATTGACTGGTTTAAGGTTTCATTTCTGGGAGAGGCTAAAACTGTAATTAAGCCTTGGTTTGGTGATGTGGGCCTTAGCATGAGTAACTCTATTTTGGGCCTGCTGTTTTGTTTTCTAACATTACCAAAACCTGTGTGTTAGAACTACCCACAGACCTCCTTAGTCCCAGGGGCTACATATAGCCTTGAGATATTAAATTATCAATGAGAGCGATAAGTTTTTCTTCTACCATATTCATACCTTATTCAGACTTACTGAAGCTCTTATGGATGAAAAGGAGAAGGAATTTCAGGATTATGCCAGAGATATAATTCAACTTGAGTCTGAATAAATAAATAAATATATTTATCCTCTTGTAAAAGCTGTATGGGAAGGACATGGAGGTGGCTGTGGACCAGTTTTTGTGGATAGAGGTGGATTACGACCAGTTTTCAGACAAACGATGTCACTGGAGTCCAGCTCCCTTTTTATAACTCTCAGGGATCAAAATATAATAATTTTCAAAAGTCTAAGGGAAGGATAGATTTTATATGGTAGAAAAAAAGTATTTTTTTAGGGGAACCTGGGTGGCCTGTAATGCCTGAAGTTCCAAAACCTCCCACAAAAGACCACCAGAGTCATAAGTCAAAGCCAAGCGGCAAGGGTCGTTTATTGCAGGTTCGAACCTGGACCTCCGCACACTCGTTGCTGGTGACGCTAAGAGGCCACGATCAGGGTTGGTACAGCGTTTTTATAGACAGAGACAAATAGCACAGGGGAGGTTTCAAATTATGAGGGGCCTGATTAGTTGATTTTAAAGTAAGGACATTTGTTGTTCTCTGATTGGGCGTCCTTTGTCTGTCCTTTGGCGGGAAGGCTTTGTCCCTTACTTGTGGCGGGAGAAAAAGGGGGAAGGGGGAAGGGGGAAGGGGGAAGGGGAGGAATGTGTTAAGCAAGCAGGTTTACAGAAGCGAGAAATGCCGGTTAGTTTATGTACAATTACTCATTCCATTACATATCAGACTACATTTAGGAAGTTTCACAACCCATTCTACTACACAGCGGGTTACATTCAGGAAAGGTCTCACAATGCTCGTAGCAAACAGCAAGCAAAACACACTTCTCAGCAATTGTATTTCTTATCAAAGATCCATAATAAGCAGAAAAGAGAACTTAGCTTTAAACTAAGGCAGGGCTGTCATTTGGATTTAAAGTTGTTCTTTTCATGGCCCAGTTGGCTAAACATCTTGACTCTGGGTTCCAGCTCAGGTTATGATCTCATAGTTTCATGAGTTCAAGTCCCATGTTAAGCTCTGTGCTGACAGTGCAGAGGCTGCTTGGGATTCTCTCTTTCCATCTCTCTCTGTCCCTCTCCCACTCCCCTCTCTCTCAAAAATAAATAAACTTAATAAAAATTTTTTAAAAAAGAATATTTTATTTTTAACACTGAGAAGACTATGGTGTAGCTAATATTATGAGCCACAAATAAATAAATTTTATGGTTATAATTTGTTAATAAAGCTTCTCTTCACCTATGTGCAATGTATATGTATATATATACATTACTTAGAAAGACCTAAGTATCAATGTTGATGAGAAGGATCAGAGGTATTAATAGTTTAAAATAATAGTTGGCCAAAATGTCTTGTAATTGTCTATCTTCTCCACCAAATAAAAGCTTGGGAGGGACCTTGTCTGTCCTGTTCCATGTTTAGCTCCAGAATAGAATGCCTGTCACATGGTAGGTGCACAGAAGACATTCATTGAATGGACACATGTTGAATAAAAAATTCATAAAGTAAACCAGGTAGGACTAATCAAACTTGATTATTTGGTATTGAATATGTTGATCAAAATTGCAATTTTAGGATCTTAAAGACATGTGCGCATATAGGTGATGAAGGAGCACGGGGCAAGCTGAGGGCAAAGTACAGGCTAATAGCACCATCCCGCCCCCACCCCAAGTTGGGATATGTATGATATTCCTTGGACACTCCTGGATACCCAAAAACAGGAAAGGAGGAAACAACAAATGGTTAAACTGTTAAGAATCAACCAGTTTACCAAAAAAAAAAGGCAATCTTACTAACAGCCTAAAGTCCAGGAACTCCCTACTGTCTTAATGTTAATGTTTTGCCAGAAGGAAAAACAACCTTAGCTTGATAATAGCTAGGCCTCCAGTCTTAAGCCTGTGAACTTCTCTTTGGAAACTCCCTCTTGACTTTATCTCCATAAAATGGTCACCACCCCCACACCTGCAGTGCAGCTCTTTCTGCCCAAGGGTCCTGTCCCCATTCTTTAATAAAATCGCCTTTTTGTACCAAAGACTTCTTTAAAAATTCTTTCTTGGCCATCAGCACCAAACCCCATGAACTCCGCCACCACCTCAAAACTTCATCATAGCCAGTTCTTGATTATTCCTTATTTAGTTTATACATACTTCTAGATCATCACCCAGTATCTCTCTTGCTGCTCATTTGCTGCCCATTTTTTCCCATTTTATTTGTTTGCAATATATGACCACGTCAGACAAAGACCAGTTAAAGCCAGGCAATGTTGTGAAAGTGTTCACTCTAGAAAAAAAACCTGCATCTGAGACAGTGGGGGTGATTGGGTAAATGGGATTTGAGGAGGTCTTTATCTGGTTATTCCTGTTTTTCCTGGTCCTCACAGCCATATAAAATTCAAGTGAGAGGCCTTACTTTCTTAGAATCTTCCATGAATTGAGAGCACTGGCAATCTGTCTGGGGCCACAGTAATTGAAATTAATTGGATTTTAGAGATAATAACATTTATGCTAATGTGGTGATTGAGAGAAGACAATAGTCCCAGAGATAAGTAAGGAGAAGTGGGGCAGGAGGATTTGCAATCCCAGCAGGAGAGATTGGGAGTCTTGGTGGGGAGCTGCTGGAGTGGGTGGGGGTAGGAATGAAGGACAGGAATTTGTAAAGAACTGGGAGGTTTTAGGGAAGAAGGGGGAGGGAGAAGTAGAAAAACCTCTTCAGTTAGTGATAATAGTAATATTAATAGTGCCAGTTGTCCCTTATGAAGTGCTTCCTATGTGCACTATGTGCATTATGTGTTCTAAATTTATGTCATTTTATCCTCATAACAAACTCATGAAATATATACTATATAGTTTTTCTTATTAAAAGCAACAGAGAAAACCATGTTTAAGAAGAGTTTAAATAACTTCTCCCAGGTTGCTTGGCCAATACATATGCAAAATAAGTACTCTTCACCTCTGCTTTATACCACCTCCCATTTGCCCAAAGCTGGAAGCAAAAGAGCAAAGATAAGCAGGAGAGATGAAATTCTGGAACAACTCTAAAGAGAAGGTGACAAGGGCCTGATTTTGACAAGGGCCTGAAAAAAGGATCTAGGATCCCAGAGAATAAAGATCTGATTCCAGATAATAAACCCTTTCCAAGAAAGAATCCTGGCTTTATAGGTTTGTATTCGGCCTTTGCACCACCAAAATCTGCCCATGGGCTCTTCATGATCAGTAAAGTGAGGAGATCCACGAACAAATGATGGACTGCATGGGTATGTGGCCCATTGCTAATGTAGGTAAACTAAGAGTGAGTGTGAAAACCACCACCCCATCCAGTCCATATTCCAATAGCTGGAGTAATTGACCTCCGCAAACATAATCTGCTAAGGAAAAAATCTGTTATAAGATGGCTGACAGGACTGATAGAGAAATTCCAGTCCCTGCCTGAAGACTCCCCTTCCAGGTTCTTCTTCCCACCCTGCTTGCCCCTGGTGCCAAATTATCACTAATGAGGAATGTGGAAGTAACAGACTGTAAATTGTCCCCTCTGTTGATGCTCTGGGCTCAGACCTCTGGAGAATGATCTCCTCTGAGCCCACTACTGTAAAATAAACCTCCTGCCTTCCAAGATCTCTGAGTGCCCCTTGTTTCTTCTGCCAGGTGATCCAGACCAGTTTCCATAACATTTGGTTCCTGACCCAGAAACACAACCGTGCTGGCCCATTGTTGCCACTGGTTTGGAAAAATGGTGCGGTGGTGACGGAATGAGGAATTGCAAAGGAGAAGGCATGCCTTGCCTGAATTTCAGCAGTCTCCTGCTCGGTCGCGTCAGGCCAGCCCCACTCTTCGCTCCTGCTGGACTCAAAGAGACTTGGCAGGTGAGGATCTGGACCCAACGTCGGATACTGGTAAGGCCTGGGACTGAATTCTGTCCTGTCTGGCCCACCCATAGTGGTGGAAGGGGGACCTGATCACTCCCCAGAGGCCTCAGTGGTCTCATCTGTAGAAATTCTGTGGGAGGGAAGGTAATAACGTCTGGTGTGTATGTAAGTGTGAATGTGTGACTCGGTCTGGCTTGCCTGCCAAGTTTGATTCTGTGGCTCCATGGGCAGGCACCCTTAAGGTACCCAAAAGCCCACAGAGTATGAGTGGGCCCATCTGTGATTCTCTGATGAATGGCATACAGTCTATGGCAGCATCAGAATAGTTTCCGATTGGAAGTCACAAAGCTGAGACCGCTATGACTAAGTGTTACCTAAGTTCCTTTGGGACATGGCCAGACAGGCCTCTGACTGGTCTCCTCATTAGACAGGCCACCCCTATCCCTCTGTCTTTGTGACTCTGCCTCACGGGAGCATTATGGGGTTGGGATAGAGCAAAGAAGGGGTTTTTGGGAAACTATGGAATTAAGATAACCCCTGGAAAGTTAAGGACCACATGTGGGTTAGAATGGCCTACTTTTGGTGTAGGATGGCCCTAGGAGGGAACTTTAGATGTCCCAACAGTCCACTGCATCTGGCATGTTGTCACCAGAGACCCAGGTTACCCTGATCAGTTCCAGTATAAGTCTTGACCTTCACAAATTCTTGCCAGTGAACCGGAGGAAGAACCAATCTTGCCCCTGTCATATGAACCTCCTGGTTCTCGATACTCTGCCACCTTCATTCTCCCCACCACCTCCGGACTCAGCAGATCCTCTCTCCCCTGGACCAGCGGCCAGATTGTGCCCTTGGCAAGGTGCAGGTGCTCTCCAGATGCCGGTCCACAGCCAGTGGTACCAAGAGGCTCTCCTCTGGTGGATCTGAGCAGGGGCTAAGAAGCCCAGGAATATGCGCAGCCCAAGGGGAATCCCCAGGGGATTATTATGAGAGGCTATGTGAGGCTTACACCGTATTAGGCCCCAAAGCACAAGAGAGCCATGACAAAAGGATGGGGAAGGTCCAGCCCCCAAAAGGGAGGAGGCCCAAAACCTCCTTAGCAAGAGATCAATGCATCTGCTGCAAGAAGAAAGAACATTAAAGCAGGAATAGGTTCAGATTGAGGGGGACCAGGTTAACTTCTTCTTGTCCCCCATGAGCCCATGGTCAAAATAAAAGTAGGAAGCAAACCTATGACTTTTATGTGAATTCAGGGGCCACATGGTACCAGCCACCAGCACACCCAGCGACTCTCAAAGCTGGGGGCCCAAATAACCTTTGAGCCAATAGGATGCACCAGCCTCTGATTGGATCCAAATGGAGGCTATTTTGTGCCTAGGCCCAACCAAGTGGCCCACCCAAATTCAGGACTGCTTTCCCCACTGTATGGGTTGAGGAAAACCCCTCCGGACTTGCCCACAACTGGGTGTCCATCATTGTAGAGTTAGTCCCAGAGGCTAAACCACAGAGACAGTGGCAATGCCCCCTCCCACAAGAGTCAAGGGCAGGCATCCAAGAAATTAGGCATTCTGATTGAATTCCAATCACCCTGGAACACCCCACTCTTGCCAGTCAAGAAGCCAGGAGGAGGGTAGCAACCAGTTCAAGCCTTGAATTAGGTGGTCCCGAACCCATACACCCTCCTCAGCCCAATCCCAGGCTCTGCCAGCTGATTTACCTGCCTAGACTGAAAGGATGCCTTCTTCTGCTTCCTCTTGGCCCCCCCCGAGCCAACCCTTGTTTGCCTTCAAATGGACCAAAACAGACACAGCATCAGATGCAACTGACTTGGATGTGCCTCCCACAGGCGTTTAAAACTCACCTGCCCTCTTTAGGGAGGCACCGTCCAGAGACCTCACCAACTTTCCAAAGGAGGCCACACACTACACCCTTCTCCAGAATGTGGATGTCCTCCTCTCTGCCAGCAATACCGAGAGAATTGTACAGAGGGCACAAAGGCCCTTCTTCAATTCCTGTCAGACTCAGGTTATTGGGTCTCATGAAAAAAAAAAAAAAGCACAGATATGCCAACTGCAAGTCCAATACTTAGGTTTCCTCCTCACCCAAGGAAAAAGAGAACTAGGGCTGGAGAAAAAGAAGGTCATCACCTCCCCACCCTAGCCCCAAACTAAGAGGGGGCAAATGAGAATTCCTGAGGGGTGCAGGATTCTGCTGAATCTGGATTCCTAGATTCTCAGCAATGGCAAGACCCTTCTATAATCTTTTGGTAGGGGCATATCAAGAACCCCCTGGCTGGACAGAGGCCAAAGCTGCCCTTCTACAGATAAAGGCTGCCTAGGGGCAAGCATCACCCTGCTGAATATAGAAAAGCCTTTTAAAGTGATTTTCAGAAAAGATGGTGCAGCCACTTCTGTCCTTGCCCCCTGCCCCTTGCCCCAGCATTTTCCTACATCGCCAGCTACAGCTGGGGTGTGGATGCCTTTCCACCCACAGGAGCACAGTGTTATGGAGGGCTGAGAGATTGATTCATTCTGTAAAGTCATATCTCAGTACCTGCTTGGGTCAGAGATGTGTGTTTCAGAAGCACCAAGTAGGGGCTGAGACTGTTCCCTGAGGTGACTTTTGATGGTGGAGTGGATTTATGCTTTGGTGTTCATGTAAGAGAACTTTGCTGTGTTTCAGCAAAGGTGGGGTAGGATAGGTGGGATAGATGGCAGGTCTTAGCCCTGGATGAAAAAGTAAGGCCACAGAGAACCAGGGATTGTCACCCCTTGCTGCCAATGTCTGCAGAGCCAGAACTGGACTTGTCCAGGGTAGGAGGAGAGTTGATAGGCAGTTGTGTGGTAGGTTGGTGGGGGGCTTACTGCTCTCAGATTCCAGGTGATAAGGTCGATGTACCACTGTGCATCCTTGAGGATCCCTTCCACACAGACTGTTTCAGTGTGGAATTTTTTTGTGCATGAGAAAAAACTCTCATGCCTCTCCAACTCTTGGCTAGCACAATACCAGGGGCTCCTCTGAGAGAATTCATGGGTCACTCTTAAAACAGTGTAGACACTGAACCCTGCAACTTTTCTACCTTCTGAGGAAGAGAAACCAGATCATAACTGTTCTGAGGTGACTGATAAAGTATTTGCAAGCCTCCCATATCTGCATGACCAGGCCCCACAGAACCCAGATCTCACCTTGTTCAGTGATGGTACCATTTTCATCACGGAGGGCATTCAAAAGGCAGAGTATGCAGTGACATGCCTTAAACCATTAGCAAGGACAAGAAGGTCAACCAACTCCTAGTACACCTTTGCTACTGTACACATACATGGGGCACTCTTCACCTCTTCCCCAGCCCGGTCTCCTGGACTGCACCAGCCCTGTGCCTGGCTCCAAGTGGGTCATCAGTACCTCAGCTATTGAGCTACTGAGGAGCCAAGGGAGACTCTTGGCCAGCCACCTGATCCCACTGGGACCCCACTACCTGGACCTGCAGGGGACCTGGTGACCACTCCCTCTTGAACAGCCAGGTCTTTCCCCATCATGCCAAAGTTGGCACCATCATCACCCACCATGGGGACCAGGATGTAAGTCTACACTTTGTGCTGTGGGGCTGCCTGCACGTTTACACCCTCTCTCACCAGGGGACTTGGTCAGGGTCAAGGACTGGAAAGAAGACCCTCTCAAACCACAGTGGACTGGGCCTCATACAGGTATCACTACATGGGTCCACCACTCCAGAGCCAAGAGGGCCAAGTCTGAGGAGACCTAGACTTGGAAGACTGACCCAAGTCCAATCTTCCACCTTGCTCTAGCCACACCCCAGAAGCTTGCTGGTCTATGCACAGTAGAAGCTTGAGGAATCACCAGTACAATAAAGTAGACTGTCTTTACTGCTTGCCATCGGATTGGCAGAGGTTGTCCCAGAAAGCTGGGGAAACAGAGAGAGATTCTTGTTCGCACTCACCTTCCTATTGGATAGGATGTTTTGTTAGTATTGATTGCCTCTAATCTGGGCCCCATTTGTAGGAGCAGGGCACTTTCAATGGAAGAATCAGGTGGGGGGGGTGGTTAAAAGCTTTAATGTGTTGTAACCTCTTTCGGTCTGCTGGTTTGACTGCCAGTAAGGAGGTTGCCAATGCCATTTTGGGGAAGTGTTTGCACTGATAAATGTGCCTCAAGCTTCAGGAAAAAGAGATTAATTCTCAGGATGAAAGTTGGTGCTTAGATTAACCTTCAGCTTTAAGCCCAGGCTAAATGAATGGTGTTACTATCTGACTGCCTAGGGGCAGGAATAGCCATGGAGATAGGGACGGGCATAGGAGACATAGGTTTTTCTGTGGGACTAATGAGTGTCCGACTCCCTAATGTCCTTGCAGGGCCAAATAAGTTCCCTGGCAGGAGTTGCCCTCTAAGACAGATGGGCACTTGACCTCATCACGGCCGAGAAAAGGGGTGTCTGTATCTTCCTTGGAAAAGAATGCTGTTACTTAGTAAACCAGTCAGGAATAGTCACAACCAAAGTAATGGAAATAAGAAAAAGAACCAGCCCGTAATAAATGAAGACGATGACCTCTAATACAGCCTACGTCTGTTTAAAGGGGCATCAAAGAGGGGAATGATAGGGAAAAAAAAATCTGTCATAAGATGGCTGACAGGACTGATAGGGGAATTCCAGTCCCTGCCTGTAGACTCCCCTTCCAGGTTCTTCTTCCCACGCTACTTGCCCCTGGTGCCAAATTACCACTAATGAGGAATGTGGAAGTAACAGACTATAAACTGTCCCCTCTGTTGATGCTCTGGGCTCAGACCTCTGGAGAATGATCTCCTCTGAACCCACCAATGTAAAATAAACCTCCTGCCTTCCAAGACTCCTGCCTTCCAAGATCTCTGAGTGCCACTTGCTTCTTCTGCCAGGTGATCCAGACCAGTTTCTGTAAAAAATCTATGCCTGTTTTTCACACTGCAAGTACATGTTTATGAACTTTTATTAACTGTCTTGGGCTGGGAGGGCCATAGTGGAGAGGACAGAGAGATAGGCTAAAGAGAAGGTGATCTTGGAAGAGAAACTCCAGATCACTTGAGTGGCAGCAGTGACAGCTGCTGGTTTCCAGGGAGAAATTGCTGTGGGTTGAGAGGTCTGGAGTACACGCTATTCTGTCAAGAATCCTTGGAGGTTAGGTCACCAAAATTATCAGAGACATATGGGTCTTCCGAGTCAAGTTGGCACTGTTGTGTATATAGCACTATAAATGAACAAATCTTGGAGATAGAGCTGGACTCAAATTCAAGCTTAAATATTCATTATTTGAGTGACCTTAGGTAAATCAACTTGCCTCTCTAAACTCTAGGATTCTTTAAAAAAGTTTTTTGGTTTTTTTTTTTGTTTTTTTTTTTTTACCATTTATTCATTTTTGAGAGTGAGACAGAGTGTGAGCAGGGAGGGGTAGAAAAAGAGGGAGACACAGAATCCAAAACATGCTCCAGGCTCTGAGCTGTCAGCACAGAGCCCGATGCAGGGCTTGAACTCAAAAACTGAGATCATGACCTGAGCTGAAGTCAGACATTCAGCCGACTGAGCCACCCAGGCGCCCTTAAACTCTAGGATTCTTAAGGACCATTCACTTGAAATTTCCAAATAATGACAAACTCCTGGCCCTTGTAGCCATTCCTAAACAGTGGAAGTTTTATAGATGTGCTTTCCTTTGACCAGGTAGGAAAACAGAGAACAGAAAATTTAGGATTTCTCTTTATTATTTTTAGTATTCCTCTCCATGTTGTTAAATAAGTCCCCTGAAATCTAAATGTTGACCTCTCAACCCTATTTCACTCAGATTTAAGTCAACAGTGAACTTTGTGTTTCCCAAATGGAAGGCTATATCATTAATAATCCATTTGGTCATTTATTTCCTTTCATTTTTGAGACTTTTTAAGTTACTTATGCTTGAAAAAGTCTAAAATGTACCTTTACACTACTTGTCATACATCAAACTGCCATTTCCAGCTTTCTTTTTATAATATAAAGGTTTTTATTCAATATAATTTTGTGCTATGGCAATATGCATATATATATATATATATATATTCACATAGTTAATACCTAGATAAAATCATAGAATTCTTGCATATTTAAGAGAAATGGGAAAATTAAAATGCTTGTAAGGTTAACAAACGCAATCCACCTATTAAATCTGGTGTTGAATTGAATGACTCTTAAAATGATTCTAAAGTCAAAGTATGTGTAAATTTCATGAAGTACTCTTGGCTTGCCTTCCAAGTCATTAAGAAAGTCATTAGCCTTCCTACTAATCAGTCTCTGAAGGCTGGAAATTCTAGCACAACTCCCCTCTATCCCAGTACCATGCCATTGACCTGTTCTCCTATTTCCCTTGGTCTTTGTCTCTAGAAAACCTTACACAGGCCTTATACATCTCATCTGACCTTCCTGAGGCATAAACACAGCACCATAATGGCAGTCAATTAAATATAAAGGCTGTCTGTCCTGACATTGTGGTGCCCTGAAAGCAGTGAAGACTGCTAGCCACTTAGAAGCAATGAAAAGCATCAAACTGGATAGAAATTGCAGTACTGCTCTTAAGTTCAATTTTCCTTGTAGTTCAGTTTCCTAGCTTTGCACTTTCCTAGGTAAATCACATTAATAGAGCAAAAGGGGGGCATGGGGAGATTGGTGGTAGATCGCCAGACGGTCCTTTGGAGTGAAAGCATCTCATCCTGAGCCATGAGGGAATAGGTAACCAGTACTTTTGACAAGCAGGTATTCAGTCATATGAGAAGTCATTTAAATGGGAAGTGGGAGCAGAGGTCTTCTGCTGGCAGGGAGTATCTTCATTATTGCTGTCATGGTGCCTGTTAACTATCCCCATCTATCATTTGTTCAATACCTCAGTGAAATTAGCCTACTGTATATTGCAGTAGAGCTCTGATGTGCCAATCTCCCCTGAAACCATTAACTGTCTTCTGTTATGCATTCTTTCCACCTTCTGCCCCTTTTTACTGCCCATTAATGATCTTTCATTTGCATCATGGAACAATGAAATCCTTTGGCCAATTATGTGAAATTACAGGTGCTCTGTAGGTGCCCTCTGTCACCCGTTTACCTTCTTTGTTGAAGCAGTGGGTTGGAGTGGATTTATATTTCAAACATTACTTGACTTCTGCCTGTTTCTGGATGGAAGCTGTGCAATTTTAGCTGGCACGATAAGCCTCCACCTTTGGCTTAATAAAGTAGATGCCCAACCTGGATGAAACAATAAAGTCAGTCTTGACAAATTCCTTTAAGGGATCCTTTTAGCTCATAAACCATGAGGGGAACAGGACATCTCAGAGCATAACAAACTTGCCCTTTCTATCCCAGGAGACTCTGCCATAACACATTTTGAGATTACTTTTGGCATGTCTCCTCTGGGATATTTCAATTACCATAGAACTATTACTCCAACTTCTTTGATTTAGAAAAAAAATTAGCTTGTACTTTTGAACAAAATTAAATGTACAGTTATCTTTGAGGAACCGGAATATAAAAGTAAGGGAAGCCAACACTTATGGAACATGTATTATCAGCCAGGCACAGTGCTGTGTGCATTTATGTTAATTCTCAATCCCTCTCTGCAAAATGTACGAAACCTAGTTTTATGATTATGAAAACTAAGCATTGATTGGTTAAGAAAATAGTCCAAGATTCAAACTACAAAGACCATTACTTTAAATCTGTTGCACAAGGAGGCAGTATTGAGAAGACCAAGAAAAATGTGCTCAGGTATTATCTCTGACACATGTTAGTTGAGTTGTCATTGGAAATCCATTTATCCTCTCTGTGCTCCAAATTTATCATTTGTAAAATAAGAAGAGGGATACTATTCAGGACCAAGATTGTTATGAGATTAAATTAGACCTCATAACAGACTTGGGTGCAGGGATGGTACTCAATGACTTAATTTTTTTTTTCCATATACTACTCAGGGAAAAAGCTAAAAAAAATCCAAAAGAAAAGAAAAGATATACTCATGTAAAAAATGGAAACATAGGGGCGCCTGGGTGGCGCAGTCGGTAAAAGCGTCCGACTTCAGCCAGGTCACGATCTCGCGGTCCGTGAGTTCGAGCCCTGCGTCGGGCTCTGGGCTGATGGCTCAGAGCCTGGAGCCTGTTTCCGATTCTGTGACTCCCTCTCTCTCTGCCCCTCCCCCGTTCATGCTCTGTCTCTCTCTGTCCCAAAAATAAATAAACGTTGAAAAAAAAATTAAAAAAAAAATGGAAACATAAAATAACCCAATTTCACAACATCATTTGTTGATATTATATGTTTAAATAATATGGGACAGCATTTAGCAGAAAAGCTTATCATTATGGCAATACATAGTGCAAACACTAAAAGCAAAAACAGATGAGATAGAGATCAATACTGAAGTCATGACAATCACTTTCTAAGATAACTTTGATTAAAAAAAATCTTATATATATTTTTAATGGGCAATATATTCATATGGCTCAAATGCCAAAAGCTTAAAAGTTCATGACGGGAAGCTTCCCCCACATCCCTAACTTTTAATTCTCCAATATTCTTCCCCAGAGGCAACCAGTGTTATCAGCTTCTTAACCCTGCAGAAATATATTGCGTTTTTATAAGAAAATACATATAAGTAATCTTTCTTACCCTTTGCTGTATTCTTTCTGGACAGTTATTTATACTGTTATTTTACTGGAAATATATTTTAGAGATTATTATATATCAGTATATACAGATCCTTATTTTTATTTCTATACCAGCATAACATTCTATTGTATGCATGAATTATAATTTATTAAATCTCCATTGAAAGATATTTATTTTATTTCCATTTTTTTTCCACCAGCAAAAATGCTGTAGTGAACAATCATATGAATGTATCATTTCACATGTGTGTGACAGTATCTATAAGATAAATGTCTAGAACTGGGTTACCGGGTCAAATATTTTGTGCATTTGTTAAAGTGGATAGATATAGCCAAATTATCCTCTGTAGAGATTGTAATTTACCCCCCTCCCAACATTGTATGTGAGTACTTGTTTTCCTAGATAGCTTTTTCATCCAATGTGTTTTTTTTTAACTTCCAGATTTTTACCAATCTGATAGATGAAAATGGTGTCATAGTGTAATTTAAACATATATCTCTTATATTAGGAAGGAGGTTGAGTATTCATTCCCATGCTTAAGAGTTATTATATTTTCTTTTCTGGAAAATGTTTTTGTCAACTTTATCCTATTTTCTATTGTATTGTTTATATATCTTTAATAAGTACTTCAATTATATTTCTAAATTTGTCATTTGTCTTTTAACTTTGTATATTGTTTTTCTCTCATGCAGATGCTTTTGTTTTTTACATAATTAACTTTTAAATATTTTAAACATTTAAAAAAATCCTTGAATTGATGTAGGATTTTTATTCTAGGAAGATTTGGGCCCTTAGTTCTTTTCCATATCTCTCCCAACTGTATATGGAAAAAGTCCCGAAATGATTTTTATGCTATTTCCTGACTCTGTTATAGAGCCAGAGGTAAGGGCCATTCACTCCTTTCCATATATTTTACCTAATATTTGGAGCTTAATAAATATTAAATGGATGAATGGAAGAGTGGATAAAAGGTTAAAGGAAATGCTGAGGTGCTGAATTCAGGCACTGATGATAATATCCTCTGTAGAGATTGTAATTTACCCCCCTCCCAACATTGTATGTGAGTACTCATCCACAAAGCACAGACTAGACACTGGGATTCAGTGTATTTATTCATTGATCAGTGAGTTAACAGTGCAGTATACAACATCATTCACTTTGTGAGTGATCATTAAATGTTAACAGTTACTGTACAACAAGTAGAATAAAAGGAGGAAAAAGAAAAAGGGGGAAAAACATTTGGGACAAAAACAACAAAAAGCCTACAGAACTGTACACAGCACCTGGTCAGGCAGCTCTAGGACAAATCATGAATAAAAGATTAGCTTTGGAATGAAGTCATTCCCAGTTTAGCATGGAGTATGGTGTCATTTCTCTTCTGTAGAACTGAATGCTGGGTTTTCAGCACCACTTCCTCTCCATAATTGTGGATCCTGGGTTTTTCTTTGCATACAGCTGTCTTTTTGCTCCAGATCAATTTCCAGGGCTAATTATTTTCTATAAAACAAGCTTTTTCTCATATTGAGCACACAGGTCCTATTTTGGCTACTTGACTCTTGGAAGTAATGTGATAAACAAATCATGCTAAGATGGTAGTGATTGCTACTAATTTATATATGTTACTCTTTAAGCCCAAAGAATAAATCTCTTATAGAAAGGCTTTATATAATGACAAAGTTGACAATGGATTGATTTTGAACCTGAGGAATTTGTTTCCCAAGTTCCCAGGATATTTGGCTCCACTAAGAAGCATTCTTACTTGTGATAGTTGTTATAGATAGATGAACTTCCCAAGGATCTTTAAACTGAAGAGAAAATTAAAGAATTCCCACTATAATAATGACCCTTTATAATTTTAGTGTTGTGAGAAGTTTGGGAATGGGAAAAGCATGCCAGGAGTAAGGGTTATCAGACTCCTGAAAAGATCTCTCTGATATCCCTAATGGAATCCCTACAGCCTCTGCTATCTCAATTCTTCTCAAAGGCCAGCAGTAAATAGCTCATAAACATGCTAATTCTGTTTTATTTAATCTAATCCCTTGGCCACATGTATACTTTTTCTTTTCTATTTCTGTCCCTCAGGCTGGGAAGTAGGATTTAATTCTGCCTTGAGAATGTAACTCAGAACATTTCAAGACCACTCTCAATAGTCAGGATAGATGTATGTATTTAAGTTACTAAAATGTTCATCTTTGTGGAAACCATTGCCTGGATCTTGAATGACAGCGTGCTGTTTACCTCTGCTCAGTGCATGACACCAGTGGGAGTGGATATGTAAGGTATTCACCAGAAAGTGAAAAGAACTTCCCAGAAGGAACATCTAAACTTGATCTTGACAAATAAGTACCTATGCATTTGTATTTTTTCTTAAGTAATTCCAAGAGAGGGGATAGGAAGAGGGAGAATGTCATGGTGCCACATACAGAGTATCAGAAATAGTAAGGTAAAGTTTTTCAAGGAGCTTTAACACTTTGAATGACTTAAATGTTGAGAGAAAGAGTGGCAGTTATGGAATATTAAGAAAAAATATAAGGGATAGGAATGAACCCTGAAGGTGGAAGGGAGAAACTAGCATTTTTTGAATGCTTGTGATCTGACATGCTCTGTGCTGTTTTTTCTATATACATTAACATAAATAATTATTATAATCCTATGATTTAAGTACTTTTTACTTATATTTGATGAAATTAAGGTTCTGACAGAATAAGTAATTTTCCTGAAGTCTCAGTTAATACACAGCAGAATATATTAGTTTTGTTCCAAAACCTATATCACTAGTCCATCTAGAATAAACCCTCCTATTTTAAAGGTGAGCAAACTTAGACCCAGGAAAATAAGGGTCTTCCTCTCATTTTTCAGTCCAGAGCAGCAGGAAGCCAAAGAGAAGAAGGCAATCCTTTCATCTTCTTCCTCTATCCTTCATGTTTTTAATGATGTTTTGATCACCACAGAAATTTTGCTGTGAATATAGTTTGAACCCCCTTCATGACAGGTTTCTTTAAGTGATGTACATTTAATGAGCTGATAAAATTGTTGCAGTTTGGAGCTCAGATGGTTGTAGAAGGTAGGGAGGACAAAATTCTTCCAATAACTCATTATTTATAAGCCACTATGCAGGGATGTCGACTGAGACCCATGCATGCATGGATGTGTGCCTGTGTGTCTGTATGTGTGCATGTGTCTGTGAATGTCCAATGACCAGGCATGAGTGATTTTTTTTTTTTTTTTTTTGGTCTGTCAATTGATTCCTGCCATCTAGAGCACTCTGTGCATCCTAGGAAGATTAAGGAACTTAGTGGTCCATGTGCTAAACTCCCAAATGAGGTTCTCTATATTGGAAATTGTAACAGCAACTCTATAAAAAGTATACTAGGGTTGTGCCCTCATCATTTCTGTCATAACATCTTCTGAGTCAAGTCACGCTCTTTGCACTTGCTGTCTAAAGCTGGTATTTGGAGATAAGTTTTTGTGATGTGTCACCAAGCCAGGGATTCCTAATGCAAAAAGAGAGTTGTGCTTTCTAGCATGACCAGCATCAGAGTAACAGGAAAATGTAGAACCAGACCACTTTGGTGGAGCCCGTATTCTTCTCATGAGATCTATATGGTGTGGTTTCTGTGGTCTAGCCATGTTTGGACTAACGTTGCCTTAAGAAAAAGAAAGACTTCATGGATAAAAGTACTTCTCAGTAAAATCAGCAGCAATGATGCAGAATGGTGTAGAAGAAGTGGTTTTCTAATCATAAGTAGGAAACTGACTTTACAATCCTAGCTTTGGCTAGGCCAGTGATGTACTATGTGGCCTTAGGCTAATGATTTAACTTGTCTGGACCTCCATTTTCCCATCTGTGAAACAGAAGTAATAATGTCTGATCTACATGTTTTATAGGATTATTTCAAGGGTCAGAAGGATTCACATGCATGAAATTGCTTTAAAATATTAATGTCCCTATATGTCCATAAGATTTTCTAATTATCAGGGTTAGTGCTATACTCCTTCCATCTAACCAGCAAAGTCCTTTTGATCTTTTATTCCTTATAACTCTCCCACTGCAGTCATAAGGATTATGAGATGATCTCCAAAATTCTTGCCCTTGATACATCAGTCCTATGTAATACTCTCCCCTTAAGTATGTTTAGGATCTGTGATTGTGTTAGCTTATAAAACACTCCTTCTTAACAGCCTGTATAGGAAATCTCCTGCTGGCCTTAAAGATGCATCCTCCATGTGTTTCACGGCTGCAAGGAAATTAATTTTACCAGCAAACAAGTGAGCTGGGAAGAAGACCTTGAGCCTTAGATGAGATCCCAGACCCAGCTGACATCTTGATCTCAGCCTTGTGGTAGCTTGACGAGAGACCCCAGATAAGTCCTATCCATGCTTCTGACTTATAGAACTATCAGATAATAAATAGATATTATATTAAGGTGCTAAGTTTGTGGTAATATGTTGTACAGCAATAGAAAAGTAACACACCCAGTTACTCCTTTTTTCATTTCTAGTGCTACCAAAGAAATTCAAGCAAGCGTCTTCTTTTATCTAGAGTTTTCCATGGTCTTCCTAGAGCCAGTCTTTCTTCTTGCCCCTCCCTCATCTCCCAGTGTTCTATTTCATACTGACGCATATGACTACAATACTTTGTATATCCTTGATTCTACAGAACAGTGAATACTTTTTTCTTATTTTCACATTTCTGAAATAGGGTTCTGCCATTTGATGAATGTGTACGTTTATTGCAGTGCTTGTTTGGTCTTCAAAAGCTCTTACTAAATTGATGTTGCATCTTATCTATTGATAGTGCCTAAGAATTGAGAAAGTCTGGTAGTTCAGTCTTAGAATTGACTATGTAGCACTAAATAACTTCTAGTGAGAGCAATCAGATGTCTTCCAGGAGGAGAAAAGTAAGTTCCCTTCTCATGTACCTTTTCAACAGCATCACTAGCAAAATGCACAGATGCCCAGGGCTTGTTTAGGAAGAAGTCACCACAGGCAGCCATGGTATTTGCGTAGCTACATTTATTTTCCTCCTTATTGCTCCAGGTTGGTGGCACTCCAGATTCTTCTTTGACACCAATAACCCGCATCCCTGGTACAGACTGTGCCTTGATTCCTAAACAATGCCACAGACGGTGATACATTTCTTGTGATTTGCACATCTATTCTGATTCTGACCCATCCAGCAGTCTGATCCCTCTTCCCAGGGATCCCAAGGCATCCCATTAATTCCCTTACTTAAGCCTTTATTTGGTTTATCTTAGGCATAAGAGAAGGAACTGTGGCACAGGAGCCAGAAGGCTCAGATATTCATTAGTTGTATGACCTTGAGAGAGTCACTCCTCCCCTGGTCTCAGTTTTCTCATCTGTATGATGAAGTGTTCTCTAAGGTTCTTTGTTCTAAGCCAGGCTGATCTTTCATCTTCTTTCAAACCTTCCCCAAAGCTATAGCAGAATGCGGGCACTGAAATGGAGTCAGTCCATGCCATCAAATGCTTACAGCATTCCTTGGCATTCTAGCAGTGTGATGGGGAGAGGCCTGGGCCCTTTATCTATCCCATTGGTCTTAGCAGGTGACAGAGCCATAACCCAGATTTTCTATAGCACGTTTTCCTGCACATCCAGACTAACTGACATCCTTCTGTCTAGCAAGTTCATTCCTGCAGATGTTTTCAATCCTCATCACTTTATCATAATTGTTATGATAAGCATTTCTGCCAAAATGGTAGTAAAAACTCAATTTTCCTGAGCAAAATTAACAACAAAAAGTGTTTGTGGCTCGTGCAACCTGGTTATTAAGCTGTAGCAGGAATTGACTGCAGCTGTGAAATAAGATATAATTAAAATCTGGGGCCCTTCACCACATATCTGGTTTGTTCATTTGCAGTGTTGTAGATACATGAATTACTGGGGCTGACCAGCTCAAGCTGTCAATTGGGAACCTTTCCAGTAGAATTATATCCATCTAAATGTCATGGGGTGGTGGGGAGAGGGAGAGAGCAATTGAGTACATACAGTCAGGAAAGTACAACAATAACGTGAGTAAATATGAAAGGCAGGGAGACAGAGGGGGAAGACCCTCATTATGGGCTTCAGTTTAGATCTACCATCATCTGTGTGATCTTAAATGAGTCATTTATCTCTTGAATTCTTATAATCCTTTGATAATATAGGGAAAGGATAATATGTATTATTCATAACATGCTTGGCTATAACATTATTGGCTGTTATTCTACTCATACAAGGTAGAAAGGGCAGGTCTAAAATGAATAACTTGGAGCCATAAGAGTAAAAAACATCACAGATTCATTAGAGAAAGACAAGACTGATGAAGATAAAGCCAGGAAATACTAACAGTGGATTTAGTTACAGTGTTTGGTCTCTTATTTTAAAATTTATATGGCTATTACTGTCTCATTAAGTCTTTTTTTTCCTAAATGATCATGTTTTTATTAAAATCATATACAAAATTCTTCTGAATCCCTTGGCTGGGCTATTATAGTGGTTTTTTTGCTTGTTATAAAAATTGAAGGAGTGTGTGTGTGTGTGTGTGTGTGTGTGTGTGTGTGACTGACCTCTGTTTGGCCCCTTGACCCTACAGCCATTTCTAGATACAGCTGTAGCTTCTAATCTTTCACATTCATTTCAAATAAAGGGTAAGTATGTATTAGGTATTTTATGGGTCTCAGGGCCTCAATAGACATTAATGGTTTTAACTGCACTTATACACCATAGGTCTATTGGAACAATCTGGTGCTAAGTGAGAATATTTTTTAGAGCCTAGTGTTTTTATCTTAAATCACTCTGAGGCCAAGGACAGTAGGTCCCAGATATGGCTCTTCTTTGGAGCTGTGGTGTGGGATAGAAAAGCAGTGGGCAGCAGTGTGTTTGGAACTCAAACATCTGCCATCCTGGTCAGTCTGCTGGAGGAAGCTGTCTTTCACAAATGAAGGTTGGATTGAGAATCATAGGCTCATTCTATCGCTCTGGGAAGCCATTTCAGGGTACTCATGGTGGTTTGGCTACATGTCCATCAGTTTAGCTCCTAAAATCCCAGAGGGGCCCATCCTCCAAATCCTCCTTGTGTCCTGTGTCTTCTCCACAGGGACCATGGTAAGAACCCTCCAATACCATGGGCTGCTATGGTTTGCTCCAAAGCTAGATAAGCTGTGTGGAGTGGGGTAGGTTGCTTGTTCTCTCTGGGCCTTTGTTTCCCTAACTGATGAATATCAGAATGGACTAGATAATTTCCAAGTTTTCTTCCCATCATGACTTGTTATGCCTCTTTGACAGAAGTATACAGCTGTGGCCAGATTATAACAGAATAAAAACTCCTAGACCAGATTTCTTTTTGCAACCATTTCACTCAGGTTTTCATAGGTTGAAGTTAACTTCTGCCCTAGCCTTTTAAGATAAAAGCAGAAAAATCTGACAATGGACAATTAAGAGAAAGTACAAAGGCCCACTAATATATCCAACATCAAGGGCCTGGCCTTGTTCTGGGTGCTGCCCCAACTTTACCTCATCTGGTGGCACATAGTACATAGGTGCATAGCTGGGCTCCAGCTTCCTGGCTTTAAACTCGAACTTCAATACTAAATATTCATATGGCATCAGGGAAGTCATCTAATAACTCTGCACCCCAGTCTCTTTATCTGTAAATTGAATATGAGAACACTCTCATTATGCAGTTATTATCAGAAATTGAATATATGCAAAAGATGTAGGAAATAAATTGACATATAATAAGTGCTAAATAAAAGTTAACTATTATTACTATTATTCAATCTTAACTATACATAGCCTTTACAAAATGGAAACTGAGGCCCAGAGAAGTTGAACTCAGTCAGTTAGTGCCAGAATTTGGATTCATGTTCAAGTTTATATCTGGCTTCAAAGCCCATATTCTCTTTTGTATACTAAAAGGTTTCAGGGATGAGGATCTAGAACAATTATCTCTTCCCTCAATTTTGACTTATCCAGAATCAGCATGAATGCATATTAAAGAAACCTGAGACTCACTGTTAATTTCCCACATGTAGGCTCTTGTTCAGGAAGGTGGCCACCATCAAAGCACCTTTGACGCTCTGATTATGCCATGAGGGTGAGCCCACTCAGCAGGCCAGGCTGAAGCAGAAACTGTCCACTCAGCTTCAGATGGGCCCTTCTTGCTGGCTGGCATGGGAGAGGGATACAGCATGCTTCCTCCGGAGTAAGGCATTCATCATGGAAATAAGAAACGTAACCTCTCAGAGGCTGGATTTCCGCATCTAGTGACAGGATATGGCCTACCTGTTTTGTAGGCTTATGGCCAGGGTGGCATAATATCTCCCTTTTTGGTTTCCTGGCACATTTTATAGGACACCTCAACTGGGGTTCATTTTCTTTCTATCTTCCCCTGTCTTCTACTGTTATGTAGACCCATAATTCTCCCCAACAATCTGAAACTGGGTATCTATGATCTTCCAATGATTGCTGTATTTATATATATATAAATAAAAGCTTATTGAGGATTGTAATTGCTCAGGGATTTCCCTCCTTTGAAGGCTTTTTGGGTAACCAGAGTGTCTATGGTTTCTCTCATACAATTTCTGATGTTAGCATTTTAATAACACATTCAGAGTGTTTTTGTTTTATGAATTCTAAATGGATGGAAGTTCTTCCCAAGAGATGTTTTTAAAGCAGATGTTTTTAAGTAAATGACTCAATAACCACCTGCATATTTCTGTGACAAAAAGCTTTTTTTTTTCCTCCTAGACTTCAAATTGCCCTCTAGTTTTCAAGCAGCTCTGAGGTGGTCACCTGCCTTGTTTAACATTTCTTTGCCTTTCTCAAGGAGCTAACTACACTCTGAAAGTCCCATATGTGTGTGGGTGTGTGTGCACATGTGTGTGTGTTGTACAATCAGAAAAGTTTGTTCACAGCTTTATGTTGACCTCCTCTCTCATGTAGTTGGAAAAAAAAGCATCTGTAACATCTATGAAAATACCTTTGAGAGAATGCCTTACTAGGTATCAATCCATGTACCTATTCTGTTGGAATGATCTGCTTCCTTTGGTGGTGAATTACAGGGCCTGCCTGATACAGGGAAAGGATCTGGTCTTAATCCCTTAAAATGGTCATCTGCTTTTGACCTAAAGGCTAATGGGACAGTGAGCAATTGGAGAACCAGAGTGTTTTATGGAGGGAAGGAAAGGAAGAGAGATAACTACTGATGTGGGAGTATGAATTTTTCAGATTGTTGTGTCTAAGACTCTACTTGTGGGAGATGTTAATAGGGATTTCTCTGAAGTTCTGGTCACAAACTATGAGGCCATACCACTCCTCCAGTTCCTTGTAGGGTGTCAGGTTGTCTATTTATAGATGAAGCATTTTTAGACACTAAAATTAGAAGTACTGTCTTCCTTTTACCAGCACTTCCCAAAGTTATTTCAACAAAGAGCACATTTCTTGCTACCCACATAGTAACATGCTGTGGAATGCTGTTTGGTAGGATATAAGTTGTGAAGCACTGATGAAAGAACAGATAAATCCTCTGGAAGAGATCCTGAAAACTAGGTTCATGGAATTTTGGAGGACACTGGAAAGAAAGGTACTGTGAGATCATAAAGCCCAAAGGAATAGAAGATTAGGCTTGAGAAAGACCCCAGTCAGCCCAACTGTCACAGCTTGCTCAGTAAGGGGAAGGAGCCTTTGTTCAAGGCCCTTAAGTAAGCAGTAGCAGAATGGTGATGACCAAATCCTGTCTCTTGCCCCTTGCATGTGGTGCTGAAAATGCCAAGCTAACTGCTATAGTCCAGAAATGTGAAATGGGGAAAGGGAGAGAGATTAAAAATGCAGAAGATGCAGAATAGTCAATGGGAGAATTTTAGGATACTGATTCTTAGACTGGATAACCAGAGGTGGCAGGGGAATGGCAAAGCAGAGATGCATGCAGAGCATATTTAACAGGTTTCTGATGAGAGATTTAAAAAGTATCAGAATACAAGAAACTGTGTCTGCCTAGGAAAAGGGCACATAGAAGGGGATATAGCACCTTTGGATAGCTCTAAACACTCCCCCAGAGAACCACTTTTGGAACCATTTGTCAGATATTAAGGAAAAGAAAATGTGGACATATTCCAGTTATAAAGAAAAGATATATGGGATTTAGATTATAAACAGGTAAAAGAGAAGGAGTAAGGAATCCTTTTTTTGAGATAAAGCCTCTCTGTTCCAGGAGCAATGCTGAAATGTGTAAGATGACAGTAGTGATGAATACCTTTATTTTTTTAGTACTTTACAGTTTACAAAGCACTTTACATTTTACAAAGCACTTTACAGTTTACAAAGACCCGTGTGGTCTCATATACCCTTAGCAGCTCAGCAAAGCTCTTACATAATATGAGCTGGGAGAAAAGCTGGGGATAAAGCTCACTATGTGGAGTTGGGGGACAGAAAGAATGATGATTTGGGTTTCATCAGTTTGTGAAAATGAATACAGAAGCAGTGTACATGGAATCTTAGTTAAACACACAGACTCTAAAAGAAAACTGCCTGGGGCACCTTGGTGGCTCAGTCAGTTAAGCCTCTGACTCTTGTCAGCCCAAGTGATGATCTCATAGTTGGTGAATTCAAGCCCTGCTCTATGGTGGTGATGCGGAGCCTTCTTGGGATTCTCTTTCTCTCCCTCTCTTGCCCTCCCCTGCTCATGCTCTCTTATGTGCAAAATAAATAAATAAACTTAAAAAAAAAAGAAGAGAAAAGCAAACTGCCTGTGTTCAAATCCTACCTGTACTACCTAGTAGCTGTGTGACCTTGGCAAATTATTTAACCTCTGTGTACCTCAGTTTCCTTATGTATAAAGAGAGGATAATCACAGTACCAACTTCTACAAGTTTAGGAAGACATATTTTTATGTTGTATAGAAGATGCCAGACAGTAAGAGCTAAGTAAATGTTTAGGAAAAGGTGGAAAAATTCCTATTAGCAGGTAAATTCCTTCATGTCAGTTACTATGTATTTGTAAATAGCATTTGTTGGAAATAAATTTAGTGTTTAATCCATTTGAGGGGAAGTACTTTTGGCATCAGCAATATAAATGTATATATGTGCAAAATTAACAGAGGGAATAATTAAACTAGATGTTTCAACCGCAAGACCCAAACACTGCCTCATTTTTCAGTCTTTGGGTAAAATGGGATACTTATGGACCCCATCACAAGCATCTACTGCAGAACATCACTTGCCTGCCTGCAGTTTGCAATACCTACTGTCTCAGGACTGTAAGTAGTGTTCTCTTGGTCTCAGAGAGGGCTCTGTCCCTGTACCCCTGTGCAGGCCTCAAGGTGGAGCCTTAGCCTGCAAGTGGGAGTCCACTTCCAGACTGTAGCTCCCTCTGTTTCTCCCCACCTTTCTCCCAGCCCATATTTAGAAGAACACAGCTTCACAAGCTCAAAAACAGCACCAGAGCATACCCAAGCACATCAAACCCAGGCTGCTTTTTAAATTCCTGCAGCTCTTAGCTTAACTCAGTACTTGGCACATGGAATGGATTTGGTATGAGGCAGATTTTTTATTATTTTGGCTTCTAATGCCTTCTCTCCCAAAGGACAGGACAAAGACTGTCTGGCTTAGACACTCTGTAAACCAAAATGTGTAATGAGTGTGCAAGGGGCAACCCCCAGAGCCCACCCCAAGCCCTAGAGTGCCTGGGAGCATCTGGATAGGAATGGCTCTCCTCCACTTTTAGCAGCACAGCTTCAGGGGAGGCAGGGGAAGAGGACGTCTGAGTGACAATAAGTCCTCAGAGCTCCTTGAGAGGGGCTAAGTACAGTAATTTGTTGTAATGACTCAAATTTAAAACAATAACCCAGAGGCATAATAGCACAGGCCTAGAATACCTACTGCATGTGATGGGCTGTTAATGGGAAGTGAATGGTTTGATTTGGTGGCAGACAATCTTCAAATGGCTTTTATTCCGGATGTGTACTCTGCAGTGTGGAGAGCTAAGTTTGCTATCAGGGTTAATTTGGACCACTTCCTCTCTGTCTGCTGAGAGCCATTTTCCTGATGGAGGCCCCTTTACTGTTCTGCTTTCCCCACAACTGGAAGCAAATTTCTGAGGCTTCACTTCTGTGATCATTTTTTCTGGTGTTTTGTTTTGTTTTCCTTGTTCTTCTCTTTTGCTCTCCCTCTCAGAGAAGCTGCTACTTCAGAACCACTTTCTTAAATGGGTAATAGGGAATAAACACACTGTAGCCACAGAATCTGTACCTGGTAAGGTGGATCAGTGTGAGACACAGTCTGGAAATCTGCCCAGACCTGAGAGACACCTGGCCAACCATGCCCAAGGCTCTCATTTCACTGGTAGCAGGAGGGTCCAGGGAGAGAGTGACTCCTATAAGTTCTCTCTGCTGCCAGGGAGAAGGGCTAGGCCTGAAAGCCCAGCCTTGACCCTTCCTACCTCTCCTTCCTTCTCCTTCCTTCTACTTCCTTCTTTCCCACTACTTTACCCTAATCTCTGACCACATTGACTAGGAACCAAACACAACTCATTCCCAGCATAAGGAAAATCAGGGCTAAAGTGCCTCACATTTCAAAGAGATTTTAGTATCTTAAAAGTCACTAAGCCCAACTATTCACCCAGGGAAATAGTTCTCTCACCTTTTCCTTATTAGACCTTACTCCTCCTTCCTGGTGCTGTCTCCTAAGTACCTACTACAGAACCTCTTCAGGCTTATATCACCAGGGTCAAGAATCTTTCTCTGATTTCCCCTATCACATCTGCCATCTTTTCAGTGCCCTTCACTCTGCAAATGCACCCTGAATTAAAGTTCAATGCGAGTGACAGTTAACTTCATGACTAGGCTCCTAGGGGATAACTCAAGGAATTAACCTCTAAGGGTAGAATTCCACATAATGTCAGGCTGCAAGGAACACACACACAGATGACATGCACAGATAAACAGACACAGAGAGACACACATGTTTTTTGTGTGTGTGTGGGAGATTTTCACATATCAGTACTAAGATAACTAGCTCCACTTGTGATCCCTTGCAGGGAAATAAATCCCTTGCAGAAAGTCAGCATATTCAATTAAATTCAGCAAATAGTCCCTGTAGTTGGTTGAATTATGGCTTCTAAAAAGATATATTGAAGTGCAAACTAGGATACCTGTGAATGTCACCTTATTTGGAAATAGGGTCTTTGAGATGTAGTTAAGGTGAGGTCATACTGGATTAGGGTGGACCCAGAAGAGGAGAGGATACACAGAGATTCACACAGGAAGAATGTTATGTGAAAAGGGAAGCAGAGATCAAAGTGGTACATCTATAAGCCAAGGGACACCAAGGATTGCTGGAGGCTAGGAAGAGGCAAGGAAGGATTCTTCCCCTGAGCCTTCAGAAGGAGCCTGGCCTTCCCAATACCTGAATTGAAACTTCTAGTCTCCAGAACTGAGAGAAAATAAATTTCTGTTGTTAAGACACCAAGTTTGTGATAATTTGTTACAGCAGCCACAGGAAATTAATACAACCCCCAAGTACTCATTAAGTGCTAGGGTCTCTTCCAGATACAGCAGTGGTTGAGCTTGTCTGCTCAGTGAGCTTGTCAAGGTGTGTTTGGAGGGCTCCAGAAGGCTCAGCTGTGGGTGGGGAGGATTTCACAACATTTGCACCTCACTTTGGTTTCTTTCAGTGCCACAGTTGATGGTGTGTCCCCTGCACATCCAGAGTTGGGTTCAGAGCCCTTTAGATGCAGCACAGTCTCAGTGTTCAAATACTGACTTGTCCAACATTTTCCTTCACTCATGGAGTTCAAGAAAATATTTGACTCATGTTAAATAAGCTTAGTTTGGAATCCTTGCTCCATCACTGAGTAGTTGAATCTTCCATTTCCTTATTTGTACAAGAAGAATACTTAGACATTGTGGGAAACCTGGAAGGAAGATCCCGGAGCAAATTATAGAGTAGGACAGACAGATGGGCCTGAATCCTGTCATCTATCCTTTTACACACCACCTGCCAAAGTTGTCACCTTGAATAATTTGTTTAAATTCCTGGGCTGGCCTCAATTTCCTCACCTATAAAGTGAGAACAGTAATAGCATTCCTCCGGTAGGGTGACTGTGAGTATTGACCAAGCTAATACCTGTAAGGTGCTTAGAAAAATTCCTGACAAATAGAAGGTGTTCAGTAAAGAGTAATAGACATTGTCATTTTACTGTTGAGGAAATTGAATCACAGAAAGGTGACATGATTTGTCTAAGGACACTTAGAGGCTGAGCTGGTCCTAGAACATTCTCAGGCTGATGGGTCCTCTGAACAGGGTTGTTGATTTGAGAGGCTATGCTTATTACGATTTCCAACTCTGGAATTAGACATAAATGCAACTTAAAACTTAATCAATTACTTAACCTGTGTGATCTTGGATTTACTACTTAACATCTATGAACCCCATTTTTTTCACCTGTATACAGAGATATTGACCTCATTGGGTTGTGGTATGAGAGAGATTAGAATAAATACAAATACTTAATCACAAACTGTAAGCATTATTAACTGTTTCCGGCTCTCTTTGTATGTGTTAGAAGTAAGTTCAGTTGTATGTAACAAAATAATAGTGTCTTTAAAACTCTCAGATTCATTTTCTCCCATAAAAGGAGTAGGGAGACAGGTCCTCCAAGAATGATATGGTGGTGGGGCACCTAGGTGACTCAGTTGGTTAAGTGTCTGACTTTGGCTAAGGTCATGATCTCACGGTTCCTGAGTTCGAGGCCCACATCAGGTTTCTCCACTGTCAGCTCAGAGCCCACTTCAGATTCTCTCTCCCGTCTCTCTTTCTCTCCTCCCCCACTTGTGTCTGTCTCTGTCTCTTGAAAATAAACATTAAAAAAAAAAAATGATATGGCAGTGCCAAAAAGTCACCAGGGACCCAGGCTCCACCTCTATTTCTGCTCTGATGTCTTCAGTATGTGACTTCTATCCTCAAAATCACCTCATCCTCCAAAATGACTTCGGGACACCTAGCTGTCACAGCCATGTTGTGAACAGCACAAGCATGTTTGGGGTTAGGGACAGGGCAGGAAGAAGACAAAAAAGACCACTTCTCAGCTAAGACAGCTCCCTAAGGAGCCATCTCTCAAGTCAACACTTTGTATTTCATTGGCCAGAATTTAATCACATGGTCACATTTGGCTGCAAGGGAGGCTGGAAAATGTAGTCTTATTATATCTGTTCTCAGTAAAATCCAGGCTCTGTTATAACTGTAATGGAGGAAAGCTACTGTGAAGGCAATGGTTGTTGTTATTGTTTTCATAGTTGTTATTACTAGGTGGTAGGAGCCTGCCAATTAGGAATATCCAAGTTTTAATGCAGTGCTATGAATGTTTGAAAGATGCATAGTGTGATGTGAGAGTATTCAGGAGGGGAAATTTAACTTCCTCTGAAGGCATCTGAGATGGCTACTGAGGAGAAGTAGTGTTTGAGATGAGGCTTGATGTTTGAGAGGTTTGCCCTGGTGCCTGCAAGGAAGGGGATTTATGGTGGAAAGGACACCGCACACACAGTCTGGTGGTTTTGTCAGCCTCCCCCTTGGCTGCTTGCAATTGTACTGGGGATGGGATGGGGGGCAGGCTCCAAGAGCCTGTCCTGGGACTTCTCTTATCCATGCAGTCTACAGGGCAGATGGTGAGGGGTGCTGAGCCTTGCTATCCATGAAGGTTTCCCAATTCTCCATCCTCATTTTACCAGACAGCAATCTATTTGTTAAATGAAAACCAGCTGGTTATTGAAAGAAACATATTTATTGGGAATTAACTGCCATGTGCAAAATGGGTATTTACTACCAACTTGTCAAACATCAGTGAATTTGTGTTTAATAATCATTTTTTTCAATTAACTCACAAAAATGCATCCCATTAATTCTAAATTAAATGCATATTTGTAAAACTCTAATTCACAATATAATCAAATCATCTCTTTACAGCCTGTTTTTTGATGGTTATGTGTTGGTAAAACAATCTCAAATGCTGTTCTTAGAGACAAAATTTGCTTATACCCATATGCAATTGCAACTTGGGCTAGAGGACAATAGTGCAGGTAGACCTTTTTTCCATTGACCCCTTCCCTCGTTCCTTCCCTTGATTCCTATCTCCCTCATGTACCACAGGCACTGGAAGGTGCCTATGGCTGGAATATTTGGATGATCTAAGCTAATAATTCAACTTTGATCTTTGCCTGTAATCTCAGTAGCTATAAGGCCTTGGAAAGTCTGCTTACCATGGTACTTAGCTGGGAGTCAACGGACCTGTTTAAAAAAAAATCATAATAATTGAAGTTTAGTTGACACGCAATGTTACATTAGTTTCAGGTGCATAAGATAGTGATTTGACAAGTCTATATATGCTATATATGCTATATATATATATATATATATGCTATGCTTACCCTCTGTCACCATATAACACTATTACCATACCATTGACCATATGCCCTATACTGCACCTTTTATCCCTGTGACTTATTTATTCCATAACCAGAAGCCTGTATCTTCCACTCCCCTTCATCTATTTTTCCCACCTCTCCATCCCCCACCAGTTAGGGGACTGTTTCTGCCTTTTTGTTGTTGTTGTTTGTTTGTTTCATTTTTTTAGATTTCACATATAAGAGAAATCATATGGTATTTGTTTTTCTCTGACTTATTTCACTTAGTGCAATACCCTCTAGGTCCAACCGTGTTGTTGTGAACAGCAAGAGCTTCTTCTTTTTTATGGCCAAGGAATAGTCCATTGTGTGTGTGTGTTACCTCTTTACTCATTTATCTGTTGATGGACACTTGGGTTGCTTCCATATCTTGGCTATTGTAAATAAAGTTGCAATAAACATACAGGTGCATACATCTTTTCAAATTAGCATTTTTGGATTGTTTTTGAGGGGTGGGGTAAATAGTAGTGGAATTACTGGATCTTACGGTAGTTCTATTTTTAATTTTTTGAGGAACTTCTATACTGTTTTCCATAGCAGTGCACCAGTTTTCATTCCCACCAAGAGTACAGCAGGGTTCCTTTTTTCCCACATCCTCTCTAACACTTGTTATTTCCTGTCTTTTTGATTGTAGCCAATCTTACAAGTGTGAGGTGGTATCTCACTGTTGTTTTGATTTGCATTTCCCTGATAATGAGTGATGTTGTGTATCTTTTCATATATCTGTTGCCCATCTGTCTGTCTTCTTTGGAGAGGACCTGGGTTTTAATTCTAATTTTGCTATGTGACTGTGGACAAGTCCTTTTCTCCTTGGAGTGTTTCTATCAGAATACAGTTAAGTGAGTTTCCTTACTGCAGCATTTCTTAGCAATACTACTATGTTAATGTGCCCAGTCTCCAACTGGAGAATGGATATACTTTTGTTTTTCAAACTTCTTTGAACATAGAATTTTGTTTTTCTTTTCTTTCTATGGAGCATCTGGGTGGATTGATGATACGAAGAAAACATTTGGCAAAAACTGGGCAAGGATGATTTACAGGGTCATCTGGCTCTAATGTTTCAGGATTTGGTTTTTAGTCCAGAAATCTGGACTGCGTTTCTGAAGGATGACTTGGCAATATGGACTTCTGTTCATCAGACACTCCAACTTCTGCCCCCAACTCTGGCCAGATCAGAAACCAGATGCAGATAGTGCATAGCATCCTCAGAAGCCCTACCTCTTGTAAATCTGCCAGATAAGGATAGTAATGGAGTGATCTCTGAGGCTGGTTACTCCCAGCTGCATCCAGCTGTACTTAGCATTCGGTCCCTTGCCTTCCTCAGCACAGCAATTACATGCTCAGCATGCACCTCAGAAATGTTTAAGTGGTAACAAATGCCCTGAGGGTTCATTATCATCCAGCAGTGCAGATGGCCCTTACACAGGGCACGGAGCACCTTACAGGAGGCAGTGATTCCTCTCCTTGTTTGCTAAACCATGTGGCTGAACATATGCCAGCCTTGTAGTGAGAGGGGCCAGCATAGCTCATCTGCCTTGGCAAAGCTAGCTTCTACTCTCCCCTCCACACACTTCAGCAGCACTACAGACATTCTACCCATGAGGCTGGGGATTGAGCAGCCAGCACCCTCCTAGCCGAAGAGGAGACTTTTTTATGTGATTCATGATCAGTCAGGGAAGAGTTCCAAAGGTGCCCAGAGGAGTCTCTTAAAGGGTCTGTCTGATGTCCCTGGCCACTCCTCTTCCTGGTCCGGAATCATTTAGGTAATTAAGATAGTGGTTCTAATGCCTCAAGACTTCTTTACATTCTTAGTTATTGGAGACCCAAACACTTTGGTTTATGCTGATTATCTCTGTCAGTATTTATTATGTTAGAAATTAAAACTAAAAAAAATGAGAACAATTTATTAATTCATTTTATTTATTTTTTAATGTTACTTGTTTTTGAGAGGAGAGAGAGAGAGAGAGAGAGAGACAGCAAACATGAGTGGGGGAGGGGCAGAGAGAGACAGAGACAGAATCTGAAGCAGGCTCCAGGCTCTGAACTCTCAGCACAGAGTCCCATGAGGGGCTCCAACTCATGAGCCGTGAGATCATGACCTGAGTCGAAGTCATACACTCAACCAACTAAGCCATTCAGGTGCCCCTATTAATTCATTTTAAAAGAGCAACAGTAAATTGCTTGTGTGTTAACATAAATAGCATACTTTTTTTTTAATGAAAAATAACTTTATTTTCCAAAGCAAACAATGAATGTAGCAAGAAGAGTGGTTTTGTTTTACATTTTTGCAAATCTCTGTAATATCTGGCTTAATAGAAGACAGCTGGGTTCTATATCTGCTTCCATAGGCAATCTGCATAATATGTTGTTTTGGTTGAAGTATATGAAGAAAATCCAGCCTCCCACAGATATATATTTGGGGAAAGGATGATCTTATTGGCCTTGCAAAAGATTCTTGGGGATGTTGAGGGGTCCTTGGGCCACACTTTGAGAATAGCTGACCTAACGTACACCTGTGGGGAGGAGATAGGCTGAGCAGTTTTGGATGTAGATGGTCTACACATCAGGAGATAGTCACTTCTTAGATCACAGGTGCTTCTTTTTTGCCTGGGTTACTTCTCTAGCTTCTTAGCCTGTCTTCCAAATTCTGTTTTGTACCTCTATAAGCATCCTCTAAACAGAAACCAGAGTGAGTTTTTTAGAGATAACTTCAATTCTGTCACTCCCTTGTTCCTGACTGCCTGCTGGCTCCCCATTACATACAGACTAAGGCCCCCACCTTCTAAGCCTATGGGCTCTGGTCCATGCCCAAATCTCCTACCTCATTTTTTTTTTTTTTTTTTTTTTTGTCTCTCCCTTGCTTGCTTCACTCCAACAGCACTGGTCTGTTTTGTTCCTGTGAATACACAGGGTCCTGATTTAGGGTTCTTTTTTCTTTTTAAAGTTTATTTATTTTGAAGGGAGGCCTATTTTGAAGGGGGGGCACGTTCATGTGCAGGAGGGGTAGAGAGAGAAAGAAAGAGAGAGAGAGAGAGAGAGAGAGAGAGAATCCCAAGCTCAATCCCACAATGGTGACATCGCGACTTGAGAAGCCAAAATCAAGAGTTGATTTGGACACCTAACTGACTGAGCCACCCAGGCACCTTGTAGGATTCTTTTACTGTCTGTTCTCTCTCCCTGGTGCACCCTTCCCTCAGATCTGGGCATGTCTTGCCATTTAGATTTCAGATTAAATGTCACCCACATTGAAAACATTTTCTTTTCTTCATAGTCTTTATCACTATCTGCAATTGTCTAATTATTTTACTTCTTTATGCTCTGTCTTCCCACACAAGGAGTTAAGTTCTATTGGGCCAAGGACTTTATCATATTCAATATTATATTTTCAATGCCTAAAATGGCATCTGGCACATGGTGGGTGTGCAGTAAATATTTTTGAAGGTATGAATGAAAGAATAGCTCTATGAGGGACTATTTAAACTGGAAATCAGACCTATTTGTCAATTTCAGCTTTGTCACTTACTGGCTCTATGATCTTGGGCAAGTTCCTTGAGTTTCAGTTTTCTTATAAGCAAAACGCTGATAAGGATACCTACCTGTCTTAGTCAGTTTGGGCTGCTACAACAAAAATACTTGGAAACAAAAAAACCCGACCCTTCCTCCTGGGTTTCTCTCGCACAACTACCATATCCACAACACTTCTGCCACCAGATGTGTAGGGTTTCTTTAACACCACACAATTCTCTGTGACACCAGCTAGGTGTCCTACAATTTAACTCAATTCTCTCATCTCATCAGATCCCACAGGTTAAGGGCTTAGTCCCACAAGACTGTCCCCCACTTCAGATGCCAGTGGCAAGTAGTAGGTCCCTGAGTTACACAGCTTCTCTCTGACTTTGCTACAAATTAGAGGTTCCCATAACTTCCTCTCCCTTGGATTTGATTATTTGCTAAACTGGCTTACAGGACTTGGAAAACATTTACTAACATTTACCAGTTTATTAAAGTATATGATAAGAATACAGATAAACCACCAGATGAAGAGGCACATAAGGTGAGGTCTGGGAGGGTCCCACATTCAGGAGTTTCTGTTGTTGTGGAATTAGGTGCATTATCCTCCTAGTACATGGATGTATTTATGAAACTGGAAGCTCTTTGAACTCTGTCTTGTAGGATTTTTCCAGAGGCTTCACCAAATAGGTAGGACTCATCACTAACTCCATTTCTAGGCCTTTTCCCCTTTCTGGAGAATGGGGAGTGAGGCTGAAAATTCCAAGCTTCTAATTATGGCTTGGTCTTTCAGGTGACCAGGCCCCATCCAAGAGCCCACCAAGAGTTACTTCATTAGAAAAACAAACTACTAGGGGAACCTGGACGGTTCAGTTAGTTAAGTGCTCAACTTTTGGTTTCTACTCAGGTCATGATCTCATGGTTTGTGAGTTCAAGCCCTGCTTTGGGCTCTATGCTGACAGTGTGAAGCCTGCCTGGGGTTCTTTCTCTCCCTCTCTCTCTGCCCCTCCACTGCTTATGCACTGTCTCTTTCAAACTAAATAAATAAACTTAAAAAAAAAAAAAAGAAAGAAAAACAAGAACTACTAACAGGAAACTCTAAGGGATTCAGAAACTCTGTCAGAAACTCGAGTCAAAAGCATATGTTAGAATAGAATATGCTCGTAGTGCCTTAATATTACAAGGGTTTTGAGAGCTCTGTGCCAAGAACTGGGGGCTTATTTATTTTCTATTATCTTACAATACCACAGACTGGGGGCTTAAACAACAAATTTATTTACTTCAGTCTGAGGGCTAGAAAGTCCAAGATTGAGGTAAGCACAGAGTCTATGTCTGGTGAGATCCCACTTCCTAGTTTGCAGACAGCCACCTTCTTTCTGTGTCCTCACATGGTGGAGAGAGAGATCATCTTCCTAATGTCTCTTCCTTATTAGGGCACCAGTCCAATCATGGGGGCTTGATCTCATGACATAATTACTTCCCAAAGGCCCCACCTCTAAGTACCATCACACTGGGGATTAGGGTTTTAATATATGGACTTTAGGGAGACACAAACATTCCACCCACAGCACTACTGTGTAGGCTTGTGAGATTAGTTGAGGCCATGAATGTAAAGCACTTGTCACTTAAAAATCATTCTATAATTGCTCCCTGATCCTAACCTGGCTTGTCAATAACACCTCCAGCTCTAGCTGACTACTGTGGTTCTCTGGAGTGGGATGTGGGGGTCCAGGCTCTGGTCTAGTGGAGCCAGAAGAGACTCAGAGACACTCAGCTCAGCATGAATTTCACAGATGAGGAGACTAAAACCCTGAGAGGTGAATCCCTCTTTTTCTGAGGTTCTCCTCCCTTCCCAGAGTCCCTGCTAGGGGCATAGCTGAATGGAGACTTGGGCCTCTTGACAGCAGCCCAGTGCATTCTTCACTGGCCAACTTCCCAACACAGCAAAACCTAGCCTCCCTACTTAAATTGCTCATGGGTAGGCCTTTAAACTGTGGCTCCTTAGCAGAACATAAGAGACTCTTAAAAACTGACAACAAACTGAGGGTTGATGGGGGGTGGGAGGGAGGGGAGGGTGGGTGATGGGTACTGAGGAGGGCACCTGTTGGGATGAGCACTGGGTGCTGTATGAAAACCAATTTGACAATAAGTTTCATATTAAAAAAACTAAAATAAATAAAATTATTTATTGAAAATAAACAAACAAACTGTGGCTCCTCAGATACCTGATTAGATACCTGATCAGAATTAACTAGAACATTTATGAAAGTGATGTTTTCTGGTCTCACTCCAGACAAACTGAATTAAATCACTGAAAGGACAGGACCCAGAAAACCAGTTTTTCAGGAGATCCTAATGCATGTTAAATTTTGGTAAAAACTGAAAGGAGAAGCAAGGAGAAGATGCAAAAATATATACATTTTTTCTTTTATTCTTTCTTGCATGGTCACCACTTTATATCTTTTTAAACAGTTATTCAGTAGCCCAACTTGTTGAGAGGACACTGGCTTTTAGAAAGGGGCTCAGGGCAGAGAGAAACCCTCTTTGGGTGTGGCATGTAGCCCTGTCCCAGGTCCCTTTCCCTGACAGAGGAGATGCAGCAATTCACTCAGGTAATCTGTAGCAGTGAACATAGCATGAAATGCTGGAGCAGTGTGTGAAAAATCTGTTTGAATAACAGCTCCAGCAGCTCTTACCAAATCTTCAGGATCCACTAGAGAAAAAGAACAATCTTTTTCTATCATCCAATAAATCATTGCACTGAGAAGTGTCAAAATGCAGCCTGAAAAGACATTTTCACTAGCAGCTCAGCTAGAAGACATTCACCCTGGCCCATCCAGTGCCTCCTTCCTGAGAACTGGAAGCAAGATCTGGGAATAGGGGTTGAACTTGCTTGGAGCTAGCTGCCACTTACCATCCAGCACAGTGCTGTGGTTTCTAAATACAACTATTTGTGGCTTTGCTCAGGGTGAGTAATTTGATCTGAGACATAAACATTCTTCTGGAACATCCCTTGGATGGACAGCTGTTAGTGTTGTTCCCAGTCCTATGAACATGGAGAGAATTATAGTAGAGACAGACAGGACTGGGGTTGAGTCCCAGCCCTCTTGCTCATTAGCTTTGAGATCTTGGACAAGTCATTTAATAGCCTTGAGCTTCAGATAAAAAAAAATAATAATAATAATAGTAAAATATAACTCATAGCATAGGGAGTAGGAGATAGGACAGAACATTTGATGTCCCTGAACATGCCCAATGCCTGACATTAGCAGTTGCTCAATTAATAAATACTAGCTCTTTTTATACTGTTGGCAAATAGTGGAGTCCCTCACATTGCTTAAAGAGTAGTAAAATAGAAAAATTACATGTGTTCCTCTCCTCAGTAGTAACATGATTTCTGGTTTAGTCTTATCTTAGAATCACTATTGGACCTTGGAGAAATCTCTCTCCTTTCTGAGCATCAGCATTATCTCCCAGAAAGTGAGAAGCAATGGTAGCTGATCCAGAAAGTATCCTCCACTCTCACCTCTGACTATAGGCTTGCAACATCAGACAGACCAGATCCAACTCTGTGATTGGCTTTCCTCCTAGGAAGTCTGGCCCTTCTGGCTCTGTGAATATTTTCTAAGGTCTGTAGGCTCCTCTGTTAAATGGAAACATCAACATCCTTAGTGCTTTACTTGGGGTAGGGGTGTTTGGAGCGCTAAAGGTACAGAAACTTTAGGGAAGACTAACAAGAAGCACTATACAAATGAAGCAATATGGGTCCTTCTGTCTCTCATGTTGGGCTTTTTGTGCCTGGGTCTGGGTGCCAGTCAGCATGTCAGGGCCTAACAGGCAAGCTGGATCTGAGGGCTGAGCACAGACCCTGGCCACCTTGGTCCTCCACCCGTGAGTAGCTCTGCTTTTTTCTTGGGGTCACTCCAGAACACTTGTTGTGAGGGGCATGAGGAGGTAAGAACAGAGGGACCAGGAAAAGAGGGACAATAAGTCAGGTTACAAAAGGGATGAGAATGGAGGAGGAAAGAGGGAGGGAGAAGGGACAAAGAGGCGTGAGGTAAGAGGGAAAAGGAAACAATTCTCATTGTTTTCTCTTAATTCTGCCCGGGCATCAGTGAGACCATCATGAGCAGATCAGAACACCTCACTCCGACCTCTTAGCTTGAGTTAAAAAATAATTCCAAACCAAACTGCAGTGCCTAAATCTATCAAAAATGTCAGCAGCTGGGCCTGAAGCCAGAGCTGTGATCTCCCTCATGTCAATAAACCCTTGAAGTCCCTCTCCTTTGGAAGCCTGGCTTTCTTCTGATCTGCTGCTTTCTACCCCAGGCTGCCCTTTCATGAGTAATTTCTTTTAACCTGAGGATCTCAGCTGTGAGCCATAATGAAAAGATTTCTTCTGGACTGAGACTACTAAGAAGCTGCTGCTCTAGCAGCAAAAGATGGGAAAAACATACAATTAAATCCAGTGCCCCACCAAGGCCAGTAGAGGCAGCACATGAACAGGCAGAGGCCTAGATATAGGATGCTCATCACCCCAAACCAAGAACCAAGGGATTTTTTTTCAGGTGGCTCAGGGAGACACATAGCCTCTTGGGTCAGTTTTGTTTTATGGGTGTCAGGATTGCAAAGATGGCCAGGAGAAGAGGGCTGCCATTGACCCAAGAGGTGGCAATAGAATGAGAAATCGCACTGTACACTCCAGTCTTGGGTCCAGGCTTTATCCTTGGTCCTGGGGACTCAAAAGAAGGGAGGGTGTGTGGTTTCCCAGCCTGCAGGATGGCTCTCTGCTGGCCCCTCAGGCCCTTCCCATGCTCAGCTCAGGGCAGGAATCAGAAGAAGGTTGTGCACAGGAGATTTTTAACACTGTTCATCTCACCTTTATCTGGAGAGCCATGGCCCCCCTGCGTGCTGTGGAGAGGCATGGCTCTCCTGCCCACTATGGACCTCTAGCACCATCCCTTGTTTTGACAAAGTATGTCCCACAGGGGAGGGAGAGAGGAATGGGATAAAATTCAGTCTGGAATAAACCACTTTGGGTGTTGGGGCCTGTTCCTGACTCCATTCACGCAGCACAGGTTGATCTTGTACCCGCTTCTCGGAGTGTCTTCTGGCTCCAAAGGGAGAGAATAATACTGACATTTATCTGAGTTTTTTACAAGTGAAAGTTCTAATTTTTTTTTATAAGAAACCATAAATTCAGGTGGGGGTAAGACCCTTTGAATATGTTTTGGGGCACCTTTTACAGATGAAAATTCACTTCGGTTCTACAACTTAAACCTACCTTGGGGATGTTCTTTGGGCATTATTTAGACATCTCTGTACTTCCCCATGTAATAGCATGTTCTTCAAAAGTTGTATAATGTTTGAATTTTGGTAAATAAGATCATATTTTAATGTAATAGAAATGTTTTTGCTTAAGGTAATTCTATGGTGAATCATTTTACAGAGCAATTTTTTGTAAGGTGATCTCTCAAGTCATCTTTTCCTTCTTCCAAGTGGTTTTTCATCAACCAGATTTGCTTGAATAGAGCCACTCTTGTACATGTAAATGGCCAGCATCCCCCTATTCCTAAGCAGCTCAGGCAGAGAGGTTCCAAGTTAGTCAGTGGCCTGGGAGTTGCCTGTCCTAGGTGTGTACTATCTTGGAGAGAGCCCTAGGCAGAGATTGTGGGCACCGTAGTGCTAGGTTCTGAGTCCTTCCTTGGTTATCATCATAGATTAGGGTGTCCCTGAAAAAGTTGCTAGCTAGAGTTCAGTTTTATGAATAAAAAGCTCAAGGTTAGAATGTGTGTCAAATAAAAAATATCCCAAATATTGCTTAAAAGATTCTAAATGTTACCTGTTTTCTTCCTCATGCAGGTTGGGGACCTGAGCATCAGGACAGAAGAATGTTCCCACATCAAAACTCCGAAGGAAGTGCTTCTTTGTATTCTTTCCTTTCTGTCACAGGACATGAACAGATATTAATGAACTGCAAGTGTCAGGGATGAGAGATGGTCCCCTCTCACTTGGAAGTTCAGCCCAGCTTAGGGAGGCATTAGCTTGCTGCACTTGGCTTTGTAAGACATGTGTGTGTGAGTAAACGTGTATGCGTGGGAACTTTCCCTCCTCCTTACAGCAGTGTTTAATTACACCAAGACTTTCTTAGCAGAATGCTAGAAATCTGGTCAAAGATCCTGCTTTAAAATCATCCTTTAAATATACAGAAGCAGCAGCAGGGGGGCCTTTAAGCTGCCAAAATCTAATAGAACCATAGTGATGAAGCAGAGAGGTGGCAGGAGTGAGAGAGAGTAATGGGGAGCAACACACACTTTTCTACCTGGAGGTTCAGCCTTATAAAGGGATGCTGGCCGTAAAGGGTATTTAGCACCAGGTATTTATTTGAAGCATTGAGGATTTATTGAGTGTTTCTAGTAAATACAAAGAAAAGGACCAACTGTACTTGTGAAATCAGTGAGATGGAGAGAAATAGAGCCTTTCTGGCAGAGTGAGTGGAAAAGAGCCATGGAGATGACAGCAGGTGAAAAGACCTAGAGGGTAGCCTTTTCTAGAGGAGATGAGAAACAGCCAAGGAAGGAGGGGAGGACTGCGGGGCCAGATGAAGGTATCAGGGGATGAGGCCTGGATGGGACAGGAACATAGGGGAAGGCGAATATAATGTTACAGATCCTTGAGAAACAGAGATGCAGGATTTACTATACGTGTGTGTGTGTGTGTGTGTGTGTGTGTGTGTGTGTGTGTGTTAGGACAGATTTTGAGGTTGTCTGGGAAGAAAAAAGGACAAAGTGGAGCATAAAATCAGGAAAAGACTCTCAGCTGTGACAATGATGAGACTTTTTAGTGGTTTTCCTGAAAGTGTCTTCTGTCAAACAAGAGGAACATGCTGGATGCTCTTGAGAACTGGGCCAGACATGCAGGTTTCTAAGCAAAGGTAAATTTCTGTTTTGGGCCCCTAGAAATTCTTGGGGATGGGTGTGAAGGGGGAAGAACTCCATGTTATTGATTTTTTTGTGACTTTATTTCTATCTGCAAGTTATAAGATTTTGGTGACATTTCGCCAATGATACATTCACCAAGACTATTAGAAATTCATAAGTTGTGACTTGATTCCAAAGATTTTTGACTAAGGAATAGTTTACACTTTTGTTAGGGATGTTTAGCCAATGAATGCTGACTGTGTTCCATGAAGGTGTGGAGGCATCCACATATTATACATCACCCCAGGATGCAGACTTGACAAATATTTTCATGCCCTGACATCTCTGACCAAGGCCAAATTAGAAGACAATTAGAAGAAAATGTACACCAAAGCATCACCAATGAATGGGTGAATTCTCTCAAACGGTAAACATTAGGCAGCTACTGTTGGAAGGTTAACAACATGACTGCTCATAAATGTGAATGCATCCATTCATGTATATTTACCAAGAATTTGCTGTTTCTAGTCCTGTGCTAGTCTCCATAGAAAAGTATACAAGATATGAAATATTGTCCCTGACCTCAAAATTTACTAATGCAACTTCATTTTAAGGGAAAGCCTAAATAAAAAACCCAATTTATGAGCATGAACATCCCCCCCTTAACTGACAGCTCCTATGTAATTAATAATATATATATATATTTTCTTATGGGAATGATATGGTATCCACAAACTATTTTCTCTCTTTTTGTTTTTTCCAAGTTGGTCTCATTAAGATCCATGGAGCCCCTTCCTGAATGTATGTATGTATATGTATATATATATTTTCAGCACATATGTAGAAATTTTATTTAAATTGTATTAAGTTTTTATGGCATATTGTATATTTGTTATGCACAATTGCACAGTTTGGATTTTTGGCCACATCATATCACTTACACCCATAAAAGTTCTGAAAGGCGTATTTGGTGAGTATATCTGAGCCAAGAACTCAGAATCTCTCTCTAAAGCCATGAGGCATGTTCACGGATGGACAGTCCTTCAGATAGCCTCATGAGGTAGATGGATATAGTCTCCTCAAACATTACCAATCTAATCCCCCCAGAAAGAGCAGAGTGGGGTATGAAAAAAACAAGTTAGTTTAAAAAAACCCTCACAAATGGCAATAAATTTTAATGATTGAGAAAATGCTTAGAATTTTACGTATCAGAGAATTTTATGTAATGTTACTTTTTCAATGATCTCAGGAATTTCCCAGCCACAAAATTACCATCATTTAACTCCATTTAAATGAATATATGTAAAAATGAAACAAGGAGAAAGAATATGCAAGGTTTGCAAAATTCCTGATAGAAGTCCTCTGTCCAGATAATTTTCACTTCCTTTTTAGTGTTTCTGTTGAATAATAGAGACAATGTTGTCCCTCAAACAGGGTAAAAGAGTTGATAGTTGGTCATCACCTCTGGCCTATGGCTTTTGTCTGGGGAGGCTAAGGATGGGGTTCCAGACATTTATCCCCTTGGAAACAGTTGACTTTATATCATTCCCAGGAATCTTGGTTTTGGAATGTGAACAAGTTTCTTTGAAAAATTCTGACTTGATATGACATGACTTAAAAGCTCAGTTACAGCAAGAACTAGGAGCAGTGCAAATATTATCTGAGTGTTTGTTATCTTTTTTTAAAATGGGAACAAAGTCATGGTAAAATCACTTTGACTAATTCTTGTATCCCAAAGTCCTGAAACTTCACTTCATGGCCATAACTGAACAAAGTAACTTCTACGCTACAGATGCTGGGGTGGAGACAAGGAGTCCTCTCAAATTTGGCAGATCTGGGTGTCTGAATGGCTCAGTTGGTTAAGTGTCCAACTCTTGATTTTGGCTAAGGTCATGATCACACAGTTCATGAGATTGAGCCCTGAGTTAGGCTCCGCACTGTCAGCAGGAGCTAGGATTCTCTCTCTCCCTCTCTCTGCCTTTCCCCTGCTCATGCTCTCACTCTCACTCTCAAAATAAATAAATAAATTTAACAATTTTGGCAGATCCTAATACATCTGTAGAGTATATGTTTCAAAAAGAGGTGTTTGAATCCACGTAACTCCCCACCCTCACCACTAATGGCTAGAATATAGGGGATGCTGTTTACATTTCCATTTGGGATAGGATCTTGGGGCTTTAAACAGGTTCTCTGCTTTGTTTTGTAGCAGTGGGATCCATAAATTTTGAAAGCAGGAAAGTATTATCATTATTACATTTTATTTTCACTGTACCTCAGTATCATGCTATACTTCAATGTCCTAACAATTGTAATTGAGGTACAAAGTTTTAGTTAAGCTAACACATTGAGTATTTTTCACCAAACACAGTCTAATTTATGAAATTGCCAATTTTTCTTCTAGGTATGTCATGTGCTATTCTATGGTGTGATACCAGATTTCATACTTAATACAAACTGCTGTATTGTTCTTTAACGGCATCTGTTAATTCATCAAACAAAAATTTACTGAGCATCAACTCTGTGCCTATTGTTAGTTAGAATAATATCTGTTGTAGAAAATTATTTTTATAGCTTGAAACAATTAAAGTTAACATTTTGCTCCAAATCCTAAAGGTTGTTCAGCAGGTGGCCTTCCGTGTAGTGATTGAGAACCCAAGTTCTTTCCATCTTGTGGTTCCACTACCCACTAGGTCTTTAGACTTCCTCATTGCCAGCTGGTGATTAAGGAAAGAGTGGGTTACAAAGACACACAGCACCCACTTCTTAACCATCTCCACCTAAAAGTGACACACATTACTTCTATTACCACACCATTGTCAAGGATTCTCCCGCAGCCCCCACCTGGGTGGGGGGTGGGGCGGGGGAGAGGGGAAAGTGGGTGATGAGCATTGAGGAGGACACCTGTTGGGATGAGCGCTGGGTGTTGTATGGAAACCAATTTGACAATAAATTATATTTAATACAAAAAAAAAAAGTGGGCTGGGAAATGCAGTCTCTTGCTGGGCATTTACAGTATTAAATCTATTTAATGGGAAACTTTGGGGGATAACAGGGCATCTATGCCACAGCTAGGTACTATTTCAGGCACTAAGAATATAGCAGTGAACAAAATAGAACAATATCTGTCCTCACGGAGCACAAATTCTTGAATTTGAAACTCAAATTCTCCATGGGATAAGACAAACAATAAACAAAATAAAGCAGTATGTTACACAGGGATGAAGAGCCAATAGGAAGCATGGAGGTGGGGTTTGAAATTAGATAGTGTGGCCACAGAATACCTTTCTAAACAAGTGACATTTTGGGCAAATAATTAGAGGACATGAGAGATCCAACTATGTAAATACCTACATAAAAAACATTCAAGGGGGAGGGAATGACAGGTAGCTGAAGCTGGGGAGGGCGGTAGGAGATGATATCAGAGAGATAATGGTCAGGCCAGGTTGTGTTGCATCATTTAGGTCATAGTAAGGATCTTGAATTTTGTTTTTCTGCAATTAACTTTGTTGAGGTATAATTTACATAAAATAAAATGCAGTCATTCTTTTTTTTTTTTTTTTTTTTTCCCAACGTTTTTATTTATTTTTGGGACAGAGGGAGACAGAGCATGAACGGGGGAGGGGCAGAGAGAGAGGGAGACACAGAATCGGAAACAGGCTCCAGGCTCCGAGCCATCAGCCCAGAGTCTGATGCGGGGCTCGAACTCACGGACTGCGAGATCGTGACCTGGCTGAAGTCGGACGCTCAACCGACTGCGCCACCCAGGCACCCCAAAATGCAGTCATTCTAAGTGCTCTACTAGATGTGTTTTGACAAATGCAGAATAACGATAGAGTATTTTCATCACCCCCCAAGAGTTCCCTCATCCCTATTCATAGCCGATCCCTGTTTCATCTCTGACCCCATGCATAGACTGATATGCTGTCAGTCATCATAGTTTAGCCTGCTTTTTCTACTATTTCATATAAATTGAATCAAACGGTACGTACTCTTTTGTGTCTGGATTCTTCCATTCAACCTGATGTTTTTGAGATTCATCCATGTTGTTGCTAGTTTCAATGGTTTATTCCTTTCTATCCTCATACGGATTCCATTGTGTGGATGCACCACAATTTGCTTAATATTTCACCTATTAATAGACAGTTTACCAGTTGATAATTTGGAGCTATTGATAAATTAAAACAACAGTTTTAGTAGTTGATAATTATAGTAAATCTGCTATAAATATTTGTTTGCAATTCTTTTTTGTATGTGTGTGGGGGGCATATATTTTCATTTATCTTGCATAAATATCTAAAAGTGAAATTGCTGGGTCCATGGAGTAAGTGTACATTTAACTTTGCAGAACTTTGTGAAAAGTTTGTGGAAATTAACTTTGTGGAAATTGCCAAGCAGTTTTCCACAGTGGTTGTGCCTTTTCACACCTCCATCAGCAATGTGTGAGAGCTCCAGTTGCTCCATATCTCCATCAACCTTTGTTATTGTTAGTCTTCTAAATTCAAGCCATACTAGTGTCTATGTAATAGTATCTCCCTGAAGTTTTAGTTTGCATTAATCTGATGGCTAGTAATGTTGAGTCTTTTTATGTGCTTTGGGACCCTTACATATCTTCCTTTGTAAAGTGCTTGCTTGAATCTTTTGCCTCCTTTTACAATTGAGTTTTTTGTCTCAAAATTTTGAGATGAAAAAAATTTTTATATTTTCTAGATATAAGTCTCTTGTCAGATTGTATTATATGAATATTTTCTCCCTAGTCTGTGGTTTACCCTTTTTCCCCTAATGTTATTTTTCAAAGAGTACATTTTTTAAAAATTTTGATAAAGTAAAATGTATCTTTTTCATAGTTCATGCTTTTTGCATCCTAAGAAATTTAGGCCTGTAAATCAAAGATTTTCAAATTTTAAGGATTTCCTTCTTCTTTCTGATAGGTTTTGTTTTGGTTTTTTTGTTTGTTTGCTCATTTTTAGTTTTGGATTTTTTTACCTTTAGATCATGATCTACTTTGCGTTAATTTGGGTTTATGATGTGATTTGAGGGTTAAGTTTATTTTTTTTTCATTTCAGATATGGAGATGTTCCAGCATAATTTGTCAAGGACTATCCTTTCCTCATTGAATACATTGGCACCTTTGTTGAAAGTCAATTAACTATAAATGTGCAACTCTTTCTGAACTCTGTTCGGTTCTATTCACCAAGAAGTCAAATTTTCACCAATAACACATTGTCTTAATTACTAGTGTTTATAGTAAGTCTTGAAAGAAGTTTAAGCCTTCCAATTTAATTCTCTTTTTTAGATTGTTTAACTATTCCAAGTTCTTTGGAACTTGGTAATTTCTGCCAAAAAGACTCCTCAGCTTCTAAGGTTACATTGAATATATGGATTAATTTAAGGGAGAAATAACATCTTAATAATATTGAGTCTCCCAAATCATGAACATAGTATATCTGCTCATTCATTTAAGTCATTTTTAATTTTCTCTCAGCAATGGTCAGTGTACATATTTTGTTAAACTTATTCCTATGTATGCTGTAGTCTTGAAGCTATTAAAAATTTTACTTTCTTTCTTTTAAAAAATGTTTATTTATTTATTTTGAGAGAGAGAGAAAGAGAGAGAATGAGCAAGGGAGGGCCAGAGAGAGAATTCCAAGCAGGCTCCATGCCCAGCACATGGAGCCCTAGGAGGGGCTCAAACTCAAACAGCAAGATCATGACATGAGCTAATATCGAGTCAAAAGTTTAACTGACTGAGTTACCCAGGAGCCCCCCAAATTTTTACATTCTAATTGTTCATTGCTGGTATACAGAAAAACAGTTGATTTTTGAACATTTATCTTCTATATAGCACCCTTGCTCAATTCACTTATCAGTTCAAGTAGTGTTTTTGTGTGGCCATATAGATCGCAGTATATGACTTTTATTCAGAGTTAGATGGAAAGCAGTTGGATGAAGTTAGAGCCACCAGAGTCTGTGGGTGAATCATCTGAGAAAACATATTTTAGGACTTTAATTTATTTAAGTTTATTTATTTATTTTGAGTGGGGGGGGGGAGAGGGAGAAGCAGAGAGAGAGAGAGGAGAGAGAGAATCTCAAGCAGGCTTAATCTCACAAAGTGTGAGATCATGACCTAAGCCAAATCAAGAGTCAGGCACTTAACTGACTGATTCACCCAGGTGCCCCAGGACTTTAATTTTTGAGCATGTTAAAGGTAGATATTTAAGGCTGTTAGATAAAAGAAAAAAAAAAGTGAATCCAGAGAGAGGTCACTGATAAGCATATGCATCTGGAATTACAAACTTATCAGTGATAGTGAAGCCATGTTTCAGATTATCAACATTTTGAGGTAATGAAGAATCAGCAAACAAGTCTGAAGAAGCAGTTACAGGTATGAGGAAAGCTTCTACCCTATTTATTAATATAATGATGAGAGTCCTTAATTTTCCCTAAATAATGAATGTTTTTGAGGCATTGGCATTTAGATTGGCAGGATTTTTAGTATCATAAGTATATAATGTGGTACCATGGAAGCCAAGAGAAGAAAGTGTTCTAACTAGAGTGGTCTACTGTGTCAAATATTGTTAAAGATCAAGTAAGATTAAGACTGAGATTGACCCTTGAAGCAAGAAGTCCCTGGTGACCTCGACGAGCAGTTTTGGTAGCATGTAGGGAGTGAGAGACTGATTGGGTTGTGTTGACAAGAGAAACTGGATACAATGCACCCAAAGAACTCTTCTAGGGAATTATGATCAAAGGAGGGAAATGAAGTGAAAGTTGGAGCTAAGTGGAACTAAGAGAGGGTGTATATGTGTGTGTGTGTATGCTTTTTGCTTGTTTCATTTTTCAATGGGAGAAAAAATAGCATTTATTTTTCTACTTCAAAGGATCTAATAAGATCCAGTATGACAAAGGAGAGAGGGGAGAGTTTCTGGGGCAATGGTTTTAGCTAAGAGGTGATGGGATCTAGCACACAGGGAAGAAATGGCCTCAGCTAGAAGCACAGATGGCTCATCCGCAGTAACAGAAAAGAAAGTAGAGTGGGTATGTACAGGTGAATGTATAGTTCTGTGGTGGGAACTCATGGAAATTCTTTTCTTGCTGCTTTAATTTCTCACTGAATTAAATTAGGTTGGTTAATTGAATTAATTGTTGTAAAACATTTAGAATAGTGCCTGGTATGTGTAAGTGCTATGTAATTCTTTGTTAAATAGATGTCTTTTCCTGGTTTCCCAGAATCCAATCACAGAATTAATGATGATTGAATACAGACTTTCATTTTCTTTGTTTGAGTTCACAGGAATTGAGTTAGAACTGGCATCTGAACTTGGGTTATTGCTTTGTGCTACCTAGGCGGGGTTATGACCTTTTTGGGTAACCACTGCATGTGGATTCCTGTAGCTTCTTCCCTATTTATTTATAAAATGATGAGAGTAATTCCTTTTTTCTAATTAATTAATGTTTTTGAGGCACTGACATTTAGATATATATATATGTATATATATATATATATATATACATATATATTCTACATTTACTATGTAAAGAGTATTATGTTAAGTGCTTTATATTATTTTATTTAGTATACCCAACAACCTTATGTGTAAGATTGTATCATATAGAGTTTACATATGTGGAAACTAAGCTAAGTGAGCACCAAATCACTCAATGAGATTGCATTCCAGGTTTTCTTACTTGGGTTGTCGTGTTCTTCTGTGACACCTGCTCCTACTGCCTCTATGTAAGTTATCATTGAGCAATGGGCAAGAGCACTGGGTTCTATATCACAACACCAGCTCTTGTTCCAACTCAACCATTAACTGGCTGATTGAACTTGGGAAGTTACTTGCCTCTTTGGGGATTTTTCATCTGTATTCTATGAACCCAGATGATCTCTACAATTCTTTCCAACTCTAACATTCTGAGATTTTATTATTTCTATAATTGTCATCTCACACTACCCATATCTTTTAAGAATCTAGGTCAGGGCTTCCTTAGGTGAGAAGGTGATTATAGATTTAATCAGGGCAGAGCCGGAGGCCGCTGTGGATGAGATGAAGCTACCTCCTATTGCTTCCCTTTCTGTGGCTTTCCAGTGAGTTGTCATCATAATTAAATAGCTGAAGCTGCCCTAGCCTCGGTTCCAGGATGAGACATGAGAAAAGCCTGCTAGGCCCAAGCTGTAGGCTCCACTGGCTCCCAGAACACTTGTCCCAGGGCCTGACAGGCTAGTTTTAGTGCCTGGTATTTATTATCTTTGTGGAACCTTGGCCTGGAGCCTGGGCATGCAGTGTGAGTGATTAGACATGGGGCTCTCATGCATCTAACTTTAAAAAATCTCAATTACATCAGAAAGAAGGTTCGGAGTAACAGATGGGGTCCTGGGAACGATAGTGTAAATAACAAACAAGTGCACTTGCCATGATGCATTGCTGGTCCCAGGGAGCTCCAAGAGCCAGCATCTGGGCAGACGCTCTAGCTGGAATGCCCAGAGATGGAAGATCCAGGAGGTGGCAGCACTTGCAAACGGTACAACTCTGAAAGCCAGTGTGCACCACTGGGTCCCTGAGTGCTGGCTGGCTAGTGAGTTGAGAGGGAGCGTGGGTTCTGGCTCTCACAGAGGCTGGTTAGAGAAGTGTTTTGTGAAGTAGGTTGGTAGAGTCAGGAAATGAGTGTACATCCAGATTCTTGGAGGTGTGGGGACGTGAAGGGGAGGTGTTGAACAGAGTAGTGAGTTTGATTTGGTAATATCCCCCGGTGGGGGGCACTGAGCCACTGCAAGCATAAATCAATAACAGAGGGCATCTTTCAGTTAAAAGAAGATCTGAGAGATATTTGACTCAGCCACCTTATTTGCAGATTAAGAAACTGAGACCCTGGGGGACAAGGTAACTTTCCTAAGGTCATCTAGCTGGTTGGTGGCAGACTCAGGAGTAGATTTCTCAGTATCTTGTTTTCCAGACTCATTATATATTTCTGCTACACTTAACTAAGGACAGCTTCCTGTAGTGACCTGCTATGTTTGTAACAAGAATATGCCCCCTTGCCTTTGCTGTTGCCACTGTGATTTCATAACCTGACAAGTAATGTGCAGCAAGTCCCATGTATTCAATAGCATTATTCATAGTAGGTGATAATCAGAAAGCAGAAAGGGCTGCCAGCAAAGAGAGGGAAGCAAACTATGTGTGTGCATGTACGTGCATGTGAAACGTGTAGAGAATGGTTCTCCAGCCATGGGCTGCAGGTCGAGACAGGCAGACCAAGGACCAATGTGCCCAGAAGGCCCAGTGCAAGGAGCCATGGTAGAAAGACATGGCTCTTGGAATCGAATGGCCAAGGCTGGAGTCTCAGTTCTCCCACTTCTTGACATATAACCAAGAGCAAGACACTGACTTCTCTGAGCCTCTTTTGAAGAATGGAGCTAGAATTTGGAAACAACCTAATGGAATAGTAAATGTAAGGAGGCTTTGCTCTTCTGTAAAGAGCAATGCAAATGAGAAACATTTTGATTTTAGTCTAAAATGAGGGAAAGTTGTTACTGGCTGGACTTAGGGATAGAAAGTGTGTAAAATTATCTTGTGCTGGGCCTTATAGGGAGGGAACTTGGTGGGAAGATGAGATTAAGAATCAGAAATAAAGACTAGGCTCTGCTCTCAACTTGGTATGAGGAGGGGCAAGGAGGAAACCAGCCTGCTAGGAGTGGTAGGAGTTGGATGGGGAGTTTGTCACAGTGGACACCCAGATGATGGGTATGAGGGCTGTCAATTTTATTTGCAAAATAGGGAGTCACTTGGATACCCCTGAGTAGAGTAATATGACAAACAGCATTTTGGAGGATCCATTTGCTGGTAGCTAAAAGAATGTATTCAATTTATTCATTCAAAGTTATTTATTGGTTTCCTAGCACTATGCTAGATGCTAAGAACAATAGACAGTAAAACAAGATAAGGTCTGATTCATGGTATTTCGAGTCTAGTGATGGACTGAGGAGGTAGGAGCTGGGGGCTGCTAGTGACTCAGGAAGTTTCCAGGGTCTTGCAGAATTGAAGCATGAGGCTCCATTCATACTCAAGACCAAGAAAGAGTGGTGGGCATCTTGTAATGGTCATTTTCCAAGAAGATGGAAATCCCAGCCAAGATTGTTAAATACACCATCTCTGTTATCAGAGCAAAACTGCATCTAATTGTGAAGTCTGGGATCTCCATGAAAAACCTGTGACAATAGGAAACAGGGAAATGCATACCTCAAATAGAAAGTTTGCAGTTGGAAGGCTCCTGGGTGGCTCAGAGGTTAAGTGTCCAACTCTTGATTTCAGGTCAGGCCATGATCTCATATGATATCATACCCTGTGTCTGGCTCTGTGCTAACAGTGCAGAGCCTCCTTGGGATTCTCTCTCTCTCTGACCCTTCTCCACCAAATAAATAAATAGACTTAAATAAAAGTTTAGAAAATTTGCAGTTGGTTTTATCTCTGAGTGGGTTACGTCTTGATGCCCCAAAATACTAAACTTAGATTTCACACATAGATGTCACACTTTTGGGGGTAATTAACTTCAGCCCTCTATTTATCCTATTTATTTTGGTTCATACTGATGCACAGTTTATGAGCATCTCCTCTGTACCAGGTAAGACCTATTTCTCTCAGCTCCCAGTTACTATGTATGACTGGCTCTGCTGTTTAAATAGCAAATATGCAATCTCCCATTGACTGCCAAAAAAGCAGGATCTGGTGTTTAGCTGGACACATTTTCAGAAGAAAATAGCTAGGAAGCACAAAGACTGCTATTCTCAGCTTCCTGGCAGCTAGGTGTGGTTATGTGATTAATTGAAGCGTTGTGTGAAACTTCTCAAAAGGTTCTTTCCTGCTCTCTCCATCTTGCTGTTTGTAACATGACACTCAGAAAGCACTCCAACCGCTAAGGTGAGGCCATAGATAGAGATGATGAGCAAATAGCTGGAAGGAACCTGAGTCCCTGATGATTACACAGTATCCATATGAGACCAGACTGCCTACCTCAGCAGTTCTTTTCCTGGAGATAGATATAAATTTCCATCCCATTGTAATGTTATTCTCCAGGTCTCTCATTGCTGCTAAACCTAACCTTAACTGATATATTGGGATACAGGGATTTTTTTTCCTCCTTGGGTTCAAAATTCATCCTCTGATCTGCTTTTTGTTCTCAGGTTGAACATCTCTGAACCTATTCTTCCCAGGTCCTTAGGTCTCTACCTAATTCTTTCCCTCTTCTGGGCACAAAAAAAACCCGTGAAGTGTCTGAGGTATTTCTGCTCTAAAAGGCTTTTTGTTGCATTTAGAGATGAAGAAACTTAGGCACAAAGCATACATGACAGTGATTAGCACAGGGCTTATAGCATAATAGCTGCTGAATAAATGTTACTTGAGATGAATTTGAAGAATTCTTCCCACAGCCTCTTGTGAATATGTGCTGATATGTCTCATCTCTTCCCATTGTAACTGTCCCCTTTCTTTTGAATCAATGACTTCTCAGAAAGTTGTACATTTCCTTACAATTTCATCTTGATAGCTTTACATCTGAGGAAACATTTTATATATATATATATATATATATATATATATATATATATATATATACTGGTTGTGCAAAGCCTCATAATCCTAGGCCAGCTCTCTTCTGAAGCACAATTCGTCTGTTTTCTCAGTACAAATGTGGACCATACCATAGGAATAATTTGAAAACAATTGCAATTGCTCTTTCACCAGATTGATTCTCAAGTCACTCATATAGGATTTTTGTAGAAGGTTTTGCTGCCCAAACTCTGTTATCTCCTTTCCAGTAATATGACATGGGATCCATGCTGGTTCATGGGAGTTTATCTTTGTCTGAGCCTCATGCTTCCATGTGCATGTTCATGGATCCCCAATGGGAATAGTGGTTTCACACAATGGAAGGCTTTGGGGCTCATCTAAAGGCTGGTGGAAAAGCCGTTGGCAGGCTAGGGGCTATTTGCTAGTTTATAAATCACATAGCCCAGGGAGAGGCACATTCAGCCCAGGCTAAGGGCTCCCCACAATTCCAGTTAGTGATAATTGGGTGCTTTCTGTGTTGGTATTGGCTTTCCACAGCGGTATCTCATTTAAGAAATGATATTGAAAAGGAAAATGTGCTCGAGAATTCACTTCAGCCAGATGAGTCATAGAACTGAAAAGGCCTTTAGTCCTATTTTTAAAATCATATAACATATAAACTCTTTTTTTTTGTAAAAAGAAAATCTCAGACACTAGAGCCAAAATGAAAGTATTATTTCATTAGCACTCCCCACATTCCACCCAGAGGAAACTATGGTTAGAACTTTAGTGTATATACTTTGGAGCTTTTTCTATGTGCATGTGTGCACGTTTGTGTCTAAGTATCCCCAATGGGGTCCACCTACTGCATGTGTTATTTACACTTTGCTTTTCTCACCTAGTGGCATATCTTTCTGTGGTGCTATAGCCACATTTGCCTTAGTCTTGTTAACTGCTTAGTCTTTCATTGTATATATACAGTGAGGCTCATTGAACAATTCCCATAGTGATGGGAATTTAAATTCTTTCTAGATCAGTGCTTTATAAATTGTGCTTGGAGGGGACTCATAAGAGGGATTTTGGGATCTCCAAGGGAAAGAATCAGCATGTGGGGCCTCCAAATCCCCAAGTGATATTAACTAGAGGAAATTTAGTTCTACTGTTTTATATATTGCACTTCTACAAAATGTTGTTTGATAATAAGAATTCTGGGATTAACTATCATCTTTAAGCCAGTGACATAGCTGAATATTCATATATTATAGTTGTTGAAATGCAGGCTCAGAAAGTTCAAGTGACTTCCCCAGGATCATACAGACAGTGCACATGGAACCAAGCTTGAACCCATGTCTTTGAGCTGGATTTCAGTACCTTTGCTACTCTAACCTCAGGCACATCCTCTTTTCTTCCAAAATCTGGATGCATTAAACACTCATTAGAGTTATCCAGTCTTGACCTTGGATTGAGGCAGAAGTTTTATTATGATCAACCCACAGACTGGCTAACATGCTTATGGCCTGCTTAAAGTCACATAGTCTCGGTAGAGGTGACGGGTGAAGCCATCATAGAGTAAGGTGTGGCTAAAGACCAAACCCAGCACATCCATCCAGTTGGGATGGGGATCTAGCATGTTGATAGCTTCTGACACCAAGACTGGTGTTTGATTTCATTTATTGAGCACTTATTTTATTATGGATACTGTATTTTCATATATATCATTCTATTAAAATCATAAAATCCTTTGAGATATGGGTTATTCCTACTTTAGAAATGCAGAAACTAAAGTGTAGGAAGTCAGGGTAATGAGTCAGAGGTTCAGTGAAAGTTTGTGCTCGCAACTATCTCCAAGGGCAGTGCCATTTCTTCCCAGAAAAGAACATCTTCCTTCGCTTGGTCAAAACAGTACCTAGCAGGTACATGTGCAGCTACATTCTGCTCCATAGGCCACTGCCCTGCAGGACAAGCATCCCTGTCATTGGCATTCAGAAGAAATCCTGTGATATGATGTTGGTGCCAATATCTTGTTTTATCACCCTCTATCACTGGCTTCCAGTTCATACCAGCAGCGGTACCAGGGCCACCAAGAGTTGCCTTTTCCTTCTCTGGCTTCTCTCTTATTTTTTCTTAGGGCCCACTGGGCAGGACTAATATGCAGTAAAACTGATTTGTGCACTTTTGAGCCCTAGCTGAGAACAACAGCAGTGTGCATTAGTTGGGAGGTATTTAATGGATGATTTATAAGATGTTGAAGATAAAACTTGAAAGATACATGGGCAGCGCCGAGGTGCAACATTCTTGAGGAACAGAGAACATTAAGTGCTTGATTGGCTGAGATGATTTAGAGGGTAGCCCCAGGCAGCTCCCAGCCATCCTGACACTGTTCTGGCAGCTGGTTTACTGACAGCTAAAGCCCATGATGTGGGTCTGGGGAAGAGACAGGCTGGGCAGCAAATCTCAGAGGAAACTTCTGCTTTATCTAAGAACTTCTCTTCCCACAGCCCTCTTGGGAATTCAGCTTGCATCTCTAGAATACAGCACAGCATGCCAAAGTCACACTGCTTCCCAGGGACTGGCCTCTAGTAGGTAAACCGATCTTATTCTCTTCTAGTGAAGTTCAGTTCAACAGTTCAGTGCAGTTTAAAAACATCTACCTGGCTGGGCGCCTGCTATCCTCTGGGCAAAGAGTTGGGTTTGGGGGCATAGAGGTGAGCAACATTGATAAGGTCCCTAAATGAAGAAAACTTGTAGCTTTCCCTCTATTCATATTTTCCAAACAACAATGACAAAAAGTTAATATGGTCCAATAGAAAATATGAATTCAAAAATCTGGCTGATTACTGACTCCTAACACAATAGAGATCAAGAGAAGTTCTGTTCTTCTCAAATTTTCTTTGAATACACATACTCTTGTTCTCACTCTTACAGTCCCATGAGGCCCACCCTGCCTTCTTGGCTCACTCTAAATGAAACTATCAAGTAAGTAAGTAGTCCCATGCCTTGTCCCTCTCAGAAGACCTTTCAGTCTTTCCTGCACTGGCATCACCCTCCTCCTCCAAACAAACACAATTCATGGACCCTGCTCTGCCCAGAGTGCCATCTCAAAGTCCTGGAGGTGCAGCATTTCCAGGATTCTGCAATTTGCATTCAGACTTTAAAGACAACATAGCTCTGAGACCCAAAAGAACAGATTCACTGGTGGTAGAATTTCAGTCAGAGACAGCAAGAGACACTTGGCAAGAAGTGAGAGGGTTTGCCCTGTCTTGTCAAATTTACAAATTTTACTGGATGTGTCCAGTAAATTTACTAGTTAGTATCATCAGGCAGGACCTTCTTATTTTCCAAGCTGCTGGGGTGGGCTATCTTCCCACATCACTGGAGTGGGCTCAGCTCAGGAGCCAAGAACGTTTGCTTTTGGTATATGTACTCACAGCCTTCTGAGTCTGATCCTAGACACAACCCAAACCTTGATTCTGGAAATCCAATCAGAAAGGAAAAGTTACTAAGCTCACTTTAAGAAACTTGGCTATTGCACGTGGAAATCTGAACTTAATCAAAAGATAAAATGGTGAAAAAGTTGTTTATAATGGAAAAACGAGGATGTGACACACTTGCAGAAGTGCAGGAGGGGAGAGGAGTAGTGACGCTAGGGCAGTGACTGTGTGCCAGGCCACATGTGAGCACATCTACCTTCTCACAGCCATTTTATACATGAGGATTTTGTGGCCCAGAGAGCTAAAGTGACCAGATAAGGTCACCTGGCCAGGTAGTGGAAGGATCCAGATTTGTGCCCAACTGGTTTGTCATTCAAGCCTAAGCTGTGTCCACCAGGTTTTTCTGAATTTTTGGCATAAGACCCCTCTGACCCCTCTGTGGGGAGGAGGAGGCTGACTGGCCCACCTCCTGGGACCACATTGTGATCTCCTGACTGCCTGCTCCCACCTCCCACTGTGGTGGCCACTTATCCATTCCTCACAGCTCTGGTCAATGACAGATAGATGTAGGCTAATTAACCACATTCCTGGTTTATGAAGGGAAAGAGAGATCCAATAATAACTTCCTCTCTTTGAATAATGGCCACACTCTGGCCTCTCTGCACCTAATGGCTCAAAGGTTAGAATACATTACAGACATCATCAATATCCCCAATAAGCAGTAACTGACCACAGACAAGGCACTGTGATAAGCTGCAGAGAGAGAAAATAAACCTCTTGAGAGGTTAATTTAATTTGATTTAACTAGCGTATGCTAAGGTCTATGTGTGCTTGATATTATGAAACACAATAAAAAGATTAAGATACAAGTTATATTGAAGTGTCTTCTTGTTTAGTTGGAAAAATAGGATACACTAATGAAAATAAATTAAAATATAAGATAGCAGATAAGAAGGAATTGAACATGAATAAGTCAAACACTGGGCCTGTTCTCAGAAGACCTGGATTCAACTCTCAGCACTGCTACTATCTGTGGAGTCTTAAGCAAGTCACTCAATCTCTCTGAGCCTCATTTTTCTGACCTTACAGAGATGATAATTCAAACCTCACAAGGTTATTTTGGGAAATAAATGAAAGATAGAATGGATGTAAAAATCAACATTATATCTAATATGTATATATAGATAAAAATCTAGGTATATAACTGTAATCAGGGGCTGAACATGCTGGTTAATTTTTTTTTTTAATGGCCTAAAACAACTACCTATTTAGCTCACGATTCTGTGAATTGGTAATTAGGTCAGACCCAGGTTCCTCTGCTGGCCTTGGCTGATCTCTGTTTGGATCTCTATGTATGTCTGTGTTCACTTAGATGATCTAGGATGACTTCATTCATATGTGTGGTTGCTAGCAGGGTGTTTCAGGGATGATATGGGTGAATGGGTCATATTTCTTTCATCATCCAGCAGGCTAGCTCAGGCTTCTATGTACACTATTGTTGTTTAATAGATTAGAAGTATAAAATCCCAGCTAGATGGACACTAGGGTCTCAGAGGAAGGGGTAAAAAATGACTCATCAGCTTCTGTATTTCCTCATTATAAGGATGGGAGAGATCCATGTGGGTAATCAGTGATCAGGAAAGCCTTCCTGGAGGAGGGAGATTTTAAGGTAGACCTGGGAGGATGAATAATATTGTATTATATTGCCTCAACGTAATTAACTAAACTACTCAGTGTATTCAGATTTCACCAGTGTCTCAATATTAGTTTCTCTATTTTAGGACCCAATTTGGATACCACACTATATTTAGGCATCATGTCCCCTTATTCTATCCTGATCTCTGACAGCTTCTGATTCTTTCCTTGTTTTTAGAAATGTCAAGGTCATAAAAGAGTTGGTATTTTCTACAATGTTCTTCAAGTTTGTTTCTGATGTTTTCTCATGATTACACTGGGATTATGGATTTGGGGGAAGAATACCATGGAGGTGAAGCACCCTTCTCATAACTCACAGTAGGGGTTACATGACCAACACTACTTTCATTGCTAATGCTGACCTGGATCACCTGCTTAAGGTGGTGACTGCCAAATGTCTTCACTCACTGCAAAGTTACTATTTTTTTCTTTTTCATACTTTGTTTTTTGGAAGAAAGCCACCAAATCCAGCCCACAGTAAAGGATAAAGGAATTAAGCTGGAGCTGATTGAGTTTTTTTTTTTTAACTTTTTATTTTGAGATAATTGTGGATGTGCATGAAGTTGTAAGAAATAATACAGAGAGTTCCTGTATACTGCTCACCCATCTTACATCACTATAGTAGAGCTTCATAACCAGGAGATTGGCATTGCCATAATCCACCCATCTTATTCAGAAATCACCATTTTGCATATACTCATTGGTGTATGCATATGCATGTGTATATGTGTGTGTTTAGTTTGATGTGGTTTTATGATGTCATTGCATATGAAGTTTTGTGTGAACAGCACTATAGTTAAGACAAAAGTTTTGTCACATCAAGGATCTTTCATGTTGCCTCCTTGATAGCCCCAGCAGCCTCCTTTCCCACCCCCACCCCTTGGCAATCATTAATCTATCTCCATTTCTATAATTTTGTCATCTCAAGAACGTTCTATAAATGGAATCATGCAGCGTATAACGTTTTGGAATTGGGTTTCTTTTCACTCAGCATAAATCCCTTGAGATCCATCCAAGTTGTTGCCTGTATCAATACTTCATCCCTGTTTATTGCTTCGCAGTATTCCCTGGTATGGATGTACCACAGTTTGTTTAACAACTCACACATCGAAGGGCATTTGGGTTATTTCCAGCTTTTGACTATTATAAGTAAAGTTGCTATGAATATTCATGTACAGGTTTTTGTGTGAACAAAAATTATCATCTCTCTGGGATAAAAGCCTATGGCAGATTGATTTTGAACAGCTCCAGGGTATTAGTAGTTTTACTTTTTTCCTCTAGATGCCTAGTTTGATCTGGATGCCTAGTTTGAGCTGAAGTTTGTCTACAGTGCCCCCATTGAAGGAGTGCTGCCCCTCACTGAGGATGCTGAACAAGCAGATGAAGCAGTGTTGTTGCCTTTCAAATTGTAACAAAAAGGCTCTCTTTTCTCCTTCTTGTGGTCTCCAATCCTGACAGCGCCTGGCTGCCCAGAAAGGAAGCAGGCAAGCAAAGTCAGGGTTTTCAGCAAGGGTGCCCTCATGGGCTCCCTCTGCTTCTTGGCTTGTTTGTAGTGACACCAGAGAAAACTCATCATCTGTCAAGGCTCAGGGAAGCTGTAGGAACCAGAAGTTAGGCCATCTGGAGATGCATTGTATGAACTAGGTAACTCACATGACTTTAATGTTCATTAATGCCTCATTTGTAAGTGATGCAAGAAACTGAGAAATTCCTATCCCTCTGACATTAGAGATTTAAGTGTCAGAGATATTCTAACTGGGCCTATCACCACCAGATGGTTAAATAGAACATTCACAGCTGTTGTAGTGACCCTCAAAATGGGAAGAATGGGAAGTTCTCCATAGCACAAAAATAGTGGGGTTATGGTTTCACAAAGGGCATGTCAAATCCCTGTTAATTGGAACAACACATGTCCCTTATATGAAATTGGACTGTGTTATTGCCATTAAAAAAAAATAGTACTTGCTTTGATAAGGTGATTGCTTTCTTGGTAATTGGTGAGAAAATTAGGCACAGCTCTTGTTGGTGAGGAGCCTGAGCAGAACTGAGGCACTCAACATCTTCTTCTTGCTTGAGGCCAGAGTCCTTCCTTTAACACTCAGAATTTGTCAGAGGCAGAGAAGGAACAAGCAAACATTCCTTATTCTTCTTGAGCTGTAATGGAGAGATCGGAGGCATGGACTGGAAGATGTGGGAGGAATCCAGGAGACTAATGAAAGAGCGAGAGAAGCCGGGGACAAAATAAGTGGCATAATGGGTCCGACATTGAATACTTCCACCTGGTGCAGTTCTTGGCATCAGTCTCCTCACCATCACTGATTTTAGTGGGTTTGTGGTATGGGGAAGATGAAGCCATGGGAAAGGGTTCCTGATGGTCTTACAGGGTCTCTGTGAGAGACTGTGCTTAAGGGGCACTGCCCCTCTTCTCTGCCCCAGACAGAGTCCATATTAAGAGTGAATTCTGTTTCCCAGCTCCCACACATGCCCCATAGCTTAGCCAGGCCCTGCCTTGCCAGATTACATTTAAAATGAAGTGTTGCATTAATATGGTCCTTGAAACTGCCTTGTCCCCAAGATAATGACAACCTTTGAGAAATGTCAAATTCTGGTCCCCACCCTATTTACTGAATGAGAATTTTCAGAGAGGTAACAGGAATCTATATGTTACTAACTCCCCAAATAATTTTGATAAGCAGCCAGATTTGAGAGTGCTAGATCCTAGATGATTATCCTAGATGATTTCTAATGTTATCCCTAAGGGATGGAGGACAAGGAAAAATAAAGTCAGAAAATATCTTTCATTTTTACACACCGTATCTTCATTCCATGAATTCTAAGGCTTCCTGCATGATCTCATTCCCATATTTTCCTCATCAAAGCATAGTAGTAAGAAAAAATGCCACACAACTTGCAATTATTTTGAGAGAAGATGAAACACAGTGGAATATTTCCTCTAAATATCTTCCTTTTCAGACATATTTAGAAATTATTCACCTGACAAAAATACCAGTTGGAAAAAGCATTGTATGAAAAATTTGGGTTCCCTGGGAGAGGCACACCATGGGTATTCTCATTCTTTCACAGCCACATTTTTGAAGGAAACTTTTCTGTTCACCACCTCTACTTACCTCCTGTTCTCTCCTTAATCTTTTAGAGCCTGACTTCCTCTCCCACCACTACCCCAAAACAGCTCAGACAAGCTAGCATTTTAGGTGGGCCTACCATGCCTCAGGCATTTAAAGTACATGTTTAGTCCTCACATCAACCCCATGGAATAGGAAATGTGGTATTATTGTCTGGATTTGGTAGAAGAGGAAGCTGAGGCACAAAAAAGTTAGGTTAATTTGTCCTAAGTGTCACAGTTTATAAATGTAGGAGTCAGGTTTGAGAGTCCAACAGTCTGAGTCCATTCCCTGCTTCTCTATCCTATAGCTAAAATCATATGCTTTCCTAAGCAAGATTTGATGGATGGATAGGAACTGAGGGCTGTAGACAAAGGGAAGAAGTCAGAAGAGGAGGTTGGGACCCAGAGGCAAAGGCTCTCCCCCTTGATACCAGATTGGGATGGGCCCAGCACCTCGGCTGCAGGTCCCTTATCTCAACCTGGGGAATGTAAGAGAGTAAGAGAGAAATTTTCCTGACAAGTCATGACTGATTTGGCAGCTCCAGTCTCCACCATCACCTCGGTTAAATCTCTCAGAGAAAGGAAAGGAAGGGAGAAGAAAATCACTCTAGGTTTCAGGAATATTTTTGTTAAAGCATATAGTCAAATGAACCCACCACCAGACAAGCGGATCACATACAGATGATTTAGCTGCAATATTGTCGAGTTCATGGAGTGAGGAATTCCCATTTCCATCTCTGAGAAGACTGGAACTAAATAAATTTGAACTGACTTTTGACAGTGCAGTGCTAAGGAATCTATTTGAGTTCCTTTTTAAAGGTGCATAACCTTATTTTAAATTAGTTTCCCAGGGTTTGGCTAAGACACTCCAAGTTATCAAAATATACATTTCCTTCTACTATATGTTAAAGCCTCCTTTGCTTAGAAAGTTTCTAAATATCTCTGTACCACAGGCTTCTATATCTATTAGGAACTGCAAGGCTCTTTGCACAAGCTAAAGCTGGGAGTAATCATCATCATCATCATCATCATCATCATCACTTTTCTGCCAAGTACTTTCCCATGTTATTGCATTAAAATCTTCACAAGAATTGTATGGGGCAGGTATTACTATTATTCCCAGCTAGCAAATGAGCTGCTGACACTCAGGTTAGGCCCCTTGCTTAAAGTCACATAGCTAGTGAGTGAAGATACATGAGTATGCTTGCAGTCTCATCTATCTATAAATGATGTGTCTGTAAACTCTTGTGCTTCACAGATGGGTAACCCAGGATACTCAAGTTCTAAACTTGGAGACTTAGGGGCTCTAACCCTCTGCTCATAGGTTCTCTTGGGCCAAGTTTCAATCTGGGCTGGAAGGTTTAGTTTCTGGATGAAGTAATTGGGTCAGGGATGTCTCTACATAGTGTATGACCATGGAGTAGTTCTTATCTAGCTCATACATCAGTTTTTCTGTATATGGTAAAGTGAAGCCTCATACACTGGGTACTGCTACATTTAGGAGGCCCACAACCTGTGTGTGTTTGAGGAATCTCACTTAGGCCTTCAAAGAACATGTGGACCAGCTAGGGCATTGGCTAGAATAGTACTTAGAGGAGGGGTGACCGGCTGGGCAGGGTCTTGACTCCACAGCCTGGCCCTGGGCACTCTGGGCATCCAGAGTAGCTCAGATCCCACATCCCAGCCTCAGCATCCACTGTGGGGAGGCAGGGTAAACTCCAGCCCTGTGCTTTTTATTCCTTTTACACTCCTGGCCTGGCCACACTTCCTTCCCAACCTGGAGTCTTAATCATTGGGAGCAATTACATGAAAAAAGAACAACAAATTGGGATCAATACAGAGACTCAACTGTCTACTGGAAGAAACAAAATTTATGACTTGGCTGGATTATGGGTTGCCAAGCAAGAATAGCGGTAATTCCAAGCAACCCCACCGACCAGGATCAATCATGGCATTTTATTACTTTGCTAAACACTGCTTGCTCCCCACCCCCCAACCTCCATCTTATTAGAACCCAGTCTCCAAGGAAAATATTGCACTTGTTATCAAATTTTAGAAAGAGAATTAATGGCAAAGGCAGATAGATTTAAAGCCTTCTTCTAAAAGGGGAGCAGAGGGTGATGAAAAGGTAAATTTTGCTGCGTCTTTTAGATTGGTTCTTTTGCTTATCTCTCCATTTTATGACATAATCTGTTGTAGCATTACCCAGGGTCCTCTGGGCTGAAGCTTCTTGCCTGGCATTAGATAAGGGGGAGATATTGTCTGGGTGTAAAGTTTAAAGCCCGTGGCAAGGGCTCATTTTTCTCATTTCAGGCAAGGGAGAAAGGATATAAAATGAAAAGCAAGCAATCAATAAAGAAGAAAGATAGAGATCTTGCCAAAAAAGGAAAAAAAAAAAAAAAAGAAATCCTCACCTCACTGACTGCTCTTCTAACTAAGACTTTAACAGGTGGATAATGAGCTCACACATCCTCTGGTCAGGGCAGGGACTGGAGAGCAATCCCCCACTGCCAGCATAATCCACTCCCCTTTCACTTGTATCCTGCATAATGGGATGCAACTCCCATTAGGAGCCTTTGGATTTTTTTTTTTTTTATACAACTTGGCCTCTCTCATTCCTGTCAGTTGATCTTTACAATAAGAGCAGTATAGTTAATTACTCATCTGGAAATAAGGGTGGGGAATTGTAGTGGTTTGTTGAAATCAAGTAATAAATGCCATGATCCTGTCCTGCTTAAGTGGATGTATCTACTCCCGATTGCTCATGAGAAACTAAAAGAAAAGGTGAAAGTACTCTTTAGTTAATCCTGGAGTTTATGATAGTCTAGTCTGATTTAATAGCTCTACAGTCATTCTGCTGTTAGAAAATCAATATTTTCCTAAGGAAGAGTATGGACCGCCATAAATACATTCCCAGTTATATGAACCTTGGCCACAGAACTTACATACTGCAGAGACCATAATGAGTGGCAAGGAAACAGCCTTCACTAGCAGCAAGGGAGTAAGGCACCCCATAAAGAAGCCCATAGCCCTGTCTATGTACTCAGTACTGCAGAAACTCAGAGAAGCTCTCCTCAGACTGTTGAGGAGCTGGGTGTACTCTGTCATTGGTTTTTACTTCTGTGTCACCCATTCTGGAGGGGACTAGGTAGGGAATATACCTAGGCATGATGCTCACAAGATAAAGGGGAGAAAACCCCAAAGGAAAAGACAGCACTATGTCATGGGAGGAACACAGGACTTGCAATCAGAAAACTGAGTTTGAATCCTTGTACTACTTTTCTGTGTGAGCTTGAGCCAGTCATACATCCCCATTTAACAGAGGAGGGAACTGAGGCTCTGGGAGATTTATAACACACTGATTGTTTTGAGTTTAAACATATATGTTGTACATTTGCCATTTCTTTTGACTGTTCAGGAATTGCACATCTTATGAAATATTGGTGGAAACTAGAATCCTCTTTCTGTCAAAGAATCTGAAAATGGCACACATTTGGTTTTCTGGCCTCCCCCACAGCAGTGCAGATGTGGTCGGACAAACAGGAGTGCTGTGGGTTTGAATCAGGAGCAAAGAGGTAAGAAGCAGGGGCAGCAGGTGGTCCTCTAGTGATGGGAGAGGTTGTGGGGGTGCCCTGATTCTGGGTGCAACCACTGTCAGTGCCAACAGCAATGGGCCCGGCCAGCTGTGTCATCTGAGCTTTCATAGTGGCAGTTAGTCCTTACCAGACCATCCTGGGGAAGGATTCTGCATGTCATTTCTGGCAGTGTAGGCTTACAGCCTGTTTCCTCAGGGGACCTGTGCACATTGTCTTACCTCCTTTATCATAAAGTGGATCTCTTGGTCCAAGACAATGTTAGGGAGCTTCTTATAGAACATCAGATGCACTGTGAGGTCTCAGATAGTAGAGGTGGCAAAAGCACTGTGGGTGCAAATGCGTTGCAATAGCCAAAATATGTATGAAGTGTATTTATCTGGAATCACTGCCTCATCCAGGCAAAAGGAACCTAGTGCGATGAACTTATCACCAAGTGGCTGTTTGGTCTCTTTGAGGGATATCATCATACCTGGGGCTTAGCATCAATCTTTAATGTTAACAGATCAGACACCCCAAAGCACAGTAACTATCAGGTTTGGTGAGAAGGAGCCCATGCTGTTGGGGCCCTATTTAGCCGCCACCTCTGTTGCATGACTGCTCCATTCATGGGCCCATTGTGCAAGCAATGCAGTGGCTAGAGCTCAGGGACTGCTGCTGGATGAGTCTTCCTGTCCATTGGCTTGTTGATTGTTACTCCCTATGTGAGTGTTCTCTTCTCCACACACTCTGTGCCCACTCTTGTGAGTCAAAACACATGTGTTTCTTTCCCAGGTTTCTGTCTCTGACCTTTCAAAGCGGTCCTTTCCAGGCCTGAAAGCAAAATTTAATCCATTCACCACTTCCTAGAAGCATATGTAAATTCTTAATTCAAACTGCTTCACTCTCCACACAAAAATTTACCTCCAGGTTTTGCCTCCTGGAGGGATTTCCACTCATATTATCTTTCAGGACTATTCTTGAGGGAGGTGTTTTATGGCAGCAGTCCATTTTATGCCGATAGCAAACTAGTGAGCTGACCCTTTCATGAACCAAGCCTGGGTATTGTTCTCTCCAGACAGCTGGAGAGGCCACAGGTGTGAGCTGAACAATAAGAGGTTTGCTGCCTCCATTGTATTATTGCTGCTGTGACTATTAAACCTTTTAACTTAGTGGGTCTAAAAATATTCAGCTCATCTTTGGCACTTACAGTAACATATACGTTGATATTCCATAGTCAAGTGACTTTAGTAACGTGCCAAGCACTGATTTTCAAATGGTAAGTAATGTTTTTATTGTAGACAGCATGGTCTTGCTCCAGAGCCCTAGTGATCTACACCTCATCTCTGCAGTTTTGGCTTTTAGGAATACCCTAAAGCATACTTATATATCATGGATATCTCTAAAAGACATGAGAGCTGATGAATCACATGGATCAGGCATTACGGTCATGTGTGCTATAAGTGTTGCAGAGCCCTTTTTTGCTTTGGACACTACTCAAAGCAGACAGTCTTCTAAGTTACTGGGTAAATGGGTCACAGCAGTATTCTTAAGAGTAGCATGTGCTGTCATCAAAAATCCAAAGGAAACTGCCAAGTGCTGGGCCTTTTTCTAAACGGTAGAGATGCAAGGTACGTAACTCAAACTTTACCTTGGAGAGGACAATTTGACATGCTACAGACCACTAGACCCCTGAAATCTTTGGGGTCTCCCTCATGTCTTCAATTATTTTCTCAAGCCCAGTGAGTATCCTTATGATTGTTGCTTTAAATTCTCCATTAGACATGTTATTTATATCTATTTCACTTAGATCTTTGGCCATGGCCTTATCTTGTTTTTTTTTTTTTTTCATTTGGGATAAATTTCTCTATATTCATATTTTGTCTAAGTCTCTGCCTTCTACTGCATATTAGAAAAGCCAGTTATGTCTCCTGCTCCTTCTTCGATATGGCCTCTTCTCTTCCCTTAGCTGTGGGGTTTGTTCTGTAATCATTCAGGTTGAATTCTGGGGTATTTAGGATGATTTGATAGTTATCTAGTTGTGTTCTTGGGACGAGACAAGTCTGGGGTCCTCCTACTCTGTCATCATCTGCCTCTTCTCTCCAACCCCTATAGTCTTTAGTAATGTAGTAGGCCCCTTCCTTTTTGCAGGTTTACCTTCTGATAATTGGTTCACTTATGTCTTTCCAGGATATCCAGAGTTCTTGCAACTTCTTGTTCATCAGTTTTTTTTTTTTTCTGAGAGTGAGACAGTGTGGGGGAGGGGCACAGACAAAGAGAAGGAGATAGGGAATCCCCAGCAGGCTCTGCACTATCAGCACAGAGCCTGACATGGGACTTGATCCCACAAACTGTGAGATCATGACCTGAGCTGAAATCAAGAGTTAGACGCTCAACTGATTGAGCCACCCAGGCACCCTGAATTCCTGCTCATCAGTCCTGATTAATATGATATTCAAATGCATCTGCCTAGATGTCCCTATCCAGGTCTCAGAATCCCACTCCTTCTCTGACTTTAGCATAGAAAACTTACCAACCTTGTGATTTCAGCCCTATTTGAATTTCTGTTACATTTGAGAGTCAGATTGTGGGCCAATTTTCAACAATCTTCCTTCTACCTGCAGAATGTAAGGACTTTCACAGGATTTTGAATTTTATACAACCATAATGTGTTTTATTTCACCTCATTCATTACCAGTAATGGCATCTTTGTCATCTGGCCAGTAAGGGATATAACTTCAGAATCCTGAATTCTGAACATATCCTTCCTAATACCATTTATGGTCCCAATTGACTTAATATGAATTTCCCAAGAAGAAAATACTGAGACAAAGATACAAGTGTAAGTATTGTATCTGAAGGAGATGATAGCAACACTGGTGGGTAAATGGGAAGTAGACAGTAAAAGGAAAAATGCCAATAAAGATTGTGTTTTCAAGCAAGTTGCCATTGTAGGTGACAGGAGCAAATTTTTGCTGGGCAATTCTAGAAGCCAGTACAGACCATGTATCTCAATGTTAGTCTAAGAGGTGAGGAAGGAGGAACATGTATCCACCAACTTCTGTCAGTCATTGGTTGAGAACTGCCCCAATAGGCATTGGTTCCCTGACACTTCTAGCAAAAGTGATCTACAGCAGTCAGAGTTTCAGGTGCCAATGGTTGGAATTTGCCCCAATGTGTATGGAAATAATGGGGCTCTTTAAGATTTGCTCTACCATTGGTTAGCTGTCTCTATGCAGGACCAGACCAATAGAGGTGAGGAGATGTGGAGGTGGCAGTGTTAGATATACAGCCTGGAGTTAATAAGACTGTGCCTTACTTTGAGGGGAAAATATGTCAAATAGAACACCTGGGGTGGTCTTGCACATAGTAGGTGTTAAGTAAATGAATACTGATTATTTGATGTTTGAAGGACATAAGGGAGCAGGTACCAGGAAGGTTGTAATAGACTGACATCATTGGACAGCAGACTTCTGCTGTCCCAGTGCTGGGGCAAAGGAGTGTCTGTGTGTCCTGGATTGGGGTAGGCATCTTTGTGGCCAGTTTGTTGCTTCTCAGGGAAATTTTTTAGTAGGAAACAAGTCCATTCAGTCTTTTCTGTCCTATAGCTAGAGGCAGGTAGTAGGTTCAGAGTGGGTCCCTGGTCAGTAAAGTCTGGTTGAATTGTGGGGCCCAGAGGGCCTCATTATCTCCTCCAGCCATTTGTCCAGAAAGCTTCTGGACTGGCTTCCTGGGAAACAAACCTAGGGAATAGGATGGGGGAAGAATGAGCAATTACAAATGACAAGCACCAGCCCCAAACATGCAATTACTTTTCAAACAGGCTATTTACAACCCATCAGCCAGAACCTGCAGGGAGTGGGAGGGGTACAATCTGGGACTGGCCCTGGTTCCAAGAGGTAGGAAAGGGGGCAGCAAGCCTGGCCCCAAGCTATGTAAGGCTGAGAGGTAGAGGCATAGAGCAGTGGGCAATTAGGGGAGGATTACAGAGTGCAGTCAAGAGCCCTTCCCTGATCTTCCCTCTTGGCCCTGATGCTTCTTTTCCAGACATCCAGCTCCTTGCTATCCTGGTAATGCCCAGAATGCCCCATACCTTCCCAGCCCCACTATACCCTTACCTTTCTCCTGGTCCTCAGCTCAATTTCCACCACCCCAGGCAAAGCTTTCCTGACCACCCAGTCCACTCTGGTTTCTTGCTTTCTGAAATGATGGATACTGTACCCTTTTTGCTACACTTTTCACAGATTTTTAAAGTGAGTGTTTTCTCCCCTGAACTAGAGTTTAAGTTCATTGACTTCTTACTTTTCATCTGTGCATTCTGTCTGATCTTAGCTTAGTAAGTAGCACATAGATGATGTCTCTGACATAATCATCATAAGCCTCATTTTTTTGTTCACATAGTGGGACTCAAAATAGTACTTTCTTCTTAGGGTTGCAGTGAGGGCTGTGGCAGCCAATGCTAGTTAAGAACTCAGCACTGTGCCTAGTATAAGATAAGCAGCCATTACTTGCTATTGACCTATTCATAGTTCCTGGGCTCAGAGAAAACCATGGTGGTCAGGTTGCTTTTTTACTTCTTCCATATTTTGACTCATTCACATTAGAACAGGAAACATTTATACAATTATAAGATGTATCTTAGAATAACTTCCTGTAAGCCTTTTGACATGGAACTATGTAAATTAGCTTGTATAGTCAAGTTTAGAAGTCCTCTCTTGTGCACATCAGAATGGAACTTGAGAACTGCTATCTGTGCCTGATGCAGGCATTTTGGTTTTGGTCAGCCTTATTTCCTAGAGATTGTTCACCAGAGCCTTTGTGATCATTAGAGTGAGCAAAATCTTCTGTGTTAGGAGAAGCAGCAGGGCATTATTGCCAGGCTGAATTGACCATGCTGGATGATGCCTGTTAGTGATGGCCTTGACAGACGTTGCACCTGCTCCTGTTTTAGGTTTGGCTTTGGTTAGTTGGATACAGGATTGGGGCAGCTGTCCCCTCTGAGGCCCTCTAGAAAACAAAACAAAAACAAAAAAAAAAACAAAAAAAACAAAAAAAAAACTGCAGCACTAGGATCAGACCAGCATTTGGATCTTATCTGAGACTTGATGCTGCATCTTTTCCATTTGTCCTCCAGACTCCTTTTACACCCTTTTTCCTGCTGTGTGTCTAGGGACACTGATCTCTAGGGACAGCACCAACATCTTATTTTGTCCTCTAGCTTACACTTGGCTCCAGCTGGTGGGAGATGCCAACAGGAGACCAGAGAATTAGGTTAGGATATTTAGTCCTTGGATTATCTCCTTCCCGGCTTTCAGATTGGCAGAGTGATTTCTCATTCAAGGCCACAGCTCCCACAAGGAACTGCCCTCACCTACAGCTTTCTCCAGGTTCTAGTAACATTTGCCCCTTAGGGCTGAGACATGGGAACAGATGTTGTTGCCCTGGGATATTTCACTCTCCTCTGCTGAATTCCCTTAACCTTGCTCAGAACTTTGTGAATAATCCCTGCATTAAACTCTCCTAAAGCATTCAGTTGGTCTCCCTGACATCTGGGTGGTTGAGTCCGTAGGGCCTGCAGTCCGACTATCTGGGTTTAGAGTGTTAAAAAAAAAAAAAAAAAAAAAAAAAAAAAGGTCCCCTGCATGCCCCAGAGTGGAGCATGTGCCAGGCCATACCACCAAACTGGGATTTAATACCTTACTAATTATAGTTTCAACCTCCCCCAGAGGTTGTAGTCTTAACTGGTCAGTCAGGAATTTTCTGGCCAACACCAATGAGGGAATCTGTCACATGAGCTCTCTTCCTCCCCCCAAAGGAAGATGAGTTAATCCACCTAATGAGACCCCTTTTCTTTTTTTTCTAACTTCCCTGCCCTACCCTCCTTTCTATGTAAACATTCAATTTTGTACAACTCCTTAGAGGTCCCCTCTACTTCCCAGATGGGATACTGCCCAATTCATGGATCACTTTAATAAAGCCAATTAGATCTTCAACTTTTCTCAGTTGAATTTCTGTTCCTTAACAACATTCTGACTTACTTTTAAATAGCTGTATAATCTTGGAAAAGTTGCTTACCTCTAGGTGCCATCATTTGCTGTAATATGGAACTAGTCAGAGTATTTCCCTAACTGGCTTGTGATAGGATTAACTAAGATGAGACCACTAAATCCTTTCCAAATTCAGCTGTCTGGGGAGAGAGAAAAGGAAGTGGAGGAGGGCACACTAGGACCAAATAGTAACAGAAGTAGAGGCACAGAGGCAGAAGGACGATGTGTGCATATATGAGAGAAGATATGGATGTGGCCTGGTTGACCCATCTAAGGAAAAGTTTTCAGAGAATAAGATCAAACAGTAGCCAAGAATACTAGAGGATGCTGGAGAGTGGGAAGAGTATAGTAAGTACTCATTTTTGAGTGTAATTATTTGAAGAATGTAGGTAGAAACTTTGGTTAATGTAAATTCCCTAAAGTGCTAGAAGGATGGGATTCTATTGAAATTCTGGAATCTTCTATTCTAAACTGAAGGTTCTTATCCTCTATTGCCAAGTTTTTCTTTTCATGTTTATTCATTTTTGAAGGAGAGAGAGACAGAGCATGAGCAGGGGAGGAGCAGAGAGAGAGGGAGACACAGAATCTGAAGCAGGCTCCAGGTCCTGAGCTGTCAGCAGAGAGCCCGACATGGGGCTTGAACCCACAAACCGTGAGATCATAACCTGAGCTGAAGTTGGACACTTAACTGATTGAGCTGCCCAGGGGTCTCCCAACTAAGTTTTCCTTAAATTTAGTTCTTATTGGAGTTACTGATATAGCATCTATTATAATATACAATTCTGATATTGTAGTATTTATTTATTGGATGTCTTTGATAACCCATCTCACACATATTTTTTGTTTTTTTAATAAATAAACTTTATTTTTTATACCAGTTTTAAGACTGCAGCAAAATAGAGTGTAAAATATAGAGTTTCCATATACCCCATCTTCCTTGCCACACACACACACACACACACACACACACACACACACACACACAGCCTCCCTCACTATGGATGTTCTGCACTACAGTACTACATTTTATAATGACCAATGAACCTACACTGACACATCATTATCCCCAAAAGTCCATACTTTGCATTGGGGTTCACTTTTGGTGTTGTATATTCTATGGATTTGGAAAGATGCATGATGACATGTAGCCCTCATGACAGTATCACATATAATAGTTTCACTAATCAAAAAGCCCTCTGTGCTCTGCCTGTTGATCCCTTTCTCCCTGCTAGGCCCTGGCAATTAGTGATCTTTAAATGTAATGTCTCCATAGTTTGACCTTTTCCAAAATGTCGTATTGTTGGAATCATACAGAATATAGCCTTTTCTGATTGGCTTCTTTCAGTTAATAATACATTTTTAAGTACTCCATACCTTTTTATGGTTTGATACCTTATTTATTTTTAGCACTGAATAATACTCCATTGTCTGGATGTTCCACAGTTTATTTATCCACTCACCTACTGAAGGACAACTTGATTGCTTCCAAGTTTTGACAATTATGAATAAAACTTCTATAAACATTAATGTGCAAGTTTTTGTGTAAACATTAGTTTTCAACAGAATTGGGTAAATACTAAGGAGCATAACTGTTGGATTGTATGGTAAGAGTATGGTTTGTTTTATAAGAAAGTACTACACTGACTTCCAAAGTAGCTGCACCAGCAATGGATGAGAGTCCTTGTTACTCCACATTCTTGCCAGTATTTGGTGTCAGTGTTCTGGATTTTAGCCATTCTAAGAGGTACATAGTTGTTTCTCATTGTTGTTTTAATTTGCAATTCCCTACTTACATATGATGCTGGGCATCTTTTCATATGCTTACTTGCCATCTGTATATCTTCTTTAATGAGATGTCTGTTCAAGTTTTTGCTCATTTTTAAACTGAGTTGTTCATTTTCTTATTGTTGACTTTAAAGAGTCCTTTGTATGGGGCGCCTGGGTGGCGCAGTCGGTTAAGCGTCCGACTTCAACCAGGTCACGATCTCACGGTCCGTGAGTTCGAGCCCTGCGTTGGCTCTGGGCTGATGGCTCAGAGCCTGGAGCCTGTTTCCGATTCTGTGTCTCCCTCTCTCTCTGCCCCTCGCCCGTTCATGCTCTGTCTCTCTCTGTCCCAAAAATAAATAAACGTTGAAAAAAAAATTTAAAAAAAAATAGAGTCCTTTGTATATCTTGAATAATTGTCCTTTATTAGATTTGTGTTTTGCAAATATTTTCTCCCAGTGTATGGCTTGTCTTCTCATTCTCCTGGCATTGTCTTTCACAGAGAATAAGTTACTAGTTTTAATGAAGTTATGTTAATTGCTGTGGTAACAAGCAATTTAACATGTCCACATGTTTGCATGGACATGTAGCCTGACCAGAGCCCATTTGTGCTGCACAGCTTACCTCTTACTTTCTGTTCTTGGGTTTCTCTGTCAATATCTTGGAGGATGCTATAGGATCCTGTTAAACTGTGGTAACTTATATACAATCTGGAAGAGCAAAAGAGTTACACAACCCTATGGACATACCTTTTACCAATGCGGTCAGGACCAGTGCTTAAATATTTCCCCCTCCATCCCTTGGACACACAATTCTGAAATACAGTGTATGCAATTCTTCAGAGATCCCTAGTGCATTGAGTCCCGGTTTCTCACAATTATTGAGTCTACTCAATAATGCATCATGGGATTGACTTTTTTCTCCTTTCCCTTTTTAATGTACTCATTCCTTCTATTCAAATCCCTATGTTCACTTCTGAAAATAAACTACTTGTTGACAAGCTTTTGTCACAAGCTCTGTTTTTTCAGGGAGAGCCCAAGCTAAGACACGATTTTATTTAATTTTTGCTATTAAGTTCATTTTCTAATTGCATTGTGTGCTGCTTTAATGAACATGTTTTATGTCCTCTTAATAATACACAAATAAATAGAAGTGAGTCCTTCATAAATAAAACCACAATTTTAACAATGAATCTAAATAGCTATCTTCTTCAGTGAGTTATGCCTTCTAGCAAGCTGGGCATATGTTGAAGCAGCCTAGTGGAAAGAGCAATAAAGTGGGATTTGGGGGTGTTGGATCCTGGACCTAGCCCTCCCACCATCTAATTGAATGACTAAGCATACTTGTTTTAACAGCTTTATTGAGAAATAACTTATATGCCATAAAGTTCATCTATTTAAAGTATATAAGTCAAAGTTTTAACATATATTTATGGAGTTGTAGAATCATCACCATAATCCAATTTTAGGATATCATTGTCAGCCCCAAAATAAACCTTGTACCCTTTAGCAGTCATTCCTTGTCCCTTTCCCCCACCCTTCTCACGCCTTCTTCTCCTCCCCACACTTTCTCCTCTCTCCCAGCCATAGGCAGCCACTAACCTACTTCCTATTTCTATAGATTTGCCTATTATGGACATTTCATATAAATGAGATCATGCAATCTCTGTTTTTTTTATGACTTGAATCTTCACTTAGCAGAATGTTTCAATGTTCATCAATGCTGTGGTATTAGTTGTGTGATTTTTTAAAAACCATTGACTTCTTGTGTCTACTTCCTCCTCTGCATGCCAGAAGAGGTCTCCAAGGTCCTCTCCAGCCCTCAGAGTCCCAAGGAAGTAGTGCAAGTAGCTGAGAAACTTAGGGAAAATATGGTTCCAATGTTTATATTCCAATTTCAGCTTTGAGTTGAAAGAAGCTGAAAGAGGAGCAGCATTTTCTATTGCTGAACTCCTATTTGACAGTTGGTGCCCTTCTGTGTGCAGAAACCAATTACCTATGAGGAGTAATTGAAATCATTAATAGCCACAAACAAATGTGTCTATTCTGCAAGTAATTTGCAGTAACATTTAGTAATTGATAGTAATTTTTAGTAATTAAACACTAAGTAATTCATTTACCAAGCCACGAAGCCATTTTATGGGGTTCCTTGATGTTCTCACAGCAAATCTTAATTACTTAACCCAAGGACCAGGAATATTTCTGTAATTTCTAAAAAAATATATAGAGTGTGCTATCCTCAGTAAGCCCCAGTAGAGAGAAAGCCAAAGAGAGCAGTATTTTCCTGGGCAGTAGTAATGAAAACACTGGAGCTACCTTTTGGGCCAATAACAAGGTTGCTGAGTCAAGCCCTTTAGACATGATTTTAGTCTACATTGCACAGAAAATCAAAGTGAAATCTGGTTTATAACAACTTATTTCTGCCTCCTCGTCTCCTCAATATTTCAGTTTTTCCTAGTTTGTTCAGGCTATTACAACTCATGCATGAGTTGGTCGTGGCAGAGAGCAATCACAAGGAACCATTGTTATTTTTAAGATACCATCTGAAGTTTTGAGCTTGATAGCCACTGTTACCTGCAAAAAGGCTTTGATATGCCTTTCCTAGTGATTTATGATCTGAGGAGTGCAGTGTTGGTTGCTTACTCAGCATCTAGTCCTCATTCCTCCTTTCTAGCAACACTCCAATTTTATTCAGGTATCCACCCAATCTCCATATGTCCATGTGACTAGGAGACACTAGGCTTCAGTGTTTATCAAAGCCAATCATAGTAATCCCACTACCTCTGGCTTTTGCCATAGACTTGTTCTGGAGTCCAGGTTGCTATAGGTCTAGGGGAGATCATGTGATCCTAGGTGGCCCAATGAGAGTGAAGGAAAGGGTGCTCATTCCAGGGGTAAGGGAGGTCATTTTTTTCCCCTCTAGTTTTCTAGATGTGAACAAGGTAGCATATTGGCTCAGATGTTGCTGGCAGCCATCCTGACACCCCATGGGAAGCTAGCCTGAGAAAAAAGTCTACAAAGAGATGGGCAGAGTCAAGAGAAATGACACAGAATCTGAACCTGAGCCCTACTGTGCCTGGGGTTCTACTTCTGGACTTCTAGTTACTTCAGATAATACATTTTTCTTTAGTTTAATCCAGTTTGAACTTTTTTTTTGTCATTGAAACCCCAAACTTCCTAATTCATTTGCTACCAGTCCTCATATTCCACTATAATCTGATTGATCCATTCCTGAAACAAGTCTCCACACCTTGGCTTACACATTATTGTCACAGCTTAGAATGTTCTATGCCACTTCTCTCTATCTAGGAGAAGATCTGCACAAGCAAAATCATGAATGTTCATGCTCAGCTCCAGGCCCACCTCCTCTGTAAAGTCTTTACTGACCACCTATGAAATACTATAGTATGTTGTCTGAGTATCATTCTTGGTGTTTTTCACTTAGCGGTGCCATGTACATATCTTCTAAACTAGTTTCTGAACAACAGATCATGTATCAGCATGGCACTAAGTTGATAATATGAAGAGGAAAATGAGCTAGATTCTTATAAAAACTAACATCAAGAGGTCCTATAGAGGTAAAAAGGAGAAGTTTGGTAAGCACTGGAGACATTCAGAGGTGGGGAAGTTGATTTGGGGCAAGTTGACTGGGAAGTTATGGAACTTTGCTGAAGAAATAGAACCAAAATGGGATTTTTAAGTACATGCAGACTTTTTTGATAAAGGTTATCGTAAATTATTCTTTTATTCATTCTGTTGTCTTTTCCCCAATTTTATTGAGATATAATTGACATATAACATTGTATAACTTTAAGGTGCAAAAAGCAATGATTTGATATGCATATATATTGGTATATGATAATTACGATTTCATTTTTTATGGTAAGAACATTTAAGATCCACTGTCTTAACAGTTTTCAAGCATATAGTCCAGTATTGTTATCTACAATCACAATGCGGTACATTAGGTCCCTAGAGTTTACTCATTTTCTGACTGGAATTTTGTATTCTTTGACCACCATCTCCCCATTGCCCCCATCCTCTAGACCCTAGTATTAACAAACCATTCTACTCTCTGTTTCTGAGTTTGGCTTTTTTAGATTAGACATATAAGTGACATCATGCAGTATTTGTCATGTTCTGTCTGACTTATTCCACTTAGCATAATACGCTCAAGGACCATTCATGCTGTCACAGATAGTAGGATTTTGTTCTTTTGCATGACTGAATAGTGTTCCACTATGTACACATGCATCTTCTTTTTTATTTTTTATTTATATATGAAATTTATTGTCAAATTGGTTTCCATACAACACCCAGTACTCATCCCAAAAGGTGCCCTCCTCAATACCCATCACCCACCCTCTCCTCCCTCCCACCCCCCATCAACCCTTAGTTTGTTCTCAG